>NC_090727.1:15562533-15627533 GCF_036898095.1 Palaemon carinicauda | reverse complement strand
GAAACCTATTTGTTACACTTATTATTTCTAAAAAGTAAAAACTCAAAATTCAGATATTAATTGATATACTAGTTAATATATATATATATATATATATATATATATATATATATATATATATATATATATATATATATATATATATATTTTTAGGCTCAAGCCATGTCGTCCTGATGGAAGTTCCTATAGGGTAGCTTCCTAGGGTATATTACAACTACGGCGATATTCCCAGAGAATTTACCTTAAGGTACCAGAATTCTATCTCCTGGAGCGAGTATCCCTCGTGAAAGGGATATCGCGACATATCAGAGGACGTATTCTTGACACGCCACATGGCAATCTGCATCCTGGACAGAGATTTCGTCTCGTAGGAGGGATTGGCAAGAAACGAATTCGGGAAAGAAAAAGGGGAGCCGCTCCCAAGGCTTCCCTATCCTCCGATTCGTATGCGTGCCTGGCGCCAATCCTGGCGCCATCTGTATTCCTTTTTGCGTAGCTTAACAACTCGGTGTTTTTTCCTGTGTTTCTCGCAAATCTTGGATTTATTCTACTTTTCATGGCTTCTCCGTCTTCGTCGGCCTCTGATAAGTTGAGTACCATGTCTTTTATGTATAAATGTAGGCTCTTGGTATATTTTGAGTGATTAATAGGATTAATCTTTGATACAAGAGCCGTAGCCTACCAGAGGCGTCCTGGACGCTGTCGCTCGCTAGGTATAAGTTTAGTTAGTCAGAGCGACATTCCTGGTTGTTTTGCTTTAATAAATTTTAGCTATTTAGCATTACATAGGATTTCCTTTCGTGCTTAGTATTATTTTGGCGAAGTATTCGCCATTCTGGCCTACGCTAGGCCATGTAGCCTAGTCGTTTGGTCCTAGTACTTCATGCATGATTTTGGTTTTTCCGAGTGTAATAAAATTTTATTGAAGCTTTAGGCTATGTTTTATACATTTAAGACTGTGTGGAATATTTCCAAGATAGTATACGAGTGAGTTTCGGTGATTTAGGTAATCGATTCTCTTGGTGCCTAGGCTAAGTTGCTTATGGAGCCTTAGTATACTTTATCATACTCCCCGGTTGCTTTCTTTTCTTCGGAGAAGGTATGCAATCCCTTTCCCTCTGTTTAAGCCTTGGGCTTATCCCTAAGTGGTTTTTTCCGAATTTATTTTCGATAAAACTATACTGGGGTGTTACTGTACCTTCCTGTTCCTGTAGTATGGTTCAAAGAGGGACAGAACAACAGAGTTTTTTAGTCTGAGTCTGTGTTTGTCTGGCTTGGGGCAGAGTCTCCCTCGCTGGCCTGACACAGACAAAAAGGGGGCTTAGCCTCCTTAGGTCACTACCGAAGGTTTCTGTGGATATGATTCCTTCTTTTGTGATCTACCAGACTAGTCCTTGTTGCTGTTCTCGGGGGAAGATAAGTTTCTTTCCCTGGGAGTAGCAACACCTTCCTTGCTTTGTTGCTCTGGGAGCTGGCAAGTATTGCTGGCCTTCCCCCTTAGATCTCCCTTAGGCTAAGATAAGTTTCTTGGCTGCGGGTGATCCGTCACTAAAGCAAGGTCGGTAGGACCCTCTTGTCCCTTCCCTCTCTATCTCCGTAATGGCCTAGCCATTACAGTACTGTACGTCGTTCTACATCTGGACCTAGTATAGGTTAGGATGTGGAATTGACTCAGCCCCTTGCCGGCCGGCAGAGCTGCCGGCCGGCAGAGCTGCCGGCCGGCAGAGCTGCCGGCCGGCAAGGGCCTTATATTTTTGAGTGCTGCCCGGACCTCCCTTGGTCCCTCTTCCATGCCTGCCTGTAGAGCCAGACAGCATTGGTCAGGAAGCCTGAATTAGATTCTCCCCTTCCTTATATGCACTCTTTCGGATTGCCGGGCGTGGAGGTAGTGTACACTCTTATCCCGGCATCCATTCTTTTTTTCTTCTAGTGCTGTACCCGACCCGGCTGCCGGCATATGAGGCCGGGAGCCGGGCAGGTGTAGTCCTCTGGTTCTTTTGCTGCCGGCTGGCATTGGTCTTGTACCTTTGCCGGCTGGCTTATGTCAGCCCTTGTCTGCCGGTCACCAAGAGTGTGGCCGGCAGCTGGGTACTACCTTGTGTAGTTGCCGGCCGGCAGCCATTGCCGGCCGACATTGGCTGTTGCCGGCCGGCAATTGCTGCCGACCGGCACATGCATTTGAACCAGAGTGCTGCCGCCTTATAGCTGTTAAGTAGTATACTTTAAAGCTAGTTATGGTGTGTGCCGGCCGGCAAGTGCCCCGGCACGTATCCCCCTATACTGTACTAGTATTCTTCAGTATAACATATACAGTAAGAAGAAAACTATGGTAAGGGTGTTGGTACAGCACTGTGTGTTCTAACACTTTTGTGTTTTCTTGCACAGTCCTTTGCTGTTGCCCTACAGATAGGAAAGTGAGTTCTTTCCTGTCTATTATCCAGGTTTTTAAAATCATAGCTTAGGTGTGAGCTCCACCTGTTTCCTCTGGAAACTTTGCATTGGTTACTCTAGAAGAGATTAACCATTTGATTTTATTATCTGGAAGGCTGCAGCAATGGGTTGTGAGGGAAACACAAGTGTGTGTCTTTCCTTTCTGAATTGTTATGCTATACTATGCATATCCAGTGATACATAGTTCACTTGATACTCATGGAAATTTCTTCTCTTTACAGAAGGACACTCCGAAGTGCGGAAGTGCTTTCTGCAACGTCCGCAGCAAGAACCTCTGCGGACATGAGTTTTGTAGGAGACACGCAGCATACGCTGTCTCCAAGGATGATCTCCGGTATTGGGACCCTCAGGTATGTACTGTGTGCACTAACCTGATTACTGAGACCTTTGATTCCCCTAGGACGGAGGAATAAAGGGATATAGCTAGGAAGAAGCTTTGTACCTGGGTAAGGGGCTTCCAAAAGAACACTTCTGGCCCTTATCTTCCAAGTGAGAAGATGAGGGCGTATCTTTTCCCTAAGGCATCAGCTGATGCAGTGATTCTCCAGCCTCAAGAGGAGATCCCCTAAGTTCAGATCCAGGTGGATGCTGAAGTCGCGGTCGCGATGCAAGACATCCAGTTAGATGACAGGATGTCTGATGTGGACGAGTGTCTGGAGGAAGACCTCCTAGCAGAAGCCCAGGATGAAGTTCAAGCCCCAGACGTTGTAGAGGTAGACGTCGACGAGGTGTCGGCTACTCCGGTTCAGATTCCGGAGCCTATTCCCTCAACATCGGCCGGTCTCCCAGTAGAGCTGGGACAGGCCCTCTCTTCTATTGTTGGAATGATCCAACAAATGCTGAAGGAGAATCAGGAGAAGGCGGCTGCAATGGAACTGCGAATGCAGTGCCTTGCAGAATCACATGGGCCCCAGAAAAAGCTCAATGTGAAAGACCTTCCCTTGTGCTCAGATGCTAACCCATGGAGGTATGCTGAGCACATGCCGATGACGACTGGAAAGATCGTCATCTCGGATAAGCTGGGCTCAGTTCCCCTGGAGGAGGTGGAATTCTGGCCCAGCAAGGCATCATATCCGGACTGTTATGTCCGGCTGAGGAAGGAACCAGCTTCAAAGGAGGAGACAGAGCCGAAGGAGGTCATAGTGATGGACCATACTAAGGCTCAAGCTCTACTTTCATCCTCTATGAAAGAGAGGGGCTTCTCTAACTCAAAGGTAGCCGCATTGAACAGGAAGCTCCCTTCCTTTGTGTCCTCGCCTACTAGAGCCTTCCCCTTTTTACAGAAAGGGTTTCTGGCTGTACTAAAAGCAGTCGAGGCCGGCAAGCCTTGCCCCTCCCTAGAGGAGTGTAAACCCTTGTCGCTGGCCCTGCCTATGGACCACAAAGACTGGAAGGACGTCCATCTTACGTTCTCAGTTGGAAAGTTGGAGGCTGATATTGCCGGACGTCAGTTCGGCGAGGACCTCCCTAAGCTGTCTGACTTTCTTTTGCGAAGAGAGTTCGATACAAAAGAAAGACTGACTGCCTCAATGTCTCTTCAGACTACTCTCGAGACGATGGCAAGAGACCCCAAGGTCCATGAAATGTTCATGGTAGTGGCCAAGACTCATCTGGCCACAGTGACGAAGGACCTTTATGGCTTCGTCAAGGCAAGGAGAGCTTGTAGGGAGTTCGTGTTTACCTCGGCTACGGTGAGGCACGAGCCAAGGAAACTAATCTCCTCCAACATTTGGGGAAAAGACCTTTTCCCTACCGACTTGGTAAAAGAAGTTGTTGATAAGGCCGCCTTGGAGAATAGAAACCTTCTCCAGAAGTGGGGCCTGGCTATCAAAAGAAAGTCTTCCCCGGATGAGGGTCCTCAACCAAAGAGGAAGACTATGAGGACTAGGCTACCGTCTCGGCCAGCCAAGCCTGTTAGACAGCAACAGCAACTGCAATTGCCATTGCCCCCAGTGCCCCAGATCGTGGCACAAACCCCGACCACTTTTCAGTGGGTACCCCAGGCCGTGTCGACACAGTCCACGGCATTCACCCCAGCGTTCGAAGGGCAGTCTACTTCCTTTCGAGCAAAGCCTAGAGGAGCAGCCAGAGGCTCGTCTAGACGCCCCTCAAGGGGAAGGGGATTCAGGGGTGGTCGTGGTCAGGAAGGCAAGACCTCAGGACGGCAGTCCAAGTGAGGTGATACCGGTAGGAGGGAGACTTCTGAAATTTCGAGATCGGTGGACCTTCGATCCCTGGGCCCACAGCCTACTCAAGAATGGACTGGGCGGGAGCTGGTACAGCACTCCACCCCCGTGCCTTCGGTTTTTCCAACACTCCACCCCCGTTATGGAGGAGTACGTTCAAGAACTGTTGGAGAAAAAAGGTGATCCGAAGGGTGAAGCCCATCAATTTCTAAGGGAGGCTGTATTGTGTTCCCAAGAAAGACTCGGAAAATCTCAGAGTCATTCTGGACTTGTCGCCACTCAACAAGTTCATAGTGAATTGCAAATTCAAAATGCTAACACTGCAACACATAAGGACCTTACTGCCCAAGAGGGCATATTCCGTCTCTATAGACTTGTCAGACGCCTATTGGCACATTCCAATTAGCCATCGACTCTCCCCCTACCTAGGGTTCAGGCTACAACGAAGACTATACGCCTTCGGAGCCATGCCATTCGGGCTAAACATAGCCCCAAGGATTTTTACGAAGATTGCGAGCGTAGCTCTCAAACAATTACGCCTAAAGGGAATTCAGGTAGTAGCCTCCCTGAACGACTGGTTGGTGTGGGCAGCATCCGAGACAGAATGCTTGCAAGCTTCCAGTCAAGTGATCCAGTTCCTAGAGTACCTAGGCTTCAAGATCAACAGGAAAAAGTCTCGACTTTCTCCATCTCAAAAGTTCCAGTGGCTGGGAATCCACTGGGACCTTTTGTCACACCGTTTCTCCATCCCGGCGAAGAAAAGGAAGGAGATAGCGGGTTCTGTCAAGAGACTTCTAGATTCAGAAAGGATATCAAGACGCGAGCAGGAGAGGGTACTGCGCTCTCTCCAGTTTGCTTCGGTGACAGACCCAGTGCTAAGAGCACAGCTAAAGGATGCAATCGGAGTTTGGAGAAGTTATGCATCAAACGCGCGAAGAGATCTGAGAAGACCAGCCGCTTCGGCTAAGTACTCTTCTCAGGCCTTGGTCCCAAGCCAGACATCTAAAGAAGTCGGTTCTTCTTCAGCCACCTCCCCCATCGGTGACGATTCACTCAGACGCCTCGAAGGAGGGATGGGGAGGTCACTCTCATCAGAAAAAAGTCCAGGGGACTTGGTCCAAGCTATTCAAGACCTTTCACATAAAACTTTCTAGAAGCTAGGGCAATGCTCCTTACCTTAAAGAAAGTCTCCCCGCGTCACTTGATCCACATAAGGTTGGTGATGGACAGCGAGGTAGTTGTGAGATACTTGAATCGACAAGGATCGAGGTCACCACCTCTCAACCAGGTGATGTTGGCCATCTTCCGATTGGCGGAAAAGAAGAAGTGGTACCTGTCGGCAGTTCACCTTCAAGGAGTCCGCAATGTGACAGCGGACGCTCTATCCAGGTTCACACTGATAGTCGGAATTGTCCTTAGACGTAGGATCATTCTCCTTCATTCTGAATCAGTCCCAGAACTGCAGATAGACCTCTTTGCGACGAAAGACAACAAGAAGTTGCCCCTGTACGTGCCCCGTACGAGGACCCCTTAGCGGAAGCAGTGGACGCGATGTCCCTCGACTGGAACAGATGGTCCAGGATTTATCTGTTCCCTCTTCACAACCTTCTGTTGAGGGTCCTCAACAAACTGAGATCCTTCAAGGGGTAGCGGCAATAGTGGCCCACAAGTGGCCGAACAGCGTGTGGTTCCTCCTGGCATTGGAACTGTAGCTGAAGTTTGTACCGCTACCAGATCCAGTTCTGACCCAGCGAGTCCAGAAGTCAACTGTCTGCGCTTCATTACAGAAAACCCGGACCCTGCAGCTCATGATTTTCTCTCCCTAGCGGTGAGAAAGCATTTCGGGATTTCGAAAGCCAGCATAGACTTCCTTGAGGAATATAAGTGCAAATCTACTAGAAGGCAATATGAGTCGTCTTGGAAAAAATGGGTGGCCTTTTGTCAAGGCGAAGAATCCGCAGGAGATCTTGACAGACTTCTGCTTATCTTTCTTCTCCACCTCCATGGTCAAGGATACGCAGCTAACACGATTTCAGCGTGTAAGTCTGCTTTGACAAGACCCATTCTATATGCCTTCCAGATCGACCTAGGTAACGAGATCTTTAATAAAGTCCCGAAAGCCTGTGCTAGGCTCAGACCTTCAGCACCTCCAAAGCCCATTTCATGGTCTTTAGACAAGTTCTTCATTTCGCTTCTCTGTTGAGCAATGAAGAGTGTGCGTTAAAGGATTTGACACAAAAAGTTATTTTCCTATTTTGCACTCGCGTCCGGGGCCAGGGTTAGTGAGATTGTAGCCTCTCGAGAGAGGCAGGTCGTGTTCAGTTCCTGGTTGGGGGAGAACTGAACCTGTTTCCGGATCCTACGTTTCTCGCCAAGAATGAGTTACCCACCAACAGGTGGGGTCCCTGGAGAATCTGCCCTCTGAAAGAAGATGCATCTCTATGTCCAGTAGAATGCCTAAAGGTCTATCTTCATAGAACTTCAGACTTCAAGGGTGGTCAACTATTCAGGGGAGAAACATCAGGCTCAAATTTATCTCTGAATGAACTCAGAGCGAAAATCACATATTTTATTCGCAGAGCGGATCCTGACAATACACCCGCAGGTCACGATCCGAGGAAAGTTGCCTCATCCTTAAATTTCTTTAATTGTATGGATTTTGAACATCTCCATTCATACACTGGCTGGAAGTCTTCCAGAGTGTTCTTTCGCCACTATGCGAAGCAAGTAGAGGAACTAAAGAGATCTGTGGTAGCAGTGGGTCGCGGTGTTAACCCTACTGTTTAACTCTGCGAGGAACAGTGGTCTTAATTGGGACGATTAATTCCAGGGTGAGTGTGTAGTTACATACTGTACTACAAACTAAGTGAGGGCACTGTGCTGCCCATGTAGACTGTTCCATTTCCGAAGGTGAACCTAGCATAAGTGCAGACATGTGTGCCGAGCGTTTCTAACGCTAATGTCATTGATTTGTAATACAGACTTTTATGACTTTGATACCTCGGTATCTTATAAGTGGCATTTAATGTTTTTCTTTCAGACAAACAAGCTCTGTTTACTATCATACTTATGCTTAAAGTTTTGGGTTATCCTCTTCTTATGTATATATATATATATATATATATATATATATATATATATATATATATATATATATATATATATATATATATATAATTGTGGTTAACCTGTCTATTTATTGCCTGTCAATAAACTGGTTCTTGAGAACCTTGCGTCTCCTTCACCTGTGTCAATTTATTGGTATAATTGAGCATTCATTCTATGTACCTTATCTGGGATAATTCTAATAGAATTGTTCCTTTATGCAAGCTATGTTGCATTGGTTTTCCTCCTATGCGGATATAAAACCTTTGTCCAATACAAGTATTGTGCGGAGAACTGGTCGATATTTCATATTGACGCAGTGGTTCTTTACAAACTATGCTTTACTTAATATAGGGCGAGACCACTATATTAGCTTGCCTGGTATTCATACATAGGTATATGTACTCTTCGAGACTTTTCCAGAGTCTAGTAGGACTCTTCCCTGTAGGGGGCAGGAAGCTCTAACATGGTTTATAGTTAGTTGAAAAGATGTATAACGGTAACATCTTAGGTCTCTAGGTCTAGTCGACCGGGAAAAATTACATCCGGGGAGTACGGCATGTTCTGAGAATCCACTGATACAGTAATGCTCTGGTACACTTCCATCAGGACGACATGGCTTGAGCCCAAAAAACGGATTTTGAGCGAAGCGAAAAATCTATTTTTGGGTGAGATGGCCATGTCGTCCTGATGGACCCGCCCTTGCCTTTCTAAGAAAGGGCTGTAGGACCCCTCCCTACATACAGTATCTGTAGCACCTCGTGTACGCTACAAGGAATACAGATGGCGCCAGGATTGGCGCCAGGCACGCATACGAATCGGAGGATAGGGAAGCCTTGGGAGCGGCTCCCCTTTTTCTTTCCCGAATTCGTTTCTTGCCAATCCCTCCTACGAGACGAAATCTCTGCCCAGGATGCAGATTGCCATGTGGCGTGTCAAGAATACGTCCTCTGATATGTCGCGATATCCCTTTCACGAGGGATACTCGCTCCAGGAGTTAGAATTCTGGTACCTTAAGGTAAATTCTCTGGGAATATCGCCGTAGTTGTAATATACCCTAGGAAGCTACCCTATAGGAACTTCCATCAGGACGACATGGCCATCTCACCCAAAAATAGATTTTTCGCTTCGCTCAAAATCCGTTATATATTACCTAATTTTTTTTTTCTTTCTCTCGAGACGAGGATTTTTCAAGCCTATATCTTCCCGGTCACGTTCAGCGGCATTGCCAGACGTATACCTACTTAGAAAAAGATAAAGGAGTGGAAAGGGTTAAACTTGTGTGTGTGCGTTCATTATTTATCCGTCATTATTGACGGGTCGCATACAATAGTCTTAATAATTCGTTATACACAATTAACAGAAAATACCAGCTTTTACTAATGAAAATTATCATTGCTTGAGATTAAAAGAAACCTTTTTCAAAGATTGCTTTCAGGGTAAATTGCCAGTGTCAATTAAGAGGGCAAATCTTTTGCCAATTTGATAACGAGCACTGGAGCCTTGATTTCGTCTATGTCGAAACCGGTTTTTATATTTCTGGGCTGTATATTTTAAACTGATTTTATGGCAATCAAATTTCAGGTAGTGGGTTGGCCAGGGCACCAGCTCCCCGTTGAGATACTACCGCTAGAGAGTTATGGGACCCTTCGACTGGCCAGAGAGTGCTACATTGGATCCTGCTCTCTGGTTACGGTTCACTTTCTCTTTGCCCACACATACATCTAATAGTCTGTCCTATTCTTTACAGATTATCCTCTGTCCTCATACACCTGACAGCACTGAGATTACCAAACAATTCTTCTTCAACCAATGGGTTAACTACTTTACTATAAATGTTCAGTGGCTACTTTTCTCTTGGTAAGAGCAGAAAAGACTCTTTAGCTATGGCAAGCAGCTCTTCTAGGAGAAGGACACTCCAAAATCAAACCATCACTCTCTAGTATTGGGTAGTGCCATAGCATCTGTACCATGGTCTTCCACTGTCTTGGGTTAGAGTTCTCTTGCTTGAGTGTACACTCGGGCACACTATTCTATCTTGTTTCTCTTCCTCTTGTTTTGTTAAAGTGTTTATAGTTTACATAGGAAATATTTATTTTAATGTTGTTACTCTTCTTAAAATATATTTTTTCCTTGTATCCTTTCCTCACTGGGCTATTTTCCCTGTTGGAGCCCCTGGGCTTATAGCATCCTGCTTTTCCAACTAGGGTTGTAGCCTAATAATAATAATAATAATAATAATAATAATAATAACTAATTTTATGGCAATTAAATCTCAGGTTAATAATTAAATTTAAAATTGAAACAGAAATACGAGGAGAAATTGGACAGAGAAAAAATATATAACACAAGCTCTCTCTCTCTCTCTCTCTCTCTCTCTCTCTCTCTCTCTCTCTCTCTCTCTCTCTCTCTCTCATTTAGTATTCCTTGAACTCGGGTTTAAAACGTTGAAAGTAAAACACTGATAATATAAAATACTTGTTTAACTGTTATGTCTTTTATCCCAAGAGATAGGGTTCATGCTTATGCAATATACCCTGCATCAATTCTTTATCAATTAAAATCAGTAATATATAAAGACGTCATATTAATTACTCCACTTAAAACTCTTTATGGGTACAAAATAAGTCACTTTAATTCCTTTGATCTTTGTCCTCGATGCAGAAAGTAATAATGATTATTTCAAAATTCAAATGACCCACTTTTTGAAAAGCATCTTAAAATGCAATATCTCTATGAACTGCGTTGTTGGCTTTTAAACAAATCAATGATTATTCCCTTCGCACAAAGGTAACGTACATATCCAATCATTGAAACAATGGAATCTTGAAATAAAAGCAAAGCTTCACTTTTAATTTTTCGTTCAATGCGAGGAAATATTATGAGTGCAAACTCGTTAGTTCCTTTGATCGCTGCAACCTTACCATCCTTGTGAGCTAAGGATGGGGGGTTTGGGGGAGCCTATAGGTCTATCTGCTGAGTCTTTAGCAGCCATTGCCTGGTCCTCCTTAGTATGGAGAGGGAGGTTGGGGGCTGATCATATGTATATATGGTCAGTCTCTAGGGCATTATCCTGCTCGATAGGGTAATGCCACTGTCCCTTGCCTCGGCCACTCATGTTTCAAAGTTTTGAAAAGTTAGAAAATCAGTACCTGTCGATTTTGAAGATATTTTTTACTATAGAGATTTTATGTGGTCCTGCGCATACAAAACCTAAAATCCAAAAGCAATGATTCCAATTAATATCTTTCGCATAAATGCTTCTGTTAACACATATATTTATTAGGAACAAAATGCTTCCATAAACAAATGATCTATATGGAAGAGGCCTAAAGTTACTTTAGACCTATAGCTTCTTTCGTCAGAACTAGATGCTTCTAGTCTTAAGATCTATTTAATAGGAAATGAAAGCTTTCGTAGACTGCAGTCTATTTCCTCTGTACTAGATGTGTCTGTAGACGCAATGTCTGTTTTGTCATAACTGGATGCTTCTACACACAAATGATCTGCTCTGTAGGAAAAATATCTATTTTAAAGGTTTGAAGGCCGCTCTTGAATGGCAGAGGCAAGGGACAGTGACATTGAGCAGGACAATGCCCTAGAGACGGACATTTGATCAGCGCCCAAGCCCCTTTCCACCCAAGCTAGGACCAAGGAGGGCCAGGCAATGGCTGCTGATGACTCAGTAGATAGACCTATAGGATTCCCCAAAGCCTCCATCCTTGGCTCACAAGGATGGTGAGGTTGCAACGACCATAGGAACTAACGAGTTTGAGCGGGACTCGAACCCCAGTCTGGCATTCACCAGTCAGGGACGTTACCACATAGGCCAACTACAACAGAAAAGAAAGTCACCCAAAATCTCTTGGTTCGACCAGATGACACACCTGGTCACCAGTAACAGTGACATTTCTTACAGAGAAAAGGGTCAAAACCATATAAGTGCGCGTGTTTAGGAAGGATTTTCGAATTATTCTCATTGTTCATTACTTCTCTTGATGTTTATTTATCCTTATTACCTTTCATCACTGGGCTATATTTACCTGTTGGAGCCCTTTGGCTTATGGCATCTTGGTTTGTCAACTAGGGTTGTAGCCTACCCTTAAAATGTTGCAGTGAAAAATCAGTATAAATCCTGTAACAAATGTTGCCAGGCATTTACCGTTTTAAAACCAGATACATTGACGCAAAGGAGTGACATTACAGTCCTGTATTCTACTGAAATAAGGCTGCGAACAATATATTTCTACGAAGATTTTCCGAAGAAAATTATTTTTCTTTTAACAGTGTAGCTAATAATAATAATAATAATAATAATAATAATAATAATAATATGGTAGTTAGCAATACTACCAACATGCCCGGGACTCGTCAGTGGTACCAGAGTCAATACAGATAAAGCCTGCCTGACACTTGCGCGCATTTTTGCCACACACTGGCATGCATTGATGCGTGCCAGTGCGTGCCACTTTATGGCACGCACTGGGTTTTTTCCCGCACTGTTCATGACCAGTTCACGACACGTTCACGCATAGTTCACGACAAGTTTACGCGACGTTCACGCCATGGCACGAATTGGCACGCTTAGTTCACGACAAGTTCACGACACGTTCACTCATCTTTCCGCATCATTCCGCATCGTTCACGCCAGTTCACAAATTGGCCACTCCATATAAAAACGGGGCTTCTCCAACCCGAGGACATTCTTGGATTGGCTTAGGACGAGACAACAATGCTTTCTGCCAGAGACACCATTGCATTGAGGAGAAGATACCTATACCTGGCAGCTGCTGTAGCATTTGTTGGAGTGCATCTGAAAAGGCTGGCAAAGGAAAAAGAGAAACAAAAGCCAACCCTACCTCGAAGAAAGATACAAAGGAAAGTGTGGGTCAGGGAATGGACACTATGACAGTCTATTCACTGAACTCAACAAGGAAGATCAAAGGGGCTACAAAAATTACCTCAGAATCACACCTGACCTGTTTCAAGAGATGGTTCAGAAGTTAACCCCGCACCTCCTGAAGCAGTCCACCTTCATGAGGGAACCGCTTCAAGTTGGACTCAAGCTTGCTGTCACCCTCCGCTTTTTAGCCACCGGAAATTCCTATCAAAGTCTGCAGTACAGCTTCAGGGTTGAAGCAAGTACCATCAGCAAGTTAATACCCGAGGTGTGTAAAGCCATCATCGTGGCCTACAAGGACGAAGTGCTGCGTTGCCCCAAAACTGAAGAGGCCTGGAAGGAAGTTGCTGCCAGATTCATCTCCAGATGGAATTACCACAACTGTCTGGGGGCTGTGGACGGAAAGCACATTGCCATAAAGAAGCCACCCAATGCTGGCTCTTACTACTACAACTACAAGGGCTTCCACAGCATTGTACTGATGACAGTCGCAGATGCTTCCTACAAGTTCCTCTATGTGGATGTTGGGGCAGAGGGTGGTGCGTCGGATGGAGGAACATGGAGCAACTGTTCTCTGCATGATGCTGTAGAAGACAATAGAGCTGGAGTGCCTCAACCAGAACCAGTCCCTAATGATGACCACTCAGTGCCCCATCACTTCGTTGGGGATGACGCCTTTGCTCTCCGAACCTGGATGATGAAACCATTCTCCCATCGGTCACAAGTCCTACGAGAACACATATATAGCTACAGGTTGTCTCGTGCCCGACGTATCGTTGAGAATGCCTTTGGAATTTTAAGTCAAAAGTTCCGTTGCTTCTTGACGACGAGGCAGCAGAAGCTCAACATCAACCTGATCACCATGTGTGCCTGTGTCCTGCACAACCTCGTCCTCATCAAATACCCAGGTGCTTTGTCAGAAGTGGACTATGAAGATCCGGACACACATGCTCTGATCCCTGGTGCATGGAGGAATGAGCAAAACCTGTAGGGGCTGATGACTCTACCCGGCCATCATATCCAGAAGGATGCAAAGGATCTGCGAGACTACCTTTCACATTACTACATGTCCCCTGCTGGTGCTGTCCCTTGGCAAGAAAAAATTGTAGTACCTCCATGAGCTGTATAGTTGTTCCATTTTGTTAATAAAAGAAACGTATCTTTTTCGTTTGTATTTTTTGTTGCACTTTAATTTTGTTTCAATAAGAAAGCATTTGATTTACATATAAACAGCAGACATAAAATATGTACAAGTATTAAGAAAGCATTTTATTTTAACATTAAAAGCAGCAAACATGAAAAGTTTTTAGGCTGTTGATTTTAAGGTAATAGAGAAAAAAGTGTGTTGAAATAAGAAATCATTTTATTTTTACATTAAAACAGCAAACAGAAAAAATTTATTTTGCTCTTCATTTTAAGGTAATAAAGAAGAATAAGTATGTTGATGAAATAAAACATCATTTTATTTTTACATTCAAACAGCAAACTTAAAAATATTTGCCTATAGCTTCAATAATATAACATTCGGAAAAACTTATATCATGCATGAAAGTACTAGTGCCAGACTTCTAGGCTACGAAGCCTCACGAAGGGCAAGATCGGTACCTCAACCCGTGTAGAAATCACCGAGCTAAAAACTGACGGTATAATATAAGCATTCCTAGCGGAGCTAAATAGCTAAATTATTAAAGCAAAACAAACCGGGAACGTCGCTCTAGCAAACTAAATGACCCATAAGAGCGAGCGATAGCATCCAGGATGCCTCCGGTAGGCAACAGCTCTTGTTTACGTTAATATCACTTTTGATTTAATTCAAAACGACAAGAGCTTACATTCATACATAGTAAAGATAATACTCAACTTTCCAGGGGCAGAAGAGGCCGGAGAAGTCATCAAAATGTTGAATTAAATCCAAAATAACCAGAGAACATTTTTGTTTCTCTTCATTATAAAGTTATAGAAATAGTTTGAAATAAGATATCATTTTTTTTTCACATTAAAACAGCAAATATAAAAATTTATTAGGTTTATTTTTCTTTCCTTTTCATTAATTTTTTCGTTTCGTTTTTGTTTCTCTTCATTATAAAGTTATAGAAATAGTTTGAAATAAGATATCAATTTTTATTCACATTAAAACAGCAAATATAAAAATATAACAGGTTTATTTTTCTTTCCTTTTCATTAATTTTTTCGTTTCCTTTTTGTTTCTCTTCATTATAAAGTTATAGAAATAGTTTGAAATAAGATATCATTTTTTTTCACATTAAGACAGCAAATATAAAATTTTGGGGGGGTTTATTTTTCTTTCCTTTTATTACTTTTTACTTTACTGTTTCTTTCTTTGTATTTTAAGGTAATAGACAAAAATAAGTGTTTGGAAATATATAAATATTCTATTTACATTAAAACAACATATATGTACAAGTATCACACTTCATTTATGTACAAATATTTATAAGTATTTAAATTTCCTTGTCCTTGACTGGTGGGATGTCAAGTTCCTTGGACGAGTAGAGGGGTGAGTGTGTCATGGCCTCATCTAGGTTGCTGTCGATGGTCCCCGGGGTCAGGACAGGGAAGGTTAATGGAGCCTTGAATGACGACAGCGACGTTAATGAAGGTGACGGTAAAGGAGCCTGGACAAGGGTGGGTGACGACACTGACGCTGATGGTGAAGTCACCTGGACAGGGGTGGATGACAGTGGAGTTGGCATCCCTGGGTACCACTCCGTGGTACGGGGCAAGGAAAAAGGGCCTGAATGCGGCATCCAGTTATGACTGGCTGGACGATGCTGCTGCTGCTCTGGATGTGCCTGCGAGGGTCCTGGTTGAGGGGGCTGCCAAGGTTGCTGCTGCTGAGGGGGCTGCCAAGGTTGCTGCTGCTGATGGGGCTGCCAAGGTTGCTGCTGCTGTGGGCCTGCCCAGGTCACTAATGGTTGTTGCTGTGCCTGCTGGAAGACCTGACTCTCGTCCCTGTAGCGGTGTGCAAGATTGAGGCACTCTATTTGGAATTTGTCCCATCGGTGTACTGGGATGGCACGCATGTAGCCTTCCAGCAGGCACGCAAATTCGTGCACAATTTTGTGCTGGCCCATGAACGTGGGGGCGACCGAATCTGCTTTCGACATAACCTGAAACATAAAAAATATTATAAAAATATATTATATATATTATATATATTATATATATATATATATATATATATATATATATATATATATATATATATAACCAACATTGTAACAATTTAGTACAGCATTTTAATGCAACAGATTGCATATGTCAAAAACAATGAATACTCACATTCCTCAATATATTGCTGAAATCCTTCTCTGACACACAGGTGTCGCTGTGAGTGGTGTCAAGTGTTCGGCTGGACCCCTTCCCCTTCCCCTTGTCCTTCCTGGTGCTGGTAGATGCATGGCTGTGAGAACCTGTCGACCTCACATCATCGTCGACATCGCTGACTGTCTCTGCACCTCCTTCGGAGCCACGAAACTGCTCACTGGAGACTGTCTCTCCCCGGACGATGTGTTGAATAAGGAACAACCAAGTGTCCATGAGGAAGTCATCACGGCCACTCCTTTGGGCCTGACCACCTCCACTCTTTTTCTCCTTTTTCATAATCTTGCCAACCCTCGTCCTCAAGTTCTCGTATCGCTTTTTGCATTGGGCACCAGTGGCAGGAGGATCCAGCTGCCTTCCTATTTCTTCCCATCTGCTGTTCTTCAAAACCTTGTTGATCCACTCCTTATGTTTCTTGTCAAACAGCATGGGGTTCTCCTTGACAAGGTCGGCCAACGTAATCTCCCTCTCTTCTGTCCACTGGTAGTCAGGGATGTCCTTCTTAGACACCCGAACCCGCTTCTTCTTTAGTTCTTCATCACTGGATACCTGGCTCTGGCTTGTATCCTGCTGTGTCTCCTGGATGACCAAATCAAGACTTGAAAATGATGAATGAGGAGAATCTTGATCAGCGGTCTCCTCTATCACGTCCATTTTCCTCCCCCTTCCCTTTGGCTGTTTACTTTTTGGCATGTTGTCTCTTCGCTGGCGAGCTCTGGAATGGCTAGGAGTGTCCTCGGACCTCAATTTATATACCCCCTAATCCCACGAGAGTTCCACTGGAGGAGTAGGCGGGCACTAGTGTGAACCATGCGGGACCTCGCGTGAACCGGCGGGTACTGGCGTGAACTGGAGTGAACGATGCGGGAACTGGCGTGAACTGGAGTGAACGATGCGGGAACTGGCGTGAAATAGTCGTGAATGATGCGCGAACTGGAGTGAACTGGAGTGAACAGTGAAAGACAATGCGGGAGTACAATGCGTGACAATGTCAGTGGGAAGGCTGCGATGCGCGAACATGTCGTGAACTGGTGTGAACGATGCGCGAACTGGCGTGCACGATGCGTGAACAGTGCGTGGAATGCGATGCATGGCACGCATTGGTACGCACTGGCACGCCAGTTCCCGCACTGTTCACTCCAGTTCGTGTATCGTTCACGACTATTTCACGACTATTTTTGGCGTGCCAATGCGTGCCACAAACTTTAAACATTTCAAAGTTCTGGGCACGCATGGCACGCATGCCACGCATCGTTCCCGCACTGTTCACGACATTTTCACGACTCGTTCACGCGAGTTCGCGCATCAATGCGTGCCAGTGCGTGCCACGAATGCGTGCAAGTGTCAGGTACCCTTTACTCTGAGTGATACCATTGTAGTGAAACTACAATGACTGAGGACTATGGCGTGTTTGTGGTGGCTGAAGCCGGTTTATATTTCTGCAAAAATGCTTCCTAAAAGTACTAGCATCGTCCAGATGGATTTTGCCGTCTCGTCATTGATTCAAAATCCCTTTCGGATCTTACATTTGCAACATTGCTAACACCTTTTGAAGCAGGAACGTCGTGAGAATGCAGGAGCATCTTCCCTATGTAACATAGAGCAAGTGTCTAGATATATATGTATATATATATATATATATATATATATATATATATATATATATATATATATATATATACTGTATATATATATATATATATATATATATATATATATATATATATATATATATATATATATATATATATATATATATATATATACTGTATATATATATATATATATATATATATATATATATATATATATATATACTGTATATATATATATATATATATATATATATATATATATATATATATATATATAGTTAGTGTATGTATTCAGTCCAGCTCAGCTCTCCCCTTCCCTGGTGTAAGGGGGAGAGACATACCCTAGACTCTACGGTATGACTCGATTGGATTGTATCACCCTTCGAACTGGCTGACATGGCTGAAGAACTGGACTTCACGGCAATAGAACGTGACGAATTTCTTGATATGTCTGCTGATTCAACACTGAAAGTCAAATTTGATTGGAGTGACGTGACACTGGCAGCTTTTTGGCATGGAACATTGGGGGAATATCCTAATTTGGCTAAGAAAGCTATTTCTCTACTTTTGCCTTTCTCCACATCGTATCTGTGTGAGCAGGCATTTTCTGCCATGGCAACAATAAAATCGAAACAAAGAAATAGGCTTCTTTCACTTGAGGATGATATGCGGGTGGCATTATCAACAATAAGACCTGATATCAAGAGTTTGTGTTCCAAGCATCAATCGCAAGTTTCACACTAACTATGGTTCAATTTTGCCTATTTGTGTGTATGTCTTGTATCATAGTGTAACACTGTAACAGTGTAACTACTTGAATACATTGTGCAACTATTGTAAAACTTGTCGCAATTACATATTTGTATTATAATACCATTTTTTGTAATAGCAGGATCAGTGTAAAGAAAATTTTCATATCTACGTATAAGGTGTTGTTACATCGATGCAAAATGTCGAAATGCAAAAAAAATATAAAAAAAACAACGGAGATTTTAAATATGTATTTCCTTATAAGGGTGCCGGGAACTTTTGAAAGGCTTGCCAAGGGTGCCGCAAACTAGAAAAGGTTGGGAACCACTGCCCTAGAGAAAGGGGGTGCATGTGTGCATATCCATCTATATATCTAGCCGTTATTCTGACGGGTCGCATACACTTGTACTAACAATAGTGCCAGTATCTCTGACAACAGGCCGTGGTGACTACACAATGCAACTAATGACGCAATCAGAGCGAGAGTTCCGTTGTCCCGTCCTCTGCCATTAGGGTAGTTAAAGCTCACAAGATTCAGGGCTTGTCAATCTAACATTATCTACATGTTTCAGACAACCCGGGGCTTGCCAATCTAACAATATTTACGTTTCAGACAATCCAGATCTTGCCAATCCAACATTATCTACATGTTTCAGACAACCCGGGGCTTGCCAATCTAACAATATTTACGTTTCAGACAATCCAGATCTTGCCAATCCAACATTATCTACATGTTTCAGACAATCCTAATCTTGCCAATCTAACCTTATCTACATGTTTCAGACAGTCCAGGGCTTGCCAATCTAACATGATCTACATGTTTCAGCCTATCTATATCTTGCCAATCTAACATTATCTACATGTTTCAGACAACCCAGGGCTTGCCAATCTAACATGATCTACGTTTCAGACAATCCAGGTCTTGCTAATCTAACATTATCTACATGTTTCAGACAATCCAGATCTTGCCAATCTAACGTTATCTACATATTTCAGACAATCCTGATCTTGCCAATCTAACATTATCTACATGTTTCAGACAATCCAGGGCTTGCTAATCTAACATGATCTACATGTTTCAAACAATCAAAAGTTTTCTTCATTTATGTCCACAGACTTCAGTAAACTTCCACTGATAAGAATATTGGATTTACCGGACCTACTTGACCTAAGCCTGTCCAGAGTCCTGTGGAATTATAATGCAAACCCAAAAATACAGATTATTACTATAATTACTAACTAAGGTACAACACTGGATGGAAAAACAAGATACTCTATGCCCAAGGGCTCCAACAGGGAAAATAGCACAGTGAGGAAAGGAAATATGGAAAGATAGAGTAGTGTGCCTGAGCGTATCCTCAAACAAGAGAACTCAAACTTTTCATATGCATGTGTGTAAGATGACCTTAAAATTACAAATAAATTATTTTATTTTCAATTCCAAAGTATCTGGTTTCGCTACACACGCGGAGAGGGCTGAGAAAAATTGCATTCAACAATTTATTAAATATCTTTAATGTAAAAATATGAATATTTCCACCTACGCTTAACAAAAGCCTTTCAACAAATACCATGATTGGTAAAATTGTTTTTTTTTTTTTTCGAATGTTCTTATATTATTTTTCTTTTATACTTTTTAACCCTATGGGTGCCATTGGACGTAATTTACGTTCAGTAGTCATTACTTCATTTCTTTCTTGGATTATCTACATATATGAAAAATTTACAAAATATGTAATAGATATCAACGGAAATAGATTTATTCAGCTATAGAACAATAAATGTTATAAGTCCTAGTTTTATCAGCTTTTGTGTTAAGATGATATAAGTAAGATGTCAAACAAAAAAGGCCTTGGGCTTGAATGCCAAATCATTTGAGTGGGATTGGGTCTCGGAGAGTTAACTTTTCCTGACTAAACTGGATTCCCCATTGGGGTTTTTAAAGGTAAAGGTAAAGGTGTCTGGTTTCAGTTCCAGTTTCATCAGAATAGATGCTCACCAGAACGTTAGCCGGGAAAGCTCAACCCAACGCTGTGATTCTCAACCACAGCAGTGGCCTCCCAGTAAACAGCAAATGCTAGGCAAACATGTTACTTCTGTACTTGACAAGAGGCGATTAAAATTAGGACACGGTCCTGGGCTGGGGTCGATCTGCTGCCATAAGAACGTTAGGCGAACACATTACCACTGTAATAGCCAGGAGGCTATTAAACTTAGGTCACCCGCCCGGCTGGGATCGATCTGCTGCCATGAGAATGATAGGTGAACATGTTATCACTTTACTAGCAAAGAGGCTATTAAACTTAGGTCCCGGTCCCTGGCTGTGATCCATCTGCTGCCATGAGAATGTTAGGCGAACATGTTACCACTGTACTAGCCAGGAAGCTATTAAACTTGGGTCATGGTCCCTGGTTAGGATCGATATGCTGCCATGAGAACGTTAGGCGAACACGTTACCACTGTACCAGCTAGGAGGGTATTAAACTAGGGTCATGGTCCCAGCTGGGATCAATTTGGTGCCTTGGGAATAGTAGGAGAACACGTTACCACTGTACTAGCCAGGAGGCTACTAAACTTGGGTTGCAGCCTAAATAGAACAAATACAAATTTATTTTCCTTTGAAAATTTAGCCATTGCTTCTGATGGCTTTTCCGTAGTTGAGAATATCATTGTCTGTCCATTACCTCCACAAATCATTTCCTTCATATTAAATATGTAATGCAAGAAATCACAGAGAAGATTGCCTTTGAAGTCTTTGGGTCTCTTAATGCACCATCCTTCAGAATTGAATTCAATTAATCAAACTATTAATGAATTCAACCTTTAAGGCTGTCTCTGTTAAGAGCCTTTTTTGGGAATGTGTTAAATGATGGTAGTCATTTCCTTCCCATCGCTTAAGTTTATTTCCTACTGCATAAATATATAAGAGAAAATTAGAACATATAGGACTGAATAATTATTCATGGCTTGTTCGATTTTTTCCCCTTCAGTTCTTGTGAAATATTTTTTTTTTTGTATTTTTTTTTGGGGGGGGGGTAGAAACCTATTGGATGATATGAAGGATTTGAAGGAAAAACTGTCGATAAAATATGCAAATAAGTGTAGTACCCATTTTGTGGGTAACTCTAAGCGAACACCACCACAGAATCCTTGTTGACAGATCCTAATAATTTCAATGAGGAAAGGGTCGAAAGGAACAAAAGGTAAAGTACAATGATAAATGATGAATCTATACACATGAACGAGGTAAAACGCTGACAAATCCATTGGGAGTATCGTGAACAAATTTTATTTCCTCACTGACCGAAACTGAATCATATCAATGTAAACCAACTTTCTGTTATGTATGAGATTCTATCCTCCATAATTAAGTTCCTTTCAAAATTCCCAATTCTGACCTCTGAAACGAGTTTACTGATTTTATTTCTGACTTTTGTAATATTATATTTAATAATATTTATGCATGAACACTCGAGAGTTTTTTTTCAATGGTTGGTAATGTATTGGCCTTTCAAAGCTTACCCACTATTGTATAATTTTCTCTCTTTGCAACAACATATATTTCAGTAGTTAGAGGAATTCACAGTATCAAAGGTTAAAGGTATCTGGTTTCAGTTCCAATTTCATCAGAATAGATAGTCACCAGAACGTCAGTCGGGTAAGCCCGACCCCCAACTGTGGTGCTCAACCACAGCAGTGCCCTCCCAATAAACAGCTTCAACTCATGGTCACGGGCGGGGATCGATATGCTACTATGCGAATGCTAGGCCAATACATTACCACTTTACAGTACTATTCAGGAGGCTAGTACAGCATTAGATATTATTTTCTTTTCTCATTATTGGGATTGCAAGTGATGTGTGTGGCAAGAAAGTTGTTGGAGGCAGCATGAGGAAGGGCAGTGAATGGTGGAATGAAGGAGTGAAGGTAAAAGTGGAAGAGAAAAAGAAGGCTTTTGAAGAATGGCTGCAGAGTAATAGTGTAGAGAAGTATGAAAAATATAAAGAGAAAAATGTGGAAGTAAAGCGAAAGGTACGTGAGGCAAAGAGGGCAGCTGACCTGAGGTGGGGTCAGGGATTGGGTCATTCATATGAAGAGAATAAGAAGTAGTTTTGGAAAGAAGTGAAGAGAGTAAGGAAGACTGGCTCAAGAATTGAAGAGACAGTGAAAGATGGAAATGAGAGGTTGTTAAAAGGAGAGGAGGCAAGGAAAAGATAGGCGGAATATTTTGAAAGTTTACTGAATCTTGAGGATAATAGGGAGGCAGATATAATTGCTGTTGCAGGTGTTGAGGTGCCAGTGATGGGAGATGAGAATGAGAGAGAGATTACAATAGATGAAGTGAGGAGAGCACTAGATGAAACGAGAGTAGGAAAAGCGTCTGGTATGGATGGTGTGAGAGCTGAGATGTTGAAGGAAGGGGGTGTGACTGTACTTGAATGGTTGGTGAGATTGTTTAATATGTGTTTTGTGTTGTCAATGGTACCAGTAGATTGGGTTTGTGCATGTATTGTACCACTATATAAGGGTAAGGGAGATGTGCATGAGTGTTGTAATTCAAGAGGTATTAGTTTGTTAAGCATAGTTGGAAAAGTGTATGGTAGAGTAATGATTAATAAGATCAAGGATAAAACAGAGAATGCAATCTTAGAAATACAGGGTGGTTTTAGAAGAGGTAGGGGTTGTATGACTCAGATTTTTACAGTAAGGCAGATATGCGAGAAATATTTAGCAAAAGGTAAGGAGGTGTATGTTGCGTTTATGGATCTGGAGAAAGCGTATGATAGAGTTGATAGCGAAGCAATGTGGAATGTGATGAGGTTATATGAAGTTGGTGGAAAGTTGTTGCAAGCAGTGAAAAGTTTCTACAAAGGTAGTAAAGCATGTGTTAGGATAGGAAATGAAGTGAGTGATTGGTTTCCAGTGAGAGTGGGGCTGAGACAGGGATGTGTGATGTCACCGTGGTTGTTTAACTTGTATGTTGATAGAGTGGTGAGAGAGGTGAATGCTCGAGTGCTTGGACGAGGATTAAAACTGGTAGACGAGAATGACCATGAATGGGAGGTAAATCAGTTGTTGTTTGCGGATGATACTGTACTGGTTGCAGACACAGAAGAGAAGCTTGGCCGATTAGTGACAGAATTTGGAAGAGTGTGTGAAAGAAGGAAGTTGAGAGTTAATGTGGGTAAGAGTAAGGTTATGAGATGTACGAGAAGGGAAGGTGGTGCAAGGTTGAATGTCATGTTGAATGGAGAGTTACTTGTGGAAGTGGATCAGTTTAAGTACTTGGGGTCTGTTGTTGCAGCAAATGGTGGAGTGGAAGCAGATGTACGTCAGAGAGTGAATGAAGGTTGCAAAGTGTTGGGGGCAGTTAAGGGAGTAGTAAAAAATAGAGGGTTGGGCATGAATGTAAAAAGAGTTCTATATGAGAAAGTGATTGTACCAACTGTGATGTATGGATCGGAGTTGTGGGGAATGAAAGTGACGGAGAGACAGAAATTGAATGTGTTTGAGATGAAGTGTCTAAGGAGTATGGCTGGTGTATCTCGAGTAGATAGGGTTAGGAACGAAGTGGTGAGAGTGAGAACGGGTGTAAGAAATGAGTTAGCAGCTAGAGTGGATATGAATGTGTTGAGGTGGTTTGGCCATGTTGAGAGAATGGAAAATGGCTGTCTGCTAAAGAAGGTGATGAATGCAAGAGTTGATGGGAGAAGTACAAGAGGAAGGCCAAGGTTTGGGTGGATGGATGGAGTGAAGAAAGCTCTGAGTGATAGGAGGATAGATGTGAGAGAGGCAAGAGAGCGTGCTAGAAATAGGAATGAATGGCGAGCGATTGTGACGCAGTTCCAGTAGGCCCTGCTGCTGCCTCCGATGCCTTAGATGACCGCGGAGGTAGCAGCAGTAGGGGATTCAGCATTATGAAGCTTCATCTGTGGTGGATAATGTGGGAGGGTGGGCTGTGGCACCCTAGCAGTACCAGGTGAACTCGGTTGAGTCCCTTGTTAGGCTGGAGGATCGTAGAGAGTAGAGGTCCCGTTTTTTGTTTTGTTTCATTTGTTGATGTCGGCTACCCCCAAAATTTGGGGGAAGTGCCTTGGTATATGTATGTATGTATGTATTATATCTTCTTGAGGTAATTGATAAGAAAATTCACTTGAATCTATCAGACGTTACGGATATATTTACCAATGTATGATATTATCCCTATATTTTTTTCTGAGCCCTGGAAATATCTTAACGGTGCCACCCAAGTGTTGCTCCTATTAGGATTTGGGTTGTAGTCCTTGAATTGTGTTTAAAAATGGCTGATCGTCTTTTCTCTTTTCTCCCAGTATGGTAAAAGTGCTAAAACTTGATTGGTTTCTTTGTTTCAGACTTCAGCAGCTTCGAATAATGTAAGTAAAGCAACATATTTGTCTATTTATATTTAGGATATAAATAATGGCTAACATGCGTAGATAAGAATATATCCCTTGCCAAAACAGAGGAAGGAAATAACGTTAAATTGCGAGTGAATTGAGCCACGGAGGAGGAAAGACCAACTGAAACCAGTTATCAATTACCTAACTGAAGTAACACCAAAATATTAGCACTTACGACTCACACTCATAGCGCAACATATACAGTTGCAAGAATAGAGGAGCAAGGGGATAATGTTGAATTGCAAGAGAAGTGAGCCACAGCAAAGCAAAGACCAATTGAACAAAGCGATTAATTACATAATTGCAGCTATGCAAAAATACTTGCCCATGAGGCTACTGTATGTAGCGCAATATGTACCACTTGCTAGAACAGAGGAGCAAGGAGATAATGTTAAATGCCAGCATAGAAAGCCACAGTCGATTAAAGACTAAGTGAACGTCATGATTAAGTAGATAATGTAAGTAATGCAAAATACTTTCCCTCGTGTCTAGCACATGTAGCACAACATGTACGTATCACTTGTCAGAACAGAGGAGCATGGAGACAACGTTATACCGAGAGTAAAGCAAATTACATTGGAGTAAAGACAAATTGAACTAAGTAATTAATTATGTAATTGAAGTCAGGCAAAAATTTTCACTCCAAAACCCTGAATTCTGACATTGGGATTCCATTATTGTTGTTGTTCTCTATGGGTTCTTTATCTTTAAATGTACATATAATTTGTTGAAAAATCACTGTAAAAGCTATGAAAAAAATATTTTTTTGATCCAAAATTTTACCCAGCAAAAATCTTGTCACTTTTGCATTTTATTTTTTCTGGCAAAATGTAGAGATTTAATCTTGAAATGACTCTAGGGTACCTATCATCGCTGCAGTGTAGTTGACCTTTGACATTTACTTGTGATTTGTATCATAATCTTTCTTTACATTGATTGGCGTCAATGACCTTAGATGTCAGGATGCCAGAAAATCTCAAATCAATCAATCCATTCTTTACACTGATAGTTTCATCGAATAATTTTAGGAACTGAAGGCAGTGATAAAACGTTTGATCAATATATCTCATTCATCTGTTTCCACCCTCTAGTGCATCGCCGCTGCCTTCGTTTGTTAATTTGTCTGAACGAATTATAAACCACATCGGGAAAACCAATATTAAAGTATATATATATATATATATATATATATATATATACATATATATGTACATATATATATATATATATATATATATATATACATATATATGTATATATATATATATATATATATATATATATATATATATATATATACAAATATATTTGTATATATATACTGTAGATATAAATAGATACTGTATATTATAAATACATATTTGTAAAAATGAACGTACAAAGTGTATATTTTATCAAATAAAAAAGATAGATTTTTTAAGTGGTAATATTGTTTTTGACTCACCATCGTGTTTGTTTGTGAAAGCTTACAGCAAATAAATCAACAACAATTTCAATAGAAAATCATATATCATAATTCACCAATATTCCCATGGTTTAAAAAGGTAAAATGTTGATAAAATGGGAGGAAATAATCACGAAAGGACCCCTGCTAAAGGTGACAACAGTTTATAAAATTAGCGTAAACAAATGACAACAAAATCGTCTGCAAGAAAACATTAAACGAAATTTTATCTTGATTATTATTATTATTATTATTATTATTACTAGCTAAGCTACAACCCTAGTTGGAAAAGCAGGATGCTACAACATGGAAAAATAGCCCAGAAAGGAAAGGAAATAAGGAAATAAATAAACTATACGAGAAGTTATGAAATTACAACAAAATATTCTAAGAAAAGTATCAACATTAACACAGATTTTTATTTTTTTTTCATGAATAGAATATAAAAAGACTTATGTCAGCCTGTTCAATATAAAAATAAAAAAAAATTTGCAGCAAGTTTGAACTTTTAAAGTTCTACGAAAGAAAGGGGGCTAAAGGTGGACACAGTTGATAAAATTAGCGTAAACAAATGACAAAAGAGCGACAAAACATTGGGATATTTTTTGCCAGTGTTTCTCTAACAAAATCTTCCCATTCTAGAAAAAGGATAATTTTCAACTTAAATGTATTTCACAGACGTTAAAAGAAAAAATTACATTAAAATTGCCGTAAAGAAATTAGTCATATCACACAAGAGAAACAATGTCAGAACATATACTCCTCCAAAAAGAATGAAGGAATTGAAACTTGTAAGAGAAGTTGGAAGTTAATCAGGGCTTGAGGAGGGTCCAAAACAAAAGCAAGTGTGGCGAAACTTGGCTCCACTCTCATTGGAGAAAGGTCTCAAAGAAGATGGGACCATTAGAAAGGTCTCAAAGAGGATGGAAGAAATCTCAAAAGGTTGCTTACGATGTCGTATTCTCTCTTTCTCTCTTTTAATGAGTTTTCTTCGAGAAGGAATTTTCTTTTTATGTCTTCTTTTCTTATTCTCAAAGGAGAATGATGAAAAAAAGGTTTCTTACTATGAGATTTCAGGTGTCGTTTCTGCTTGACTTTTACTTCCATCGCGTGAGTGGTAATCACAAGTTAATATAATTTCCAGGGATTTGTGGAGAGTGATGCATCAGGGGGTCATATATTTCTTCTTGGTTTATTATATTTCAAAACTCCCATGAGTACATGTTTATGATAATTTATTAAATGAGGTGAATACAAACAAATAAATATATGTGTATATATATATGTGTATATATATATATATATATATATGTATATATATATATGTGTATATATATATATATATATATATATATATATATATATATATAATATCAGTACTTGTGGCCTTATTGGTAACGTCTCTGCCTAGTTTGACCGGGTTCGAATTCCGGTCAAACTTGTTAGTTGTTTCAGTATCAGAAAACTCACTATCTATGAGTGCTAAGGATGGGAAGTTTAGGGGAGCCTATAGGTCTACCTGTTGAGTCATAAGCAGCCATTACCTGGCCCTCCCTGGTCTTCGCTTCGGTGGAGATGGGGCTTGGGCGCTGATCGTATGATATATGATGAATCTCTAGGGCATTGTCCTGCTTGCTAAGGCAATGTCACTGTCCCTTGCCTCGCCATTCATGAGCGGCCTTTAAACATTTAAACGAGTACTGGACCTCATGTTGCAGAAGGCAAGACTGTAAGAATTAACAGCATGCATAGCACTATGTACATAATGGTACAGTCATGGAAGATCTGAATGCAAGGGATGGTTAGAATTATGAAAAATCTAATGCAACATGCAATGATGCAAAATATTGTTATCCTGATCTCACATTTTTTTTTTTTGGTTCTACAAATGAAAATGAGAGTCAGCAACTGAAAACCAGAGTATAATAATCAAAACATGGCAAAATTGAAGAATCAAAATATTTCCTCAGGATGGATTGGTAATTAAAATCTTAAAAGAAGTTATTAATAACGTCAGTTTTTTAGGCAATTGAAGAAGACACAGAATGAAATATGCAATTAAAAATCATACTATTTTAATGGAGTAGTATATAGTTAAAGAAAAATCGTCAATGCAAAGATCTGGATGTTGAGGAAGCACTGCCATTCACCTACTTATAATTATATGAAGAAAAACTGAGAGCAAGATAAAGTAGATGATATTCTAACAACTTACAAAAAAAGGGAAATGGACATGGGGAGGACATATAATGAGAACGACAGGCACTAAGTGGACTTTAGAAATAACAGAATGGGTCCTTAGAGATTGCAAAAGAAGTAAGGGAGGGAAGAGAAGGCGATGGTTTGAAGAACTAAGAAACTTTGGCGTTGTGAACTGGCATAGGAAAACCATAAACAGACGCAAGTGGAAGGGCATGTCTGGGGCCTTTGTTCTGCGGTGTACTAGTAAGGGCTGATGATGATACACCGTATAATATATATATATATATATATATATATATATATATATATATATATATATATATATATATATATATATATATATATATACAGACATTTGTTCTTTATTTTATCATCATCATCATATCCTCCTACGCTTATTGACGCAAAAGGCCACGGCTAGATTTCGCCAGTAGTCTCTATCTTGAGCTTTCAATTCAACACTTCTCCATTCATCGTCTGCTTCGCGCTTCACAGTCCTCAGCCATGTAGCCATGTAGGCCTGGGTCTTCCAACTCTTCTAATGCCTTGTGGAACCCAGCAGACCGTTTGGTGAACTAATCTCTCTTGGGGAGTGCGAAGAGCATGCCCAAACCATTTCTCATCTACCCTTCATCCTGATCTCATCCACATATGGCTCTCGAGTAATCTCTTATATAGTTTCATTTCTAATCCTGTCCTACCTTTTAACTCCCAATATCCTTCTGAGGGCTTTGTTCTCAAATATACTAAATCTATGGGAGATTGTTTCATTGTCATACCATGACTCAAGTCCATACAGTAACACCGATCTCACTAAACTGATATATAGTCTGATATTTATATGTAATTTCAGGCGATTTGATTTCCAAAGTTTACTTAACCTAGCCATTGTCTGATTTTCTTTTTTCAATCTTTCACTAAACTCTAATTCTAAAAACCCTGTATTGGATATCATAGTTCCTAAATACTTAAATGAGTCTACCTCCTTAATCCTTTCTCCTTCCATTGCATATTCCACTCTCATCATCTCTGTCTTTCTTCTATTTATCTTTAGCCCCACCCCGTGTGATATTTCATACATTCTGGTAAGCAAGCATTGCAAATCCTGTGGTGTTCTGCTAACAAGGACAGCTTCATCAGCATACTCTAGGTCTGCTAAATTCCCATCACCAATCCAGTCCAATCCTTCTCCATCATCCATGACTATTCTACACATTACAAAATCCACGAGGAAGATAAACAACATAGGTGATAACACACTCCCTTAGAGTACTCCGCTGTTCACTGGAAATTCTTTTGGTAAACTCCAGTAACATTAACTTTGTCCTTGCTATGCTCATGAACAGACTTTATCAAATTTACATATTTAAGAGGAATTCCAGAATAACGCAGGACTCTCCACGAAATTGGCCGGTGCACACTATCAAACGCTTTTTCATAGTCCACAAATGCCATCCAAAGGGGATTTCTATATTCTACACATTGCTGTAAAACACGTCTCAAAATGAAAATTTGGTCAGTGCAACTTCTTTTCTAAATCCTGCTTGTTCATCTCTCAGCTTTTTATCAATATTACTCTCCAGTCTCTTTAGAATCAACATACTATATATTTTATTAACAATTGACGTAAGTGTTATGCCTCTGTAATTCTTGCAATAAGTCAGGTCTCATTTTTTCGCGATTTTCACCAACACTCCTAACTCCCATTCATCAGGGTTTGCCTCTCCATGCCACATTCTACAAAATAATCTTGTAAATAGTCTGGGAGTCACTTCATTTTCGGCCAGTATCATCTCGTCAGTTATTCCATCGTATCCAGGGGCTTTCCATCTCTTTAGTTTTTGAGGGTAGCTTCGACTTCAAACACACTGAATTCATTCATGGGCACATTAAGGTCTTCATCAGCTTCAGGTATATCAATAAAATTATTCCTTTCATATCTCTTATTCATAAGCTCATAAAAGTGTTCCATTCAACATTGTCTTTCTTCATCTTCTGTTGTTATAATAGAGCCATCTCTCATTATGATGGGTATATGCTACTTCTCTTCTTTGCCCCAGTCGAGATTTCATTAATAATTCTATGAGCAATTCTTACACTATAGCCAGTTCCTGAATTCATAGCATAGTCAGCCTCATCTGCTTTACTGTCTAAATATTCTCTCCAGTCATTCCTGGCTTTTCTTTTGACCTCACTATCAATATTGGAATACCTACCATGCTCTACCTTTTAGTTTTCATTACTTCCTCGAAAACTTTCAACAATAAATTTCTATCTTTGTCTCCTTTTTATAGTATCCCAAGTATCATTTAATAGCCATGGCTTTCTCCTTGTAACTGCGTGTCCCAAAACATCACTACCAATTGAGTGGTATATGTTCTTAATATCACACCATTCTTCATTAATTGTCTGTTCTTCGTCTCTTAAAGTCTCTAAGACTGCAAATAGATTCCTAAATTCAATTGCAAATGCTTCCCTATATTCTCCCTCTAAAAGCTTAGTCGTATCAAACTTAGGTATTTTATCTATATTTCTGTTGGATGCTTTGAGTTTTAATTTCAGTGTGGCAATGAGGAGCTGGTGATCACTACCAATATCGGCACCTCTATATTTTCTTACATTTCTCAGAGTCCTTCTTCTCTCTTTATTAATGGCAATGTAATCTATCTGACTTTTGTAAATGCCACATGGTGAAGTCTATGTATACTTGTGAATGTTCTTGTGTTGAAAAAGAATACCTCCAATGACAAGCTTGTCTGCTGAGCAGAAACTTATGAAATGTGCTCCATTTTCCTTTGCAACTTCGCCAAGATCCTCGACACCCATCACATTCTCTATATCTTGATTATTTCTTCCAACTTTAGCATTGAGGTCGCCAATTACAATTTTCATATCTCTCTCTGGGATCTCATCCATTACCCTCTGCAGTTCTTCATAGTATTCATCTTTCCTTTCTTCAGGGTAATCATTTGTTAGGGCATAGCAAACTATACACTCATGTTGCACTGCTTTGATTTGAACTCTGGTACTAACAATCTACTATTTACAGCTCTCCTCTCGGTTAATGATTTTTCTGATCTTGGTGTCATCATCCTTCCTACCCCTTTTCTTCCAACTCCATCTTATTTTCCTGAGTAGATATTTATATTGCCTTGGTCTAAACTCTAAAGTTTCTTTACTAATCCATTTACAACGTGTTTCACTTAGGGACAAGATATCCAAACTATATTTCATAAATTCACTCTCCACTTGCTGTAACTTCCCAATCTGATTCATGATTCTAACATTCCAATTACCTATTTTCAATTTTTCTTTACTATTTATAAACTGGGAGATTCTTGGTACTCCGCTACGCCCAGGACTGGGGGGCCGTTCTGTCATCTTTTATTTCCATGACTGACTAAATCTATTGAGGATTCATTGGCTAGATACATCAGAGGTTAGCCAGGTCCTTGTGATGCGCAGTGCCTATCTAACTAAGGCAAGTGACCCCTGCCTAATTCTAGTAAGATAACCGCCAGGCATCAGGAGTAAAACCCGAAGAGACAGTTTGTCCATTGCCTTGGACCCCAATCCGTCATCCTGCTGCCAGTGACTTCATCGAGATTGGGGGGGAGGGGGGGGGGGATTTCCTCCACACCCAAAGTTCTCGTTGGCCAATATGGATTGCTAAGGTATCTTTTATACGGGGAGGTAATTTTCGACATATAGTTGAAATTTAGTTTATTGTCGTTCTAGAATTGATGTAATCCATACACTGGAATTTAAATATATATCTTTAGGACATAAAGCAATGGGTCCGATACAATTCATATCTACATTTCCCCCTGGTAAGATTACATTAAAACACGTAGAGAAAGAAATAATTTTCCTGTTATTTATAACCAAAAAAAAAAAAATTATATTTCTGTATAAGGGAAAAAAATTTATTCTTCGCGATTTCGAAAAAGTCAACTTTTTCGTTTTGGAAGAAAAGATATAAAAAATATCAAAACTCATTTCCTTGTACAGGAAATTGATTAAAGACGATTTCTTAAGAAGAGGAAACTCTTTTCACTGATGTGGGAGTGAAAAATCTATTTAATAAGTTCAAATGTCTTTTTCATAGTACAAAGGGGAAGGGGATTAGAAGCATATTTCTGAACATAAAGAAAATTAGTTTTTCATATATATACACACACACACACACACACATATATATATATATATATATATATATATATATATATATATATATATATATATGTATGTATGTATGTATGTATATATACATACACACAAACACATATATATACAGTATATATATATATATATATATATATATATATATAATAAGCATTTATACACACACATATATACAGTATATATATATATATATATATATATATATATATATATATATATATATACTCATATATATAAATACATTATAAATATGTATACATATAATATACAGTATATACAATATATACATATATATACATATACCTATATATATATATATATATATATATATATATTATATATATATATATATATATATATATATATGAAGTACATACTCAGGTATATAATTATGTATGTGCGTATACATAAAGATTGAAGGAAACATCCAATCTTAACAAGGACGTACATGAACGGGTATATTAAAATATGTGTAATGACGACCATAAACAGACAAACAAGATAAGAGATCAGATGAATAAAATATTTGTTATATAGTCTTAAAGCCCCATATCTGAAAGCTCTAGAACCCCCATAACTTGAAACCATCTCTATCAATAAAAACACTCCGAGAGTGCTTGCCTTTGCCAGTCTGAATTTAGGCCGCATGCGTATTTGAAGTCTGTGTGACAACCATGTGCTCACTTGGGGTTAAGGTTAGGGTTAATTCGGTCCACTTTTTGTTCGACCTTGACCTTAACCTTTGAACTAGGTCTTACAAAATTGAAGCATTTCCACGTCTCTATATAACAATTAATCCTTGAAAAAATCATTACACTATGTGTAAAATTGTGGCCAGGTAGTTGTTCAGAAACGGACAAACAGGGGAGAAAACATAACCTCCTCCCAACTCCGTTGGCGGGGGTAACTAACAATTCTCGTATTGCTAGGTCCGGGAGGATTGGCAAGAACTTCAGTCATGACTTGTTTTTCAAGACCAACACAACGACTAACTGAATTGTAAAAATGACCCCTCTGTTAGATCAATCTTTAGGATAATAATATTTCTATTCTAAAGGTTGTGGTTTCGATACTGCTTAGCTCAAAACTTCTTATACCAATAAGTCTAAGTAGAACCTTAAACTAACATACATATGTTTTGTTTCTCTCTCTCTCTCTCTCTCTCTCTCTCTCTCTCTCTCTCTCTCTCTCTCTCTCTCTCTCTCTGACCCTTAACCTTATGATTATGTTAATGAAAGCAGTATATTATTTCATACTTTAGACATTAAACTTTTTCGACATTACACCTCCCATGATTCTATTAAGTCACTTCATAATCTTTGGGCTTTTGTTGATAAACTATTCTAGGAATTAACCAAAAATGTTTTGTGATGAACCGTAGTTTTAAACTAAAATGTTTTAAATTCCACTCATGAATGGCAGAGGCAAGGGACAGTGATATTGTCCTAGCAAGCAAGACAATGCCCTAGAAACTGACCATAATATACATATGATCAGCGCCCAAGCCCCCTCTCCACCCAAGCTAGGACCAGGGAGGACCAGACAATGGTTTCTGATGACCCAGCAGGTAGATCTATATGGTCCCGAACCCCACATCCTTAGCTCACAAGGCTTGAGAGGTTGCAGCCACTTAAGGAACTAACAGGTTTGAGCAGGACTTGAACCCCAGTCTGGCGATCACCAGCCAATGACATAACTAACAGGCCACCACGCACTGTTAAGTCTTTTCCTCACAACTATGAAACATTAGCAATTAAATAGACATACAGAGAAGTAAGAACAAACATGAGAAAAGGTTATAGCAGAAATTGAAGTAACGTCGACTAGACGTATTCTAAGTTGGTTTTGCTTTGAAGCCGAATTGGGGTACATTTGAAAAGTGCCTCTTCTTTCTTTGATATTGGAATGTAATTTGGTTCAATTGTTCAGCTATTCCACGGGGCATTTTTGGACATAATTCGAGCACACGTTTAGAAAAATAACATACTGATCATAAACATGAAAGTGATACATGCTTCTGGGTGCACTACATAGAAATACACACACACACACAATCGTCCTTCGCTCCCTAAAAGAAAAATGAAGAGGCCGAGAATCCCAACATATAACTCCTTTGTCGAGGCCTGGTCTTATCTCCTCTGTTAAAGCCCTTGGGGTTATAGTACCATCCTGCTTTTCCAACTAGATTTGTAATTTTGATGATGATGATGATAATAATAATAAGAATAATAATAATAATAATAATAATAATAATAATAATAATGATAATGATAATAATAATAATAATAATAATGATGATAATAAAGATAATAATTAATGATAATAATAATAATAATAATAATAATAATAATAACAATGAAAAATAATAATTATCATCATAATAATAATAATAATAATAATAATAATAATAATTAAAATAATAAATAACAGGAGAGATGAGATAAAATACTCATCGTCTCGAATTCCTCTTTCAAAGGTATCTCAGACTCCACAATGAATCATTTATATCTTTATATATTTTATAATATTATATTATATCATATTATATTATATATTTTATATCATAAATCTTTGAGGTCTACATTCTTGGCTTCTATATGAATCACAAAATATTTCTGATTCGATATTTACATATACATATACATATATATGTGTATATATATATATATATATATATATATATATATATATATATGTATATATATATATATATAATATATATATATATATATATATATATATATATATATATATAAGCACATACATACATACATACATACATAACCAGGGGTTATATTCCCCTATATTATTAAGGTTACAACATACTGCTCGTATTTAGTTTCCTTTTTTTCATTATCATCAATTGCAGATTTTTTATCCACTCAGATTGCCTTTATTGATTATAAAAGATCTTCAACCTCGACCGAACAATAAAAGATTCAAAATATCTTAGTTTCTTTTTCATCGCAACAAACGCTTAAAATATTTTTAAATGTTTATAGTTTGAAAGTTATAGGTCATTAGAGGTATTTGTTTGTTTACTTTCCTTCTCATCATACTGCGTAAACATATCATTAATAAGTTTCTTGTTTGTATCAAGATAAAATTCATAACCACCTCATTAGCATTGGTAAAAGTAACATGAAATTTGTTTTCCAAAATTCTCGTAATCATAAGTTTGTTATACATCATTAACGAAATTATCAAATAAAATTGATTATAAAAAGGAGCAAAATCTTTCACAAATACACTTTAGCTTTCTCTTATTTCAGTGATTGGATGATTGACAGGTGCTTATCTGAAATCCGGTAACATAAATCCCATAAAAAATACGTCAATGGGCAAGTGTTGTAATGAAATCGCACATTTATAATACATCATAATAGAATGTATGTTGTCATTTCATTTGTTAAAACACTTGAACATTTAGAGTAATCTCTGTGTTATTATTTTAATTATTATTATTATTATTATTATTATTATTATTATTATTATTATTATTATCATTATTATTATCATTATTATTATTATTATTATTATTATTATTATCAGCTAAGCTTCAATCCTGGTTGGAAAATCAGGATGCTACAAGTCCAAGGGTTCCAACTGGGGAAAATATCTCGGAGAGGGAAGAAAATAAGAAAAAAATAAATAAATAAAATAGTGAGCCTGAGCGTACCCTCAAGAGGATAACCCTAACCCAAAACATTTGGAGACCATGGTACAGAGGCTATGGAACTACCCATGACTAGAGAACAATGGTTTGATTACGGAGTGTCCTTCTCCTAGAAGAGCTGCTTGCCGTAGCTATGGAGTCTTTTCTACCCTTACCAAGAGTTAAGTAGCCACTGAACAATTTGAGTGCAGTAGTTAACCCCTTGGGTGAAGAAGAATAGTTTTGCAATCTCAGTACAGTATTGTCAGGTGTATGAAGACAGAGGAGAATAAGGACACAATATGCCAGACTAATAGGTGTACAGTATATGTAAGCAAAGGAAAAATGAGCCGTTACCAGGGAGAGGGGTCCAATGTAGTAATGTCTGGCAAGTCAAAGGACCCAATAATTCTCTAGCGGTAGTATATCAACGGGTGGCTAGTGCCCTAGACAAACTACTACCAAAAATAAATAACAGTATTGCAGTTTTCAGCAAGTTTACAAATACCCATTTATTTATCTATCTCAACGTCTAAAATGAGGTTACAAACATGATAAAAGCTGCCGAATATAACCTCAGTTTTAACTTGGTCCAAGTTCGAATCCTTGAACGATCACACGCTATCATCACAAACTTGATTCCCTCGTGGGTCTCTGATCCCAAGGCAGAGTTAGGAGAGGGGGAGGGGATGGGAAGGGTAGAATCTATCTGTGCGGGTATGTGCATATCTATCTAAATATTTAACCATCCTTTTTGACGGCTTGGGTACACTAGAGATCCAATAAGAGCACATATGCCTTCCTTCTTCAACGAACGCTCATCTTCGGATAGACTGAGCAAAGATGAAGTTTTTTGCTTGTCGAGTTATTCACCTGCCATTTCTCATTCGAGTTTCAGCGCCTGAACGTCAGTTCGAGTTTTTAGGGCGGTATATGGCTCGAGGAAACGCTATTTGATTGAATTTGACCATCCTCTGTATTCGCCATTGTTTGCAAGAGAGAGAGAGAGAGAGAGAGAGAGAGAGAGAGAGAGAGAGAACTCTACCTAACAAATCAATGGTTTCATCTGCTATTCGTTAGTTAGCATCGTCAGAATTTTGATATCTTTCAGCTTGTGCTATTATTATCATTATCATTAGTAGTTTTAGAATTAATAATATTAAAATTATCATAAAAACTATTAAAATTACTATAACTGACGCCACTTTCGTCACTGGTTCGTAATTAATTATGAATTATCATAGCAACGAACATTTAATACGTCATACAGTCATTTTAAAATATTGGGTTTTCCATCCATGGAAATTCTGAGGCATTATCCCTCTACCACAAAACTAACGTTATAAATAAGCTTGAAATTATTTTATTAGATTTAAATCTATGAAATTTGGGACCCAAGGCCGAGGATTGCATTCAGGCGGAAGTACTGTTGTTACACTCAATTTACAGAAAAAGAAAAAAAAAAAGAAAAAAAAAAGAAAAAAAAAACAGGTTGAATGGCAAGACAACAGAAAATAAACAGGAACGGAGGTAAAAAGGCTAGACAAAAATAAAATATATGCATAAATAGTCACACACATATATATATATATATATATATATATATATATATATATATATATATATATATATATATATATATATATATAAATTATCCCTTTCTGGGTGGGGTTACCTTACCATGATCAGCAGAGCTGTACTAGTCAGGGCCAACCATACTAGGTTGGTTTGTTGAGAGCGATCAAAACATCTTCCACCATCACGAATCCGCAGCTGGCCAGAGAGGAGAAGAAAATGGCCAAACCCGAGACATGATACGGGACATGTCTGAGGTTTTTGTTCTGTAGTAAACTAGAAACCAGTTATAACCTTCTCAAAGGTTAAACTGGCAACAGTTATAACCACCTCAGAGGCTGAATTGGCAACTGCTCTAATATCATCAAAGGTTAAATTTGCAACAACTCTAACCTTCTCAGATGATAAAATGGTAACAGTTATAATCACCTCAAGAGGTTAAATTGCCAACAGCTTTATCCTCCTCAGAAGTGAAATTGTCAACAGATCTAACCTCTTCAAATGTTAAATTGGCAACAGACCTAACGTCCTCATAGGTGAAAATGGCAAAAGCTCTAACCTCCTCAAAGGTTGAATTGGCAGTAGCTCTAACCTCCTCAAAGGTTAAATTGGCAGCAGCTCTAACCTCCTCAGAGGTGGAATTGGAAACAGCTCTTACCTCTTCGTGGGTTAAAGTCTCAGCCCTGAATCATTTCAGAAAACTTTTCCGCCAATAGGAAAAAAAACATCTTGTCTTTGAAAGACTTCTAAACAGCCTATCATGACACTTCCTTGAGGGGATTGGTCCTTGTGCATTTGATTTCCGATTTAATCTTCTATCGATCTTATTTCCCTATTCCTTTGTTCATTGTCTTTTGATTAATTCCCCCATTCTTTTTTGTGTACTATCATTTATTAACAGACTTCTTTTTTATTGAAAGTCCCCTATTGTACCTTGAAACATTCACATACACACAAAGACACGTTTTTATTGATTCTCTTCAAAGAAAGCGATAAAAGTCCTCTTGACAGTTAGAGGGGTGAAAGGGATCATTCTAATATATATGCAAATTTCCACTGGATGAGATTTGGCATTGCATCTCTTAGAGGTAGAAAAGGTCCAAGGTGTTGAATATGCAAATTGCCTACGGTTCACTTTATTTCTAGTTCACAGGCGTTTTCCATTCGATACTTTTTTCAGAGTTTGTTGAAAGATACAAATGTGTAGTTTCCATCTTATTTTACACTCTTATTTCCAATGTTTTCATTTGATTTTCAATTATATCGTTTTCTGTAATGTTCTATATTAAAGTTTTCTACCAATTTTAATTTTTTGTGGTATATATAAACGCATAATGTTTCCTGATTATTTTTTCTACTTTTATTTCCAATGTTCTTATTCGAATTTTAACTTCATTGTTTTCAGCATTATTTTATATCAAAGTTTTCTACCATTTTTTGGGGGTACATATAAACGTTTAATGTTACTTGCTTATTATCTTATTTCCAATGATTTCCGTAGATTTTTAATTTCATCGTTTTCAGATCTTTTTTTTAATTTTATAGTTTTTTTTACAAACTTTATCGATTGAAAAAAAACCTTATGTGCATTTTGATATGAAACTTATCAGACTCACTGAATTAGCTGCGAAGGTGAGAAAGTCCCAAATTATCATATGAGCATAATCCTATGCTTCTAAATCTCCTAGAGATCCTGAGGTTTGGTCATCCTAACAATTTTTGATTACTGATGACCTTAGGAGTGAAATACTTACTGGTCGAATATCTTGGGCACTTGGGTAGTAGTAGATTCTTGGAACACCCTGATTGGAATACAACGATTTATCCAAGATATTAAAAAGTTGAAGTAAATTCATACAATAGACTTACAAACCCTGCAATGCCTCGATAGATTATGGTCCAAAAATGAATTAGTACAATAAGAATTCATCACGAAAGAATTTAAACAGCTATATAGTAACTACTTTACTGTACGATGTTAAAAATTTGCATTACAAAGACGGTAATGCTTGGTAACCTTTATTCCAGGATTTTTACTGTTTTAAAAACGGATATATTGACACAAAGGAGTGATATTATGGTCACCAACCCCTAAAATATGATAAAGTAATGTAGAACAACGGTTGCCTGTATTTTATTGAAATACGGCTGAAAACACTATATTTTTTTTTACGGAGAATTTCCGATTAAAATTACATTCTTTTTTTTTTTAACAGTGTATATTTATCTAAGAGCTGCTGTGTCGTTCGAAAAGTGTCATGGAAACTAGAAAAAATGGATGTGCTAATGCAACTGATTGGAGGAAACTTGAAGAGTTTAGCTTAAGGTAGATTGAAATCACCATCACCTTTTATCAAAGTATCATACCAAGAGAAAAATAGGAAGCATTATTCATCAATTCATCAATTATCACAGAACGAGCATAAAATGTTTTCCTTCTTACGTACAGTTGGACACAAGAATTCCTAGCACACTCCACTCTAGGAAAGGGCACCCTGTCACATTACTGCGCAGCGAGTAACTAAAGAGGTAGTGTAGGGAGACGTAGCAGTGGGCGAGGCTACATACAAGACCTCCCTGCGTAGTGAGGGCGTTGCAGGGTGCGCTTCCTCAGAGCAAGGTGTGCCAGGAATTCCTGTGTCCAACTGTACAACTTTAGCTTTCAGTTTATTGACATCTGAAATTTGCTAAATTTCGTTTATACCATTCGATCAACACAAGAACCCTTTTCAATTCATACATTAACCGAGATTGAACTAAGTTCTTACTGAAGACATTCAATGCTATATACTTTACCCCCCAACCCCACCTTGCAAGGTAATACCTTCTGAAGCGGAACTTCATTGCTTACACTTCTAACTCTTTAACTGAAGGGGGTGTCGTTTCTCTGAAGTCAGCTTCCCTAACATTCATAACATTTCAGATTTTCTGAAGCAATCTGAGATAACCGTGCGTCGTTTCATTCTTGTATTCAATGAAGGCTATGTTCGTTTCCTGAGCTTTAACTCGATTGCTCTTATCCAAATACAAAGAGAGAGAGAGAGAGAGAGAGAGAGAGAGAGAGAGAGAGAGAGAGAGAGAGAGAGCTATGTAATAGTTTTGCCCGTCTCACTGAAAGCCTGGAGAGAGAGAGAGAGAGAGAGAGAGAGAGAGAGAGAGAGAGAGAGAGAGAGAGAGAGAGAGAGAGAGAGAGTTGTGTAATACTTTTGCCCGTCTCAATGAAAGCCTGGAGAGAGAGAGAGAGAGAGAGAGAGAGAGAGAGAGAGAGAGAGAGAGAGAGAGAGAGAGAGAGAGAGAGAGAATTACGTGATAGTTTTTTCCATCTCACCAAAAGCCTGGAAACTTATTTCCAAAATGTTAAATCATGAATTAATCATTGTATCATATAGTTTCAAATATAATGGCAAGAACTTACAAAATTCCTATAACTCAATAGATCTTTTGCAACTTATCATATGAAACGTTTAGTTCATTTACTGAAATTATAAAAACTATTTTGAATGATATTGAAACTACCGTAATTCATAAATGGCATGAATCCATTAGTATTAACAAATTAATATGATTCCTTGGTGCGTATTAAGCTCAGATGCTCTTACGTTTAGTGTTAACTCGTCTAGAGCATTTAATCTGCTTACGTCAGTTCTCTGCCATAAACATTCACCGATTAACGCAGAAGGAGATTATGTCTTCGCCTATAGATAGAAGAGTAAACTGTATTAATCTTCCTGTACTGAATAGGCATACAAGAGTTTTGTGTTGTTCAAGGGCGAACATATTTAGGACAGTGAAGGAGCATTTTAAAAAACATTTTTAGACATTCTTAGATGTGAATTTACTTCAATGGATAAAATCTCAAATCTTTTCTCTAAAGAGACGACTGGCTCAAGATTTCGACGACTGGCAGATCAAGTTAGAGACGACTGGCGAAATTTAACTGAGGCTCTTTGCGTCAATAGGCGTAGGAGGAGATGATGATAATGATGAAATATCCTTAATAAGAATAGTTTTCCCATCACGGTGTTCCAACAATCAACTGCTAATCAAGTGTTTATGCAACAAAGCCTGAATTGGCAGAAAACAACAAGTGTCATTTCAGTCTCTTGCAGCTTATGACAAGATTTTGATTGGTTTTATGAATTTGTGCTATACAGCACGGTGTTGGGACCTGTGTGGCCACATTCCGTGCATAAGTGCAATTGGAGGAAATACCTTGCATTTTACACAAAGAGGTTGGACAGCAAAATGAAAGAAAGTCTGTGGGAATGGAGCTCAAGCCCAAGGATGTAAAGCTAAATCAGCTATGGTTGAAGGAATGATGCAGACTATAGTAATGCCTATTGTTGCAGTATATCCCATCACTGGAATGGATAAATGGGAGGATATGGGTTACTAGGTCAAAATATAAGCATTCTTTCGTTGATGATTGTCCACAGGTTAAGGTTGTGGTGGCCGATGCGGTAACGTCCCTGACTGGTGAACGCCAGACTGGGGTAGAGTCCCGCTCTTACTCGTTAGTTTCTTTAGTCGCTGCAACCTCACCATCTTTGTGAGCTAAGGATGGTGGGCTTGGGAGAGCCTAGAGATCTATCTGCTGAGTCATCAGCAGCCATTGCCTGAGCCTCCTAGGCCCTAGCTGGGTTGGAGAAGGGGGTTTGGGCGCTGATCATATATATATTTATGACACACTAGATGGCATGACGTAGTTATATCCGCTCAGACATAATCTAATACCCTTTTCTTACAAACTAGTTTTTCCAATCAAACGCAATTTTGCAGGAACTTTATATAATGGTTCTTACTGTTTCCTAAAATCATTAAGAAAAAAAAAAATGAAATTTCAGTGAGGAATTCAAATTCCTTTAGAAGGAAAACGGAGCAATTTATCATCACAAAAATAATTTATATAATACTAAAACCGTTCATTGGTCTTTACACAATTATAAAACCTAGAAAATGTAAAATTCTTTTATCCTAATATTTCGTATTAGCTCTTTGTAGTTCTTATTTACGCTGATAAAAATTTGCCGTAATAAACGGTAAAAATCCTGGCATAAATGTTGCCAGGCATTTACCGTTTTATAAACGGATATATTGACGTAAAGGAGTGATATTACGGTCACCAACCTGTGAAAGATAATAACAAAAAAGGTTAAAACTACGGTCGCCTGTAATTTACTGAAATACGGCTGAGAACAGTATTTTTACGGAGAATTTCCGATTAAATTTACGGTTTTTTTAAGTGTACAGTATTTAATATCACAGAGGGTTATAGATGGTATCGACAACCTATTCTAAAATAAATCTAACAGAGAGAGAGAGAGAGAGAGAGAGAGAGAGAGAGAGAGAGAGAGAGAGAGAGAGAGAGAGAGAGAGCCCCCCGTCGGTTTCAATAGGCTCAACCCTTTTCCGTCAGTGAGTCTAATTGCTATTGTAGTTTAAAGATAAATTGTCAGTAGCCTAATTAATGCAGATATGTGAGCGATTAGGCTGTGGAAAATTTCATCATCATAATTCCAATGATAATTATAAGTGTCTCCATGGCTTCCTATATTAGTATATGACAGACGTATTCAGTACTTGTGTTAATTCTGTTAAAAATTCCTAAAGGAGTTAATTATTACAAACTAGGGAACGCGACCCGTCAAAAATGACGTATGGAGACTTAGATAGATATCCACACACACACCAACACACACAATCAACAACCCCCCCCCCCCCCCCTCCATTTACTAACTACAAACTCCCCCCCCCCCATTTACTAACTATAACCCGCTGGTCAGGCAATTTGTGGGCGAGTGTGGTTTCCGAGTTTACCTCTCGGGGTATCCCCTCTCATCGAGATGTGGTTACTCCCTCTGCACCCTGAGCGTGACAGGAAATATATAAGTATATATATATATATATATATATATATATATATATATATACACACACACACACACACACACACGTAGCCAGACACAATGCAATCATTGTACTAACCACTATACGATGGCTTGATCATGCTCTTTGCACTCCCCAAGAGAAATAAGTTCACCAAACTATCAATTGGGCTTCACAAGACACTAGAAGTGTAGGATGACCCAGGCCTAAATGGCTGAGGACTAGGCTATGAAGATGTTGAATGGAGAAGTATTGATTTCAAAGCTCAAAATAGAGACGGCTGGTGAAATCTAATCAAGGCCCTTTGCGTCACTAGGCGTAGGAGGAGATTATGTTGATGATGATGATGATGATGATTATGGTGATGATGATGATATAACTATATACTTGCTCTTTATTATGTAGGGGAGATGACGTCATACAACAAATGTGTCCCATTAACGAACTCCCATAATAGCTTCAAGTCTTCTTTCCAAGATTGAAATTTTTTATAAAATATAAAACCTTCTGGTTAGTACAATGGTAACATGTTCGCCTAGCATTCGCATGGCGGCAGATCGATCCCAGCCCGGGACCGTAAGTTTAAGCTGTTTACAGGGAGGCTACTGCTGTGTTTGGGCACCACAGTGGGGATTTGGGCTTGCCCACCTGACGTTCTGGTGAACATTTATTCTGATAAAACAGGAACTGAAACCAGACACCTTTGAAGGAGGCGGTAATTATTTACTGCGAATGATAGAACTCTCTACGCTAATAAGGTCAACGAGCGGTACTATAATAGCACTTTATTTCTAAAGTCTTAGGCATCCCAGATACAACAGACACCTGAATTCACCTGGACTTTGGCGCATGTGCAAACAATGCCTACAGTGAACCACATGAGGTGTAATGACAGCGCTAACTACCTATATGTCTTGTAGATTAACAACTGGATTTTCCTATTTCCAGAATTAAAAAAAAAAATGGGGTTAAAGGAAAAAGCAATTTACCGCCTAATACATAAATAATACATTGTTTAACCATCAAGTATTGCTGGAAACAGCTCGATTTTGTGCAAATAACTTTAAAAAAAAACACAGGCCACAAGATGTGGAACAGCTGTATGGTGCTAGTCTTTCTGTGTTATCACCTCATCATACATATATATATATATATATATATATATATATATATATATATATATGTATATATATATATATGAGTGTGTGTGTACTATAGATATATATATATATATATATATATATATATCATATCTATATCATATATATATATATATATATATATATATATGGATATATATTATAGTATAAATAATATATAAACATATACATACAGCCTAATTATTATTACATAAAATTAAAGTACAGTATAATAGTACCAGGCCTCCCACATTTTTTCCGCCACACCCAAAATGTGTCAAACAATAAGTTCCGGTGAGTCAGATTATACAGAGCATTTAGCCAAAGTAATATCAAGTTTTGCTCGGTGCCATAATCGTTAAACAATGACCGTCATATATTTATTTTTCTTTCTTAATGGGACCATCTTGCTTCGAGCGACAGCCGCTGATCGTTTGCAACTTCAGCGTCAGTCGCTAGGAGAACAGCCCTATTAAAAAAAGGAGGCTAATTTTGCTCAAAAATCGTTTTATGATCATTGCTAATCCATGATCAAAATCTACCTTTACAATGAGCAGCAAACCTAGAAGTGGGGCTATTTTTAATATCTATCTCGCATATCCCACTTTTGGGGTCATTGTGCTTATTGCATCCTGCTATTCCAACTAGGGTTGTAGCTTAGTTATAGTCGCCACAGAGATTCCGGCCAAAATAAAACTCACCCCGATGACGTCATAGCCAATCATGTCTCCCGGTCATAACACATCCCCTTAAAGTGATTAGAAGTTAATATAGTTTGAAATATGTAAGGCGATGTATTGTTGCCGCTGCTAACGTTGGAGACAAGGTAATTGGCTATGACGTCATCAGGGGGTGGTGCTTATTTTGCCCGGAATCTTTACGGTGAGTAATAACAACAACAACAACAACAATAATAATAATAATAATAATAAACGACAGAAAGCGGATATATGCGCATTTCCCAAAAAACAATTTTATAATATTCGGCTGCAGTAGAAATTTCACTCCCCCTCCTTTAAAAAAACATTTAATTAACTTATAATAAAAAAGCCATGATGGCATTCTTCTTGTGAAGATTTATCTTATTCCTTCCCCGAGGGCTAAAAATGACTCCTAAGACACTGGCCACCTTTCGACGCTATGACGACTTGGGTTTAATAAACCTTCGAGAATAACCGCTTGGTCAACTCGTCCCCAGAAAATTCCTTTTATTCTCAGTCTGAAGAATTCCCCGAGTTATTAAAAAGGATATATTTTTTTTTAAATCATATAGTGAAACTCTGAAGGTATAAACGTCTACAAGTCGTTCATGAATGGCAGAAGCAAAGGACTGCCCTACAGACAGGCCATTTATTATTATTATTACTAGCCAAGCTACAACCCTAGTTGGAAAAGCAAGATGCTATAAGCCCAAGGGCTCCAACAGGGAAAAATAGCCCGGTGAGGAAAGGAAATAAGGAAATAAATAAATGATGAGAATAAATTAATAATATATCATTCTAGAAACAGTTAACAGCGTTAAAATAGATATGTCCTATATAAACTATAAACGTCAAAAACAGATATGTCATATATAAACAATAAAAAGGCCTGAATTAGAGACTAGCTATATAGACATGCTCCTCTCCCAAGGACCGTTTCAATCAAATAATCCTTGAAACAAGATGGGTCTAGGCCTCCTTGAATCATATTCCAAACCAGCTCTATTAAGATTTAAAGGCCGCTCATGAATGACAGAGGCAAGGGATAGGACAATGGCCTAGGGCATAGAGGCAGGCGAATGGCCTACACTTGAGATTAGCCATATACTGTATACATTTATCATCGCCCAAGCCCCATCTCAATCAAATACTCCTTGAGACATGATAGTTCTAAACCTTCTACAAATATATTCCAAACCTACTTCACAAGAGGTTTAAACAACGCTCATGAATGGCAGAGGCAAGGAACAGGACAATGGCCCAGACAAGAGACTGGTCATATACAAATATGATCACCGCCCAATATATATACATATGATCAGCTCCCAAGCCCCCCTTCAATCGAATATGCCTTGAAAGAAGATAGGTATAGGCCTCCTAAAATCATATTCCAAACTAACATAATTAAGGTTTAAAGGCCACTTATGAATGACAGAGGCAAGGGGCAGGACAATGCCCTTGAAAGGACAATGGTCTAGACTAGAGACTGGCTATCACCTAGGTATACATATGATCAGCGCCTAAGCTTCCTCTCCATCCAGCTAGGACCAGGGAGGTCCAGTCAATGGCTGTTGATGGCTCAGCAGGCAGACTTATAGGCTCCCCTAAACCTCCCATCCATAGCTCACAGCGACAGTTAGCTTGTAAACACTACTAGACAGGATAAATGTAATGAATCCAAGTAGCATGCCAACATGTTGCAAAATTAAGAGGACTATGTTACTGGGGATGTGGTGGCTGATGTGGTAACGTCCCTGACTGGTGAAAACCAGCCTGGGGATTGAGTCTCACTCAAACTCGTTAGTTTCTTTGGTCGGTGCAACCTCACTCTCCTTGTGAGCTAAGTATGGGGGTTTGGGGGAACCTATAGGTCTATCTGCTGAGTCATCAGCAGCCATTGCCTGGCCCTCCTTGGTCCTAGCTTGGGTGGAGAGGGGCTTGAGTACTGAACATATGTATATATGGTCAGTCTCTAGGCCTAGGGCATCGCCTTCATGCTAGGGCAATGTCACTGTCCCTTGGCTCTGCCATTCATTAGCGCCTTTAAACTTTCAAACTTGGAAAAATAAAGTTTTTTTTTTTTTTTTTTTTACCAGTGCCCAAATCTTGTAGTCCATAAGGAAATGGGTAGAAACAGCGCGACGGATCTTATGTAATTAAATGGTACCACGGAGACCAAATTCCTTAAAATATTGACAATTTCTTGCTACAGAATTTGCTGATGTCAAGGAAGATGACGAGCATATGAGAGGTCATCTTGCTGACCGCTTACAAAGGGAGAGAGAGAGAGAGAGAGAGAGAGAGAGAGAGAGAGAGAGAGAGAGAGAGAGAGAGAGTCGCTCATGAATGGCAGAGGCAAGGGACAGTGGCATTGCCCTAGCAAGCAGGACAATGCCCTAGAGACTGGCCATATATTATATGATCAGCGCCCAAGCTTCCTCTCCACCCAAGCTAGGACCAAGGAGGGCCAGGCAGTGGTTGCTGATGACTCAGCAGATAGACCTATAGGCTCCCCCAAACCCGCTAACCTTAGCTCACAAGAATGGTAAGGTTGCAGACACTAATGGCGCTAACGAGTCTAAGTGGGACTCGAACCCCCGACTGGCAAACACCTGGCAGAGACGTTACCAATCTTTGACCAGCCTGATTTAGATGACCCGGAAGATGACCACGAATGGCAGTGATTTATCTCATTTACACTGACTTCATAAGATATTTTTCTCTTTTATTTTTTTCTAAATATACCAAATATTTATCATATCAATATATTTGCTATTGTCACGTGTCTTTTCAGAAATATACTCCAATCTCCAGCCTGACTACACAAAGTATTTCATAGTGATTTTTCCTTGTTAGAGCCCTTGGGCTTATACCATCTTGCTTTCCCAACTAGGGTTGTAGCTTACCAAGTAATAATAATAATAATAATAATAATAATAATAATAATAATAATAATAATAATAATAATAATAATAAAATGACTGACGTCGATACTAATGTTTCATGTTATGAAATATTTAATTGAATCGCATTCATGAATTAAACTGTATGTCAGATTACTGAGAATTAGCAATTAATACATACACGTGTGGCTTTGGGGTGAATGAAGCCATAGTAACTGTAGCCAAATCAACATCATTCACGACCAATGCTGCCATTTATATACAATTTTGAATTTTGTAAAACGATGAATCAATTCGGATTTGATATAAACTATGACAGAACTGCCATAATGAAATATTATATATCTATATATATATATATATATATATATATATATATATATATATATATATGTATATATACGTATATATATAGTATATATATCTATCTATATCTATCTATCTATCTATCTATCTATCTATATATATATATATATATATATATGTGTATATGTATAGATATATAGATATATATATATAAATATCTATATATATATATATATATATATATATATATATATATATATATACTATATATATATATATATATATATATATATATACAGTATATATATATACAGTATATATATATAATATATATATATATATGTATATATGTGTATATATAGCCTATGATAAATTCTGAAAGTAATTGAATGGTCTTTCCAACTATATGAAATGATAGTTGACATTCAATAAGACCCATAGAACAAAACTATTTTCATCGTAAAAAGGCAACGTTTTCTTTTTAACATGAAAAATAAATTAATTTTCTTTGATGCGTTAATAATCTTATGATATTTGAGTTATATGTGAAAAAAGCTAATCTAATATGCTTTCCAGTAATATACATGAGTTAACAATTGATGAATTGCATGGGCTCATAATATCTGCATATTATGTAATACCAGCATATTATTGTACAGTATGAAGCAAAACTGGTGATACTTTTTTATTTTTGCATGTACATGCAAAAATACCATTATATCAACACTCGGGTAACCTACTTCTAACGAGTTTTCTGAAAAATCCCCCATGCGGATATTTGTCAAATATTGATTTTTGAATTCGTCATAAAATTCTGATTAGGAAACAACTTTCAAACACTTTGGCCTTTAAAACAAAAATGAACCTCCCTCAGTTATGGGACTAACAGATCTTAGCGGACTCTGGTCACTCAGTCAAATCATCATCATCATCATCATCATCTCCTACGCCTATTGACGCAAACGGCATCGTTTACATTTCGCCAGTCGTCTCTATCTTGAGCTTTTAATTTAATAAATCTCCATTCATGATCATCATCTACTTCACGCTTCAGAGTAGACAGCCATGTAGGCCTGGGTTTTCCAACTCTTCTAAAAAGTCAAATATGCATTACTTTTCTAAATATAACAAGTTTAAAATCATCATTTATCCTTGATTCGGCATTTTAACACACGTGAGGGAACGCGTCTATCAATTATGTTGACAAGAGTATCTCTCATTCAAGAGAAAAACAGGTTCAACACTTTTATGAAATTGTTACCAATTCAAATGTAAATTATCACCCAAAACGCCTTTCCAGTGTGCTTGACATTTTATATATATCTAACATGAGCGATCAGAGAAAAATTGCTTAGTCTTAATTACCAACGAAATCAAGGCATGATCAGACGTCCAAACTGAAGAACCAAACTTACTTGTTATAACAACAGGAGATTCAGTGAATTAAGTTGACTCATTTTGATCAAGAAAATAACAGGGTCAATTCCTTTATGTAACTGTGACTAATTCAAATACAAAAGATCACTGAAAATGCCAATGCAATAGAGATTTGACACATTATTTGATTCGTCCCTGACTGCTGATCGCCTGAATGGGGTTTGAGTACCGCTCAGACTCTTTAGTTTCTTTGGTCGCTGCAACCTCACCATCCTTGTGAGCTAAGAGCTAAGGAGGGGAGGGGGTTTGGGGGAGCATATAGATCTGTCTGCTGAGTCATCAGCAGCCATTGCCTGGCCTTCCTTGGTCCTAGCTTTTGTGGAGAGGGTGCTTGGCCGCTGATCTTATGTACCGTATGTACGATCAGTCTCTAGGGCATTGTCCTTTCTTCTGCCATTCATTGGTGACCTTTAAACCATGGGCTAATTAAGATTTGAAAAAGTGTAATTTATGGATCCAAGAAGGTAAGTAAGCCTCCCCCTAAATAAAGATGGGAGATGGGGGGAGTATGCTGTGGCACCCTAGCAGTAACGGTGGAAGAAGGGGGGGGGGGGGGTTGTTAAGGTGTGGCCCCCTAGCAGTAACTACCCTCGTCAGGCAAAAAAGGATCAGAGGAAAAATAGCCCTTTTGTTCTATTTTGATGTCGGCTGCCCTTCAAAAATTGAGGAAAGTGACAAGGTAAACAGATAGACATTAGTTATAAACCAAGAAATAATGGTGATATAAAAGAAATACAATTACAAGACTGACGTCACTAAAATAATAAAGATATTCTTTAAGGTTTGTGGGGGGGGGCTGATTTGATTTCCAGGCATATACCAGTTTTCATAAAACAAGAGAAAAACTTTCCATGAGGAAAACGTAACACCCAAGACTAACTGAATAGGAGATCTTGGTTCGATCCTTGTCAGAAATTGTTTATGAACCTACTCAAGAACTGAATATTTGCTTGTTGGAAATGTGGACAGGTACCACAGGTACTACTAACGACGAGGAATTAAAGCGAAATATATTATTATCATTATTATTATTATTATTATTATTATTATTATTATTATTATTATTATTATTACTTACTGAGCTACAACCCTAGTTGGAAAAGCAGGATGCTATAAGCTCAGGGGCTCCAAAACGGAAAATAGCCAAGTGATGAAAGGAAACTAGGAAAAATAAGTTATTTTAAGAACAGTAACAACATTAAAATAATTATTTCCTTTATAAGGAACTAATTAAGTAAATGGAATAGGACTCAAACGCAGTTATAAAAGAGCAAAAAGAAAGAAAAAAAAAATTTAATATTAGATGTTGCCACTAAATGAGTGATTCCTTGGGTTTCAAGGCAGTGACAGACTATGGTACAAAGGCTATGGCACTACACAAGACTAGAGAACAATGAATGTATTTTGGACCGTCCTTCTAGAAGAGCTGCTTACCAGAACTATAGTTTCTTCTACCCTTACCAAGTGGAAAGTACCTAATGAACAATTACAATGCAGTGGTTGAACCCTTGAGTAAAGAATTGTTTGACTAGCTTAATAATGGCAGGTATGAGAACAGAGGAGAATGTATAAAGAATAAGCCTGACAATTCGGTGTATACGTAGCCAAGGAAAGTGAACCGTAACCAAAGAGAGGGATCCCATGTAGTACTATCTGGCCAGTCAAAGGACCCAATAACTCTCCAAGGGTAGTATCTCAACGGGTGGCTGGTGCCTTATTACCTCTTGCACATATCAATGAATGACTAAAATAACCTTTGGAATAAACCTATGAATTTCCACGTACCCAAACAATATAACAATCTCTAAGTTCAGAAGCAAACAAATGCATTACTCAGAAGAGCTTTTATATAAAATGGTGAACATTTTTCTACCATGAGCAAAGCAATATCGCTCATTCCGAACAATTCTATTTGAAATGGCTTATAATTCAGCCTTTGCTCGTATAGGAAGACGTACAATATCCCCAAATCCTCGGTGCGATATGAGACCAACATTTATTTCACAATCGTTTCGGGTCAGCCAGCGGAATCCCAAGAAAAGAGAAAATATTGGCTCAATATTGCATTTATTAAAAAGTCAAATGTTTTTTAAAAGAACGGGGATTCACATACGCGTTTACACACGCGTTTTATATATATATATATATATATATATATATATATATATATATATATATATATATATATATATATTTATAATATATATGTGTGTATATATATAACGCGTCTGTTAATGCGTATGTGAATCCCTGTTCTTTTAAAAAACAAAACACACACACACGCACACACATATATATACGTGTTTATATAAATATATCAATATATGTATGTATATATACTAAGGTATATATTAGAAAAGTATTCAATCAGACGTTTCTACTAGTTTTAACTCCTGCATCAGCAACTTAGAGCATTACTAAAGCCTTAGAACATAGGCTAAGCTAGTTTAAAGGTTTAATCGCTGCTCATGAATGGCAGAGGCAAGGTACAGTGAAATTACCCTATCAAGCAGAGCAATGCCCTAGAGACTGACCATAAATATACTTATGATTAGCGGCTAAGCCCCTCTACACCCAAACTAGGACCAAGGAGGACCAGCCAATGGCTGCAGATGACTCGGCTCCACCAAACCTCTCCCAACATCCTTAGTTCACACGGATGGTAAGGTTGCAGCGACCAAAGGAACTAACGAGTCTAAGCGGGCCTCGAACCAGTCTGGCGATCACCCGTTAGGGACGTTACCATATAGGCCGCCACCAATTATGATTCAGAGGGCTGTGGAAAGCATAATGATGGGAATAACACTAAGACAGAAAAAGAGCAAACTAAAGTAGAAGACATTCTAACAAGTAAGAAAACGAAATGGACACGGGCAGGGCATATTATGAGAATGCCATATAATAGACTTGCATTAAGAATAACAGAAGGGGGTCCTAAAGATTGTAAACAAAGCAGTGGAAAGAAGAGAAGACGATGGATTGACGAGTTAAGAAACTTTGCGGCCATACACTAGCATTGAAAGGCTATAGTCAGACGAGAGTGGAAGGACAGGTTCGACACCTTTGTCCTGCACAGAACTATCAACGGCTGATGATGATATATATATATATATATATATATATATATATATATATATATATATATATATATATATATATATATATGTACACCTAAAATTTAACTACAATAAAAATGGAATAAATTTACTGAAATAAAACAAATAATAATTGAGTACAGATTTACATAAAAGGGAATCAGTGTCCTGGCTTATATTAGAGTAACGTTTAAATTGAAATGCAATATATATTCAAATATGATAATCCAATGATTGATTGACTGATTCATTTATCTAACTGCTACCATAACAATAACGGCCATGCCCTTTTTACCAGAATCTACAGCGACCGTGTCTGTCGTACAAACAATAAACACAACAAATCAACAACTATGAAAAATAGATGTTGAAATCTATTGCTATTCTTACTATTATTGCTAGCCAAGCTAAAACCCTAGTTGGAAAAGCTGGAAGCTATAAGGCGAAAGGCTCCAACAGGCAAAACATAGACCAGTGAGGAAAGAAAATAGGGAAATAAACTACATAAGAAGTAATGAATACTTGCCATCTAGCATCTAAAGATCAATAACAACAGGTAAAATAAATCTATCTTATACAAACTATGAATAGAGGCTTTTGTCAGCCTGTTCAATATAACATTCGCTGCAAGTCTGAAATTCCACCGATTCAACTGCCTGATTAGGAAGACCATTCCATATTCTGGTACAGCTGGAATTAAACTTATAGAATACTGTGTAGTAGGGAGCATTGCAGTATAATGTAGAAGACATATCTGTTAGAATTAATAGCATACCTAATATTCCGTGCAGGATGGTACTGTCTGGGAAGATCAGAATGCAAAGATGATCAGAGTTATGTAAAATCTTATGCAACATGCATCAAGAACTAACTGAAGGATGGTGCCAGAGATTAATATCTCGATCAGGAATAAGAAACTTAACAGACCAAAAGTTCTTGCCAAACAAATCAAGATGAGACTCAGCAGCTGAAAACCAGATAAAAATATAGGAAAAAAAACATCAGGTTCACATACAAAAGTAGACACAAGGGAAAAGTTCTGAACTTTAGTTCCTAACTTGGAAGAATTTCTACCTGTCCACATCTCCTAATCGTTGTCCAGGTCTATCATGATAACTTTTCTAAGCTTCGTACCGACGTTGATTAGTTTTCTTCATATTAGTTTGTTCTGGTTAAGGTATATGGGGTGTACGTAGTTAGTTGCGACAAAAACTTTCTTATTGCTTCTCAAATCAATTTTATTTTCTTTATGGGGAAAATGTTGTTTAACTTTGTCTGAAATAAGATAGTTTTACGATTTAAGAGATATTGTGATTTAGTGTTACCTTATGTGATGAAACTGTTTGTGTATCGCCATTATCAGAAAAGCTGTACTAATCAGAGCCACCCATATTACGTTGGTTTGCTGTGAGCGATCAGACAAGTCTCCCACCATCACCAATCCACAGTTTGCCAGTGTGGTGATGAAAACTGGATAAACCACAGACATGAATAATGATATGTCTGAGGCCTGTAGTAGACCAAAAACGGCTGTATTTGTTAAGAAAGTAGGCAAGGATACGGCTCCTAAGTTAGGTTAGGTTAGGTTAGGTGGGGTGTTTATTTCCCTTTTAAAATATGGTTTTAGTCATAACTTATGAAAATTTAAACAAAGCCTGTCCTAACTAAGTGTAATATATATATATATATATATATATATATATATATATATATATATATATATATATATATATATATATATATATATATATATATATATATATATATACTACCGCTCGATAGTTATGGGGTCCTTTGACTGACAAGAAAGGACTACATTGGATCCTTTTCTCTGGTTACGGTTCATTTTCCCTTTGCCTACACATAAACCTATTCTTTACATATTCTCTTCTGTCATACATCTGACAACACTAAGACTACAAAACAATCCTTCCTCACCCAAGGGATTAACTACTGCACTGTAACTGTTCCATGGCCAATTAGCTCTTGATAAGGGTAGAAGAGACTCTTTAGCTATGGTAAGCAGCTCTTCTAGGAGAAGGACACTCCAAAATCAAACCATTGTTCTCTAGTTTTGGGTAATGCCATAGCTTCTGTACCATGGCCTTCCACGGTCTTGGGTTAGAATTCTCTTGCTTGACGGTACACTCGGCCACACTGTTCTGTCTTGTTTCTCTTCCTCTTGTTTTGTTGAATCTTTTATAGTTTTTATAGGAAATATTTATTTTGATGTTACTTTTCTTAAAATATTCCATTTCTCTTGCTTCCTTTCCTCAGTAGGTTATTTTCCAAGTTAGGGCCCCTGGCCTTATAGCATCCTGCTTAACAAACTAGGGTTGTAGTTTTGCAAGTAACAATAATAATAATAATAATAATAATAATAATAATAGTAATATATATTATATATATTATATACATATATACATATATATACTTTATATATATATATATATATATATATATATATATATATATATATATATATATATATATATATATATATATATAAACTCCAAGAAATAAATTTGTTTTCTTTCTGAAAGGGTAAGAGACCTGGCGGAAAGGTAGACGTTCTTCATACAAATATAAAAGAAAACTTTTTCTTTACACTCACTAATTAATTAGAGGAACCAAAAAGTCTATAAAGGAAAAAAAAATACTAGATAGAATTCAATGGAGTCAGGAACGACGGCAAAAAAAAAAAAAAAAAAAAAAAAAAAAAAAAAAAAAAAAAAAAAAAAAAAAAAAACGACATTCTGCTTATAAAACATCAAAACAAAATTAAAGGATTCATTAAAAAAAATATGTCATTGCGTAATGGTAACCATAATAAACGGAGATTGCATTAACCTTAAGGTTGCGGTAGCCTACGGAAACGTCCCTGGCTGGCGATCTGAAGGACTGGGATTCGAGACCTGTATGCAAGCTCACCATCCTTGTGATCCTTGGATGGGGGGGGGGGGGGTGCTTATGTGCCAACCTGCTGAGTGATCAGCAGCCATTGCCAGGCCATCCCTGGTCATAGGGTGGATGGAGAAGGAGGCTTTGGCGCTGATCATATGTATATATGGTCAGTCTCTGGCATTGTCACTGTCCCTTGCCTCTGCCATTCATGAGCGACCTTTAAATCTTACGTATATGTAACATTGTCTTACCCGCGTCAACGGCAGTAGTAGGCTAACATTAAACTATCTGGGATATCTGTGCTTCAGATGCCCCTGTGGAACTCAGGGGCATTAAACAATTCTTAGACCCCTGCCTGGTTATGAACTCCTGGCTTAGGTTTCACTCCAACATTTGCCATTCCATCCAGTGAAGAACAGTCCAAATATAAGGAATCAAGGTCTTATTCTATAGACCTTGCAAGGAATGGCTGTCCCTAGTTTTGAAGAACGATGCCATGAAGCATATATACAAAAAGTACTGTAGGCAAATATCTATTTCACTATAAATACTGTAAACGCTGGCTTGGCTAAAACCATCGGGTTTACTATAATCAATGTTACTTAGATTTATGTTGTATTAATACACATATCACCTATATAATAAGACCAAGTGTCTGGCTATATATATATATATATATATATATATATATATATATATATATATATATATATATATATATATATACATATATATATATATAATATATATATATATATATATATATATATATATATATATATATATATATATATATATATATATTCCGGTCATACTCAGGCCTCCCCGTCATCAGGAGGGGTCAGAGCAAGTAGTCATACCCTTGTAAAAAGGTATGTGTGTGCATATCTATCTATATATTTAGCCGTCATTTTGACGGGTCGCGTACACTGGTTTGTTTATAATTACCCTGTTATGTGGTAGAGGTGTAAGAATACTACCACCGTATAGCCAGAGTGTTGTAGAAAGCGAATAAAAGGATAGCTGCTGCCTTGAAGTCTTGTTTTTAAGCAAAAGGCAAGGCCCACTGCCAATAACTGTGAAAACTGCTGTTTTACAGTTGCAGTATTTAATCAAATGTTATGTCCAACTGTGGCTGATGACTGCAAAGGCATTCGATCGTAAACCCCTCAGCCAAATTATAAAGCAATCTTGATACTATTGGAGGCTTCGTCAGGCAACCGACCTCCTTAATGTAGGGGTACTTTATAGTTTATATATGACAGATTTATTCTCATGTTGCTACTGTTCTTAAAATATTCTATTGTAATTGTTCATTACTTCTCTTTTAGTTTGTTTCTTTTCCTCACTGGGCTATTTTCCTTGTTGGACCCCTTCGGTTTATAGCATTCTGCTTTTTCAACTAGGGTTGTAGGTTAGCTTGTAATAATAATAATAATAATAATAATAATAATAATAACAACCAGAGCAATCAGATCTCCGCCAGTGAATATTGCAAATATTTAATTAAAGTCTACGGACATCTTCTCCCACTTTTCATATGCTGACAGTACAGAAGATAGTGAAAAATGCAATTTTGATCCAGAATCATGATCTTGATCCATATCACCTCCAAATTTCCATGGTTTCTTCCGATGCATATTTATCCATTGTTAAAATTTCGTGAACATCCAATGTCTACTTGTTTTTATGTAATCTTTAAATTTGTGAAAAATACAAATACTGATTTAATTTAGAATTCGGATCCGGTACCGAATCATCTCCAAAAGTTAATGGAGTCGTCCATGGCCTCAGATCTATTTGTGGTGGAAATTTCGTAAAAAAATCCTTCAGTTTGTTTCAATCTTTAAAATGTCGACAAATGCAAATCCGGATCTAGAATCCGAATCCGGATCATCTCATAAAATTTAATGGGGTCGTCCATGACGCAAGTTTTATCTGTGGTGAGAATTTTGTCAAAATCCGTTGAATAGTTTTGACGTAATCCTGTCCACAGACAAATAAACATATAAATACTCCTATCCATAGACAAATAAATAATGCTGTCCACAGACTTTCACACATCAAACAAATAAATAAATAAACCGATGCAATTTTATAACCTCCTTGGTGGAGGTAATAATAACACTGGGTAAGAACAATGAACAATTGTTTAACATTCCAATAACTGAATTTAGTAAGTGTTACCAATGAATAAAATGTATCACCGGTGTAAGAAAAAAAGACACAACTAATAAAACATGCAAGCTCTTCGCACTGCCCAAGAGAGATTAGTTCACTAAACGTTCAGCTGGGCTACACGAGGCACTAGAAGAGTTGGAAGACCCAGGCCTACATGGCTGAGAACTATGAAGCTTGAAGTAGATGATGATGAATGTAAAAGTATTAAATTAAAAGCTAGAGATAGAGACAACTGGCGAAATCTAACCGAGACCCTTTGTGTCAATAGGCGTGGGAGGTGATGATGATGATGATGATAAAACAAACATACTGCAGTACTGTCAAATTAATCGAAATATCCGTCCGAGTAATGAGATGCAGCCTACTTAATTAAGTTGCACTTGACATTTGTTTATTTTAGGATAATTTGATGTAAATGATTTAGTCAATGCAATTAGGATATAATTGGCTGCCACTCAAAGAAACTTAACTCCGTAACGCCTGCTCTTCTAGATGGTTTATAATTATGTTAGTTAAGTTCATCTTATTCATGAACCTCAGTTTGTTTGTTTTGTGTGTGTGTGTGAGAGAGAGAGAGAGAGAGAGAGAGAGAGAGAGAGAGAGAGAGAGAGAGAGAGAGAGAGAGATTGCAACAAAACAGGGGATGGAAGGAAAGACGATGGATTGACGAGCTAAGAAAATTTGAGGGTATGGACTGGCATAGAAAGTCCATTAACAGACGGGAGTGGAGGGACATATCCGATACCTTTGTAATGCAGTGGATTAGTAATGGTTGATGATTATATATATATATATATATATATATATATATATATATATATATATATATATATATATATATATATATATTTACATATATATATATCTATATATATATCTATATATATCTATATATATATATATATATATATATATCTATATATATAAGTATATATATAAGTATATATACATATATATATATATATATATATATATATATATATATATATATATATATATATATATAGAGAGAGAGAGAGAGAGAGAGAGAGAGAGAGAGAGAGAGAGAGAGAGAGAGAGAGAGAGAGAGAGAGAGAGATATCATAAGGTGGTCTGAGTATGAGTAAACCATTAATCATACATATTTCCTATAAATCCCACATACCCTTGCGATGGTAATTTTCAAAATTTGAGCCATTTGGCCCTGTGCTGAATCCCGGAAGACCATTCATTGACGAGGTTTAACCCCAAGAGTTAGGAAAAACCACAAATTTTTACTACGAACTAAAAGTTGAAAGAGATTACACTACCAAAAAAAAAAAAAAAAAAAAAAAAAAAAAAAAAAAAAAAAAAAAAAAAAAAAAAAAAAAAACCAGCTCTATTTTAGGTGTCGATAAGACGATACTATGACTCTTACGTAATACCCTTATGAAAGACATTGAGAATAGGCCTACAAATACCACCAACGGGAATATACGCCTTGGGAAATAATAAAATATCATCCATAAATAAAGAGTAATATGATTTGGTGTATTTTCCATGTTGTGAGTGTATCTTTAAAATTGTTTGCTATGTTGCAAGTATACCTTAATGACTGTGTTTCAGAATAAAGGCTAATATGCTTTAGAGCACTTTCTATGCTGTAATTATATCTTACAAGGAGTATACTTATTTTGAAATACAAGTTAAACTTCTAAAAAACACATCAAACTCTTATTTATTCAAGTAACCTAATAAAAACGATTGTTATATTCATAATCCTCTACAGTTGAAAAAAGCAACAAAAACAAAAAATAATTTTATATGCTGTTCTGTTCTTGCCTGTCAATTTCCGCAAGACAGAGCCCATTGCACTGTCACTCAACTGGATATGCTCCATACATTTTTTGAAATACTTTTCTATTAAACATTTTTTTTTTCTTCTGTATCATTTGTGCCGGGACATTTTACTTCAAGATTATTTATTTTTCTAAAAAGGTTCCATTTCTACTTCAAAGCGAGGAAACACGTATTCATAAGCAAACGTAAACTAGTTTTTTCGAGCCTGAAGAGATCCCGGGAAGAAAACTACATTTGAACTTATTCCATTCCTTTGATGCCAACTTCCATTTCCATAGCCCTAAATGAAATGGGAAATGTCATTTCAAACATTTCGGTCCTCCATCTCATTTGGGTTGGGCACGAGCAGGTAGGAAAACGGAAAACCATATCTATCTGAGAAGTTATGCGAGAGCCATTGACCAAAAATGGTCTTGTAGCTTTTCCAGAAGGTATTTCTGAGCATTACCTATCATGGGATATTTCCTACTAGAAGTATTTTAGCATTTATTAATAATTTTGGTACTTAACTACGGTATCCAATATTTGAATATTTAAATGATACTCATGAACGTTAGAGGCAAGGGACAGTGACATTGCTCTAGCTAGCAAACCGGACAATGCTCCAGCGACTGACAATATTCCATATGATCAGTGCCAAAGCCCCTCTCCACCCAAGCTAGGACCTTTTAGGGACAGGCAATGGCTACTGATGACTCGGTAGGTAGACCTATAGGCTTCCCCCAAACACCCCATCCATAACTCACAAAGACGGTAAGGTTGCAGACACTAAAGAAACTAACGAGTTTGAGTGTTACTCGAGCCCCAATCCGGCAATCACCTAAAACTACCTGGATATAGTGAAAAAATTCGGATCGAGATAGGATGTAGACTGAGACACCATCTCTCCTAAATTACTCACAGCTAATCCGTGATGCGTTCCAAGGTGGAGATGCCATATTGCTTGAAGGGAGGATAGGCCCTTGATCTAGATAAAGTAGCTCAACCATGGATACTGCTATCTTTCCTCCAAGAGAAGACCGAAGAAAGGAGGTTGTCAAACCAAATCGGTAAATAGGATGGCCAATAACTCGAAATCAAATCAAACAGTACTCTAAACTTTAAGTCGAGTTATGGTTGTTTTCCAAAGTATAGCTAAATTTACTTGACATCAGAAGATTTCCAAAAGGCGTCGTTTTACAGAGAAGCAAAATTTATTTTCAAAAATTGAAAATATTATTTGCACTCACCGATGAAATTTTATATTATATATGAGTCATGCAAATGGAAGAATTATAATGGCCAGAACCTAATTATTTTCTCGTATTGTTCCTCAATTTAGGTTAATCCAAAATAAAAATTAAATCAAAATTTATTATAATTATATCACTTGGTAAATAAAAAAAAAAACAAGCAAGTATATTAATTCACAAAAATAATAGTCTAAACTAAAAGAAATACCAAAATCACGAGAGTAAATGCATTCGTAAACGAAATTAAAACATTTGGAATATCAAATCACGTTTGAAAACTAAATCTAAGTCCGATTATATTTGTAAAGACGAGTTTGACATTGAAAGAGCAGAAAACTAAAACACAAACTACCATTATCGTTTTTTTTTTTTCAAATTCATAAAAATATAAATAGTAACTTGAATGACCCTCTTTATAAAAGGTGTTTTACACAGAGTTTTGTTTGAATACCGGCACTAAAGAAGCCATATTGTAACTGTTTTAATTTTGCAATTCATTTAGGACAAATATAATAATAATATTAATAATAATAATCATAATAATATTAATAATATTATTAACAATAATAAATATAATAATAATAATGATAATAATAATAATAATAGGCAATACAATTAATAATAGTTATAAAAAGGCGTATTGAATACTACATAGATTATGTATTCTATAGAAAAAAAACTTTGGGCCATCAATGACCAATGATAAACCGTAAATAACATTAGCATAAAAAAATAATGATATTAAATTCGAATAATAAAACAAATACTTATAAGTAATGAATAATTCCCCCCCCCCAAAAAAAAAAAATCAACTGATCAACCAAGGACATCAACGGCCAATAACATACCGTAAATAAATAACATAATATAAAAAAAAAAGAAATATAAAAATCACTTCAAATTATAACCCACTTTAGGAAAGACTTATCAGTAACATATCATTGCCAAAATTTAAGATAAAATAATCACCTTATCAACAAAAGGCAATCAACGGCCGATAAGAAACCATGAATAACATTAGCATTAAATACAATAAACTCAATTCAAATGATGAAAAAAAAAAATTAGAAAATACTAAATTACTATCAGTAACGAATCATTTCTCCCCCCCCCCCCCTCCATAAAAAAATAATCACCACATCAACTAAGGCCATTAACGGCCAATAACAAACCGTAAATAACATTAACATAAAATACAATTAAATCAATTAAAATGATAAAACGAATCACCCAACCAAAATATTTCAAAATAATCACCTAATGATTAACATTTACCTGTTTAAAAACAATAATAACATTTAACATAACCTCTTTAATTACGAACGCTGCTGAATATGAATGGCATTAAGACGTCTAGGGTCTCATAGAAAAAAAAATATTCAGAGTAGAAATATTGTACAACAGACGGAAAGCCCATGAAGACACCTTATGTTAAAGGATTAAAGTACGATTGAGTAAATGGAAATATTAAAAATATTTGCTGAAAATCTTACCTGTGATCAAAATTGTGTAATAGGCCTAACATAAAATTGTAATTCTTGTTTGTCAAGTGCAACCTATAAGTTATTCATCTTAATCTAATCATTACTAACAAAATAAGAAATGAAAATTCAACAAAAAATACATTCACTTACTTGTAGGAGATATACACCTGTAAAAATAATGTTGAAATTATTAAGCAACTAATAAAGACAGTATTTTCTTAATTGTTTACATAATTATCTCAGATCGAAAAATTTAACAAGTATTTGTCTTTTTTTCAGCCTTACAAAGAAACATAGCATGATAATTTACACTTAAAGCAAGTTTGTGTATTATATATATAGCCTTTAAATAGACTAAATAGTGAAATAAAAAAAAAAAAACTGTATTAAAATGTTAGAAAAAAACTGGAACGGTAAACTAAAAAAAAATGTTAGATGGCTCGAAAGTATTAATTTCAGAGAGAGAGAGAGAGAGAGAGAGAGAGAGAGAGAGAGAGAGAGTGAGAGAGAGAGAGAGAGAGAGAGAGACCTTAATTTTGTTGAAAAAATATTCAAATTAGTTAGAAGATTGATTACAATTCCTTCATATTTGGTCTACCATTGGTTAAACATATTTTGTAATCCAAACCACGTAAGAGAGAAGGCTTTTCTATTAAGAATATCAACATAGGCCTACATGATATATCTCGTTTGTGATATTGACATAATACGAGCCATATGTAATGTTTGAACTGTTGTTAGTCTGTTGAATTTACCTTAAAATATTAATATTGCTGGAAAACTTAATCTCTAATATTTAACAAAATATATGTTCCGAATAGCAAACTATCTCTTCTAAACTCAGTTTTACATGTAGTCAACCAAACGTGTAGTACAACTCACCTATCTCCAAGAAGAGTTGCGTAGCTTCAACTTGGTTTGCGAAGCTCCTCTGAAAAGTGTCTTCTGTGTTTTATGGAGCAAATCTGTGAAAGAAGACACTTCATTAAAACCGCATAATGACTTAAATCATGACTAAATTACTCTAATTAAGCCAATTCTGATTACCAATCCTATAGAAGATTTGTGAATCAACCATACCAAGCTCTATAAATATCATGAGACAGATTAACCCATCATATCTTTGTGATAAACCTATTTACGCATTCCTTGTGTGTTTTCTAGGGTTATGGCATCTCACTGATTTTAACCGATTAAAAAGAATCCATAAACTTATTGTAAATCTCTTTTTCAAAATTATGAAAACTATATATATATATATATATATGTGGTATAAAAGTTACACACAGTTCATCAGGTTTGTAAACCCACAATTTATGATACATATTTTGATCAATCAGTGAACTATATTATTATTTTTGCTTGCTAAGCTACAACACTAGTTGGGAAAGCAGAATGCTATAATGCCGAGAGCTCCAAGAGTGAGGAAAGGAAACAAGGCAACAAATAAACTACAAGAGAATTAACAATAAAAGGAAATATCTTGAGAACAGTAACATTAAAATAAATCTTCAATATATAAACGATAAAAAAGAGGAATAGAAATGAGATAGAATAGTGTGGCAGAGTGTACCCTCAAGCAAGAGAACTACACCCCAAGACAGAGGAAGACCATGGTACAAAGGCTATGGCACTACCCAAGAATAGAGAACAATGACTTGATAGCTGAGCTGTACACGGAAATCTAGTATTTGAATTTGGCTCAGGTTGTCACTGTAACTCGTTATTTACATGCTGTCGCATTATATAAATAGCAGACTATTAGGTTGCATTCTCATTATATAGTTTAAAGGTTTAAATTCCGCTCGTGAATGGCAGAGGCAAGGGACGCGACAATGTCTCAGAGACTGATTATACATAAGATCAGCACCCAAGTCTCCTCCCCATTCCGATAGGACCAGGGAGAGCCAGGCATCATCTAATTCAAAGGTTGCACATGAACATCAGGACAAGACTGTCACAGATTGACCATATATGCATTTGATCAGCGACCAAGCTCCCTATCCAACAGGCTAAAAACAGTTTGAGGCAGACAATGGCTGCTGATGACTCATCAGGTAGACCTATCGGTTCCCCCCAAAACACCCATCATTGGCTCA
>NC_090727.1:15530033-15557533 GCF_036898095.1 Palaemon carinicauda | reverse complement strand
AATTGAACTGTGTACATTTAGGCACCAGTTGCATGCAAATCAGATTAAAATTGACCACGATATTGCAAAATGACTTTTATTACCTTTTTCGTGACCTTGACCTTTGACCCAACCACTACGAAATTCTAATAAATTTTTCCTTGAATCATGGCCAACCATCCCTCCAAATTTCATGAAATTCGACCAAATAGTTTTTGAGTTATGCGAATCACAAACAAACAAATAAATACATGGCTATCAAAATATAACCTCAACAATGAAGTTGCCGAGGATAAGAAATATACACATCAGAATGGGGTAAGACTCACGATATATTATCACAGAGCTCTTGATTAGGCCTACAGTTTGAACACGCGCAAACACGGTACGTTATTCGGCGTAATCACGTACTATCCATTCCAACGTCTATAGACCTTGATCCTCACGTCCATATCACTATCGTTAGTATCGTAGTTCATTATCGTAGACAAACTTACCGGTGACGATTCGCTACCCACGCTTCACTCTAACCACCGTTGCCAACTAAAATTATCATCCTATCCTTGGCCGACTTGTCTCGACAGCCATTGAGTAAAGTATCTTACGGTTGGCAACACTGCTTATGGCTTTCCTCCTATCCTACCTATTTCTTCTTTCACTTCCATTATGACGAGAGTTATCATCACAATTACCGTTCATTGCAGAATCCTCAATACGTTATATCGAAATCATACTTAATATAGCGAGGTCTTTTTTCAGTTAATCATATTGTAAAAATATACAGTATACCATTGCAGTAAGCGTTAGGTTGGAAAGTATAACCAAGGTTCAATTCAAAACAAACCAATTTCTAACAGTTTAACTATCACAATTGAGACTATCTGATTATTATTATTATTATTATTATTAATATTATTATTATTACTTGCTACGCTACAAACCTAGTTGGAAAAACAGGATGCTATGAGCTCTGAGCTCCTAGCGAGAAAATAGTCCAGTGAAGAGAGGAAACAAGGAAAAATATACTTTAAGAACAGTAACATTAAAATCAACATTTCCTATTTAAACTATAAAAACTTTAACAAAATAGGAACAGAAATAAGATAGAATATATTCAACTTATTCATGATGATTCTTTCCAGTATACAAAATAAAATACAATAAACTAGTAAATGTTATTGTCAATTCCACTTTTCTCCCTCGATCTATTACAGTTGACTGACCACTCGATGCTAACAGTATAATATTAACATAACCATTTCCACTCTCGGCTGTGATTTAACTCCTGTTATTGTTAGCGAGGGACGTGAGGTACCGACTAATTAAAAACGATTCTGCCTTAAGGACAAAATGTGTATTACGATCCAGTATTATTATTATTATCAATTGCCAAGCTACAACCAAAGTAGGAAATGCAGGATGCTATAAGCCCACTGGCTCCAACATGGAAAATAGCCCAGTAAGGAAAGGAAACAAGGAGGAAAAATAAAATATTTTGAGAACATAACATTAAAATAATACAGCATAATAGTGCACCCACTTTTTGACTATCTATTATACCTGCATTCCCGATTCATATCTTCAGTCGACCTACCGAGTTATTCATGATTCTAACCCTCTAAAACCAACATTTTAAAACTACATATTGTTCTCTAAAAGTTTTATTCCAGGTCTGACCAGTTTGTGGAGATATCCTCCAAATCAAACTTGCAGAGAATGTTTTTATTTCGAATAGGTTAACACGAGTCCCTCTTCATAATTTATGTGCCAGGCCTATTTTAACGTTGTTACTGATCTTAAGATTATATATATTTTACTCATTACTCAATTATAGTTAATTCAATACCTTATCTCGCTGGGCTATATGAATATTTTTAGGTTGAACAGGTTGAATGGTTCATGTAATAGGAATATTTTGACGTTATTACTGAAATTAAGATTATATTTTATTCATTCCTCAAATATAGTTCACTTATTTCCTTTTCTCACTGAGCTATTTTTCTCTATTGGAGCCCTAGTGCTTGTAGCATCCTATTTGTCTAAGATTATAGCTAAGCTGGTAGTAATAATAACAATAATCACTCAAAAATTACAAATGTTATTAGAGCCAAAAGTTTCACATGTTCTTCAGCTATTCCTTTGGGGGAAACCGTTTCCAGCAAAACTCAAATGTTTATATGAAACATGAAGTAGAAGGAATTATAAGACAAAATACAGTGATAACTTAACATATAAAATTTCAGCAGGGGGTTTTGCAGGCACACATTCCAAAATATACTTTTTGTAAAATCGTGGCAGACTAAATTACTTAGCATATGGATATGCTATGTATTGTAATGTACTTACCGAAATAAGGATTGACGGCAGTAGCAATATGTACAGTATCTCCGATGGACTGTAGTAGCAATTTGTACAGTATCTCCAATTGACTGCAGTAGCAATATGTAGAGCATCTCCGATGGACTGCGGTAGCAATATGGAGTAATCTCTGTTGACTGCAGTAGCAATATGTAGAGTAATCTCTGTGGACTGCAATAGCAATTTTCTGAATATCTTATAAAATCACAACAAAAAGAAATACTTCCGTCATTATAAATCACAAGGGAGTCTCGCCCCAATGAGCTAACGGCAAAGAATGTTTGTCTTTTAAGTTTTTAACAAGATCGTTAAAAGCGCGGGAGAATTCTGTAGGGTGGCGGGTAGGGGATGGTGGAGGTGGATAGTGGGTGGGGCTTAGCCTATCCCCCCATCCCTATTGGCTATTGTTAACTGATATTCATTACCGAGTTGTCTCTTAAAGTGTGTGTACGTAATTGATCGTCGTGTTTCGTTGAGCTATTTTTTTTAGTGGATTTCTGGCTTTGGGGAGAAACATTCAGCCTGCGTAAGTTATATTTTTATTGGTTTATGTAATTTATAAGGAACGGTAGGTCTCTTTACCTAAAGAGAATAGGAATAGTTTGGTGCAAGTTTCATAGGCCTATGCTGGTAGCACTTTCCGTTTCAATACGTATCATATTATTATTATGATTATTATTATTATTATTAAGATATAATCTCTATTTCATATTCACCAAATTGCAGAAGCGCGTTTGCAACCGTTTTGGAATAAACTTTTAGTTTAAGGAAATTTAAGACAATTTTTTATACGGTTGAAAAATGCTACCATGGTTTTTGTGTATATTATACGGTAGTACTAGGTCTTGATATTTTTTTTCCCTTGTTACTGAAACTTATTAACGTACCCAGCGCGGAAATTATTATAAAATCTCATTAATTCAATATTACTGAGATGTTTACGATATGAATTTTCAGCCCTTAGGACTTTCTTTCCATTTGGCTGGAGGAGATTGGCATCTGTGATAGCAAGATGACCAAACAACTCAGGGAAATGGAGAATATTATAATTAATTTTCAATTAATTAGTAAACGTTAAATGTGGGTAAATTTCTAGCATTGTAAGTGTTGAATCCCCGTGGGAAATTGAGATTATGGTAATGGTAATTTGCCTAACTTAAGTGCAAAGAAGGGCAGGTTCTAGTTGGGTTCGTAAGGCGTACCGGTAATTTTTTTTAGTGGTTTTGAACCTTTTAATTAGATAATGTATAAGACGATAGGTAAGGATGCAGCCTTTTATTTTCGTTATTTTCCTTTTTACAACCTTACATCCCAGGTTTCCCATTATGGTCTCCTGTAAAATATTTGTTTGAATTTGACCTTTATCTCTCAAACTTCCAGTTTCAGACAAAAGTAAAAGGTATGTATGTGAGTATAGGCCTAGGCTAAATAACTCCGGATTAAATTTTGCGCAAGTCTTCGTTGAAAGATATGTACTTCAATTGGTGATGATCCATAGTTGGTAACTGGTGAAAAAATTAGAAGTATTCAGATACGTTTATCACTTGAACGGCCTTCCGACGGTAAACGACAAGGCTTAAAATAATTGTTAATCCATTCCGTAGTATAAAGAGATACCCCAAGGAATCGCTCATTTGATTAGCGTCCGACTTTAAACTTCTGTGATTTCCTTTGATCGCGTTAAAATCAAATCTAATTGGTCAGCTATGAAATGAATTACTTTATAGCCTAATGTAGCATGTATTGAGTTATTTATTTTTGTCAGCAGACTGACGACTGTTAGTTTGTTCGAATGCCATCTGATACTTTGCAAGCAAATTTTCAGTAGATAAATAGTAATTGTTCTTGACTTTCAGTGCACCCACCGTGCATTCACTGCCAGATACCGGAAATGCCGTTCGTTACGGCGATTCTGATTGGCTAGTACACTTCCTCGCCTTGTTGCCACCAAGCACTTATATTTGTTACTTTCCCCACAGGGCCCACACATCCCATGATATAAGGTCGTACCTTGACGTGGTGAAAGGGTTTATGTAATGCCATGATCAGCAAAGCTGTACTAGCGAGGGACTGTGGCACCCAGTCTTGGTTAGTACTTTCCATACTTCCCTGCGGGAGATCTTGCTGTCCAACTTCAAACCTTTTTTTCTTTAGTGTAATTGGGGTTTTGACATAAATGTACTTGGGTCGTTTCACAGGCCCCAGCCCCGACCTTGTATAGTCCACACCCGGAAACTGTAAAGGGTGCCCTTCTACACCTTTGCTCAAACTAGTAATCTTGGTCTTCGTTTTAGAAGTAGTAGTAGTAGAAGTAGGTTTACCGAAATGTACGCTCACATCATCGATCTCTGTTCGTCTATTTTAGGTTGATTGTTCAATCATTTTAATTCATTATTCTTATAATGTCTGGTAGATGATAATGCCTTAGGTTTTTTTTTTAATTATCTCATGAAGGAGGGATGAGTTTTCTCGAGAAAAGGTTGCGTGCATATATTCATCACATTCAGTCTCTCTCTCTCTATCTCTCTCTCTCTCTTTATATATATATATATATATATATATATATATATATATATATATATATATATATATATATATATATATATATATATACACACACACACACATATATATATATATATATATATATATATATATATATATATATATATATATATATATATATATATATATATATATGTGTGTGTGTGTGTGTGTGTGTGTGTGTGTGTACGTTATTGTTATGTGTACATGTATGTATACTTATACATAAAAGGTTAATCGTTTTACTATAAGTCAAATGGCAGATATTGTTATTATTATTATTATTATTAGCTGAGGTACAACCCCAGTTGGAAAAGCAGGATACTATAAGCCTAAGGACTCCAACAGGGAAAAGTAGCTCAGTGAGGAAAGGAAATATGGAAATAAATAAAATTATATGAGAATTATGAACAATTGAAATGAAATATTTTAAGAACAGTAACAACAATAAAACAGATCTTTTTATATATAAACTGTCAGCCTGTTCAACATAAAAACATTTGCTGCCAATTTGAACTTTTGAAGTTCTACGATTCAACTACCCGATTAGAAAGATCATTCCAAAACTTGGTCATAGCTGGAATTAAACTTCTAGAATACTGTGTAGTATTGAGCCTCATGATAAGAGTAGGCCTGATTATTAGAATGAACTGATTTTATAAAACTATCGATTGGAAAGAAATTGTGGATATCCCCGTAAAACTCCTAAAGGTATTTTATTAAATCATTGATTTTAACAGATTCAACTATTCTGGCCATATTCTTTCTCGAACACCATAACACTACCTCCCTTGGTATCTTATCAAATGCAGTCAGTCACATGGTGTATAATGTAGGCCTATAGTAGAGCTTCCTATTATACCTTCCAGTCTCATGTTATTCTTCTGTCCCACTGTTCCCCCTGCTACGGGCTGCAAGTGTGCAAGAGCCCGTGCCTGGTCGTAAGGGCCAGACAATTAGAGAAAAAAAAATAAAAAAAAAGTTATATATCCATACATTGAATTAAGGAGGCAGTTGTCTGATGCACCCTCTCCAAAACCTTCGATCAAAGGCATCCTTACCAAACCTCTTCTCTCCATATCATCTTTCACCATATCTTACCTTTTTGCCTCCTCGATCTTTCCCCAGTTACAGGTTTTTGCCAAACCTTCCTCACTTCCTCCCCACCATCCATCTTCAACGGCCAAGCCACCTCAATCATGACTCCTATGATCCCTACAATTTTTCCTACGCCTGCTATTCTTCTTATTTCATCATTTTCCAATCTTTCAACCAGTGATATTTTTTTTCATGTAACTGTCTTATTTTAAAGACAACATCAACTAATTAATCTGCGTGCCTTGAAAATAGCTCTTAATGCCCCCTTCCCATGGTTCCAGCACCTGGCTCTACAGTCCGGATTCCATATTTCCAACATTTGGCCCTATGACCTATTGGAAACGTCAATGCCTGGGGTTCTGCTGGATGGGAGGTCGAGTCCCTTTTAAATTCGATAATTTCTTGCTGTGTATACGACTCACTATCCTTGTAAGTTAAGGATGGCGAGTTTTGGGGAGCCTATAGGTCTACATGCTGTGTCATCAACAGACAATGCCTGACCCTCCGTGGTCCTAGCTTGGGTGGAGAAGATGCCTGGGCGCTGCTCATATGAATATACAGTTAGCCTCTAGGGCATAGTTCTACTAGGGCATTGTCACTGTCCCTTGCCTCTGCTATTTATGAGTTACTTTTAAATCTTTAAACCTGGCCATATAGTCTAGATTTCGTATTTCCAACCATCTTCATAAGATTCCAACAGTACACCATGATATCTAGACTATATGGCCAGGTTTAAGGGTTTAAAAGTAACTCATAAATAGCAGAGGCAAGGGACAGTGACAATGCCCTAGCAGGACTATGCCCTAGAGACCATCTATATATTCATATAATCAGCGCCCAAGCGCTCAAAGGTCTGTGCATTGTTCCTTCTGCCCTAAGCAGCGCTGCTCACTCTTCAGTTTACTCTACATCCGTCCCCCTTCTTATCTTCATTTTGCTGCCCAAACTTTTCAACTTCATATTGCAACTGCAGGGTTTTACCTTGTTGCTCATGGGGGCTGAATGGCCCTCCGGTCCCAGGCACCGGGGTTTATCGTCCAAATTCATAAATCTAATCCAAGCCTTCCGCACAAAAGGTTATTTGATACCAGTGTATACGACCGATACGACCCGTCATAAATGACTGCTGACTATTTACATAGATATGAACAACTTCCTCCTGTCGATAGATGGGGAAAGACCGATCGTGACCGTAAAGACAAATATATTATATTCATATATATAGCCAAACAATTATTATTATTATTATTATTATTATTATTATTATTATTATTATTATTATTACTAGCTCGCACCCTGGTAGGAAAGGGAGGATGCTCGCACCCTGGTAGGAAAGGGAGGATGCTACAGGCCGTATAAGGGCTCCTACAAGGAAAATAGCCCATTGAGGAAAAGAAATAGAGAAACAGATAGAATAGTGTGCCTGGGTGTACCCTCAATAAAGTGATCTCTTTATTATATGGGGGGGGGGGGGATTCTGCCTTATGATCGTTTTTACATTTTGTGATTGAGGAACTGATGAGAGTTTAGGAAGACAGCAGCTCTTCTAGGAGAAGGAGACTCCAAATCAAACCATTGTTCTCTGGTCTTGAGTCGTGCCTTAGCCTTTGTAACATAGTCTTTCACTGTCTTGTGGTAGAATTCTTTTGCTTGAGGATACATTTGAGCACGTTATTCTATTTTATTTATCTTCCTCGAAGTTTGTATAGTTTATATATGAAAGATTTATTTTAATATTTTAATTGTTTTAGAAATACTTTATTTTAAGTGTTAATTACTTCTCTTATAGTTTATTTCCCTATTTCCTTTCGTCATTAGGCTATTTTCCTTTTAGGAGCCCTTGGGCCTATAGCATCTTGCTTTCCCAACTAGAGGTCTAGCTTAGCAAGTAATAACAAAAAAAAAAAATTAAAAAAAAATAATAATAATGATAATAATAATAATAATATGGGATGAGAACTACCGTCAGGTCGAACCTTTTTAAGCAGCCCTTCTTGGAGGACACTCCAAAATCAAACCATTGTTATATAGTCTTGGATAGTGCCATAGCCTCTGTATCATGGTCTTATAGTGTCTTTGGTTAGGGGTCTCTTTTTTGAAGGTACACTCGAGCATACTATTATACCTGTTTCTATATTTTCTTTCCTCACTAGGCTATTTCCACTATTGGATCCCTTGGGCTTACAGCATGCTGCTTTTCCAAGTAATAATAATAATAATAATAATGATAATAATAATAATAATAAATTTATGTAAAATGAAAATGATGAAGATTCCAAAACCTTTATAATTCCTTGACTTATTTCTGCCCGCATGCAAATTACTGTAACTCATAATCTGAAATACCACGAATTTCAATTAATTTTACATCCCATCTCAGACTTGATTAATTTCGAAATTAATATTCGTTCGTCCAATTGCCCTTTTAAATGGAGTCTCTCGCCTTTTCAGGGTTGTCACCAAGAGCCGGCGAAATCATCCTTCTGGGGGACAGGTAAGTCTGGCCTAGTTTAACTTAATTGATTTATTACTGACATTTTCATTTAGGAATTTTTCGAATAATGTTAGTCATGAATATTTTCACCATATTAAAAGCCACTCTGAAAAAGTTAGACATCAAGTGTGTGTGTTTTTTTATTTAATGAGTTGGCAGTGAATATTTAAAACGTTCAGTTTAAAAATAGCTTTACCATATTAAAATCCTCCCTGAAAGAGTTAGGACACCAAATGTGCGTATTTTTTATTTGATGTGTTGGAAGTAAATAATTAAGACTGTTAGTTTAAATTCCATTTTTTACTTTTAGCTCCTTTTCTAAATTTTATTATACTTGTATGTGTATAAAGTCATACCTTCATTTTAACAGAGGATTGTTTTCATTCGATGCAGTAGTCTTATTCATACAATTATTTTCGAAGACTACAATTTTTCATACTTGCAAAATCTCTTAATTGTTCCGGATTTTATACTGATGGGATTAAATTTCTCTTATGAATAGCCAAACGAGCAATTGAACTATTTCGGAGCTTTAATCTATCCCCCATTGAATGTATCATAATGAATTATTCAGCCACAATGACATTAAACTGTAAAACAAATAGTTATGGGTAACTGACAAAGTGAGTTCAAATTTGACAGTAGTCGATCCAGATATCAGCTTAAAAGCGGCTGATAGTATTGAACTATAAAGTCAATTGCTTAACTAGATATATATTCTGAGTTTGAAAAAAAAAAAAAAAAAAAAAAACAGGTAGTATCATTTTGCCGTTGGTATATTTGTGTATATTTTGCTATTTTTTTAGGTATTCGTTATATTAATGGGACATTTGCATTGGAATGTCCCTACGTAATTCCTTGTCGAATAAGAAAATTATTATTACTTTTTTTTTTTTTTTTTTTTGAGAATTTCGTTAGAAAAATATTTCTAAAGACGGTTCGTTACTACATCTTGGGTCGAGAACATTGGAGGGTACGTTGGGTACCCATATAATATATATATATATATATATATATATATATATATATATATATATATATATATATATATATATATATATATATATATACTGTATATATATATATATATATATATATATATATATATATATATATATATATATATATATATGTATGTATGTATGTATATATATATATATACTTATATGTATATATATATACTTATATGTATATATATATATATATATATATATATATATATATATATATATACATATATGTATATATATATATTATGTATATATGTATATATATATATACATATATGTATATATATACACATAAATATATATATATAAATATACATATACTGTATGTATATATATATATATAATATATATATTTATATAATATATATATAATATATATAATATATATATATATATCTATATATATATATATATATATATATATATATATATATATATATATATATATATATATATATATATATATATATATTTATGTATATTTATATATATTTATGTATATTTATATTTGTATATATATATATATATTTATGTATATATATATACTGTATATATATATATATACTGTATATATATATATATATATATATATATATATATATATATATATATATATATATATATATATATGTATATATATATATATATATATATATATATATATATATATATATATATATATATATATATATATATATATACAGTATATATCAGGCCTAAAATTCATATTTTTTTTCACCACCAGCCGAACAAGTCACTAGCTAATCAGAAAATCAACTAGTCAAAATGTCTTGATTTCAGTTAATTTAACCCTTGTTAGAATGATAAAGAGAACTAACTGTATATAATATACAGTGGTTCATAACTAATATGCATTTATTTCAAGAGTATTTAATTACTGTCTTTCAATATAAACGAGAACGACTCAAGACACCACAATAAAATGATAAATAAATTCCAAAACTTAGTAAATGAGTGTTAAATAAAAACTAATATAATGGAACACCCAAATTAAGTTAACAGAATATGCATTTTAATAGGGAGTCCTGTCAATTTCGTGTTGTTGTAAAATGCATTACTTTAAAAGGATAGTTACTCTACTGAGGTACTTCACATAGGACCAGAAACTGACTACGCCAACAATTAAATTCTATACATAAAAATAGTCCTCAGAACCATAATATTGAATAATTAAAGAATATTAATCACGATAAATATATAATGACTGTTGTAGCAATGGTTTCTGTAGAAGACTAAATTAATCGTGTTCACCAATCACTTCAACATCGTGTAGTTATGGACGATAATACGGTCAAAATAAGTGAAATCTGCTTGTCATATTATCTACCACGTGAGAGAATGCGAGATTCAAGGAGATGCCTCATGCACATGCGCAGTGGTAATAAAATCAACACATTTCTTTTGTAAACCTTTGCCACGCTTACTGTGGCACACTGATAAAGGCTGATTCACACTGCACCGTCACGTCACATCAGGTCACGTCACCGTTCCGTCAACCGTACTATGTATTCACACTATTCATTGCGTCACATCGCGTCATGTCACGTCACCGTTCCGTCAACTGTGCTATATATTCACACTTCATCACGTCACTGTTCTGTCAACCGTGCTATATATTCACACTATTCATCACGTCATATCACATCACCGTTCCGTCACCCATGCTATGTATTCACACTATTCATCGCGTCACATCACGTCACATCACCGTTGCGTCAACTGTGTCATGTGTTCACACTATTCATCGCGTCACATCACATCACGTCACATCACCTTTCCGTCAACCGTGTTATTTATTCACACTATTCATCACGTCACGTCACCGTTCCATCAACCGTGCTATGTATTCACAATGTTCATCTCGTCACATCACATCACGTCACGTCTCCGTTCCGTCAACCGTGCTATGTATTCACACTATTCATCGCTTCACATCACATCACGTCACCGTTCCGTCAACCGTACTATGTATTCACACTATTCATCATGTCACTGTTTCATAATGTCACGTCACCGTTCCATCAACCGTGCTATGTATTCCCACTATTCATCACATCACATCACGTCACGTCACCGTTCCGTCAACCGTGCTATGTATTCACACTATTCATCGCGTCACATCACATCACGTCACGTCACCATTCCGTCAACCGTGCTATGTATTCCCACTATTCATCACGTCACGTCACCGTTCCATTAACCGTGCTATGTATTCATACTATTCATCACGTCACCGTTTCATCACGTTATGTCACTGTTCCGTCAACCATACTATGTATTCCCACAATTCATCACGTCACATCACATCACATCACGTCACCGTTCCGTCAACCGTGCTATGTATTCACACTATTCATTGCGTCGCATCACATCACGTCACGCCACCGTTCCGTCAACCATGCTATATATTCACATTATTCATCATGTCACCGTGTCATCACGTCACCGTTCTGTCAAAATTTCTTCCATGTATATAAATGGACGTGTTTACACCAAACTGTTCGTCACCGTCACCACATTATCACATTGCGGCACGGATTCTTTCCAAGAATATTTTGACGTGACATGATGTAGTCAAACTAGATAAAAGAGCTTATTTACAAACGGTTGAGGGCAGCAATTGCACAGAAACTCCAACAATGTGAAACATGCAATAGCAAGGTTAAACAGGCTTTTTTATTATTAGTGCGAGAGATAAAAACAGCATTAGCAGTACAGTGTATGAGCGTGTATGAAATACAAGTGCGTTACATTACTGTTTGGCGGCTTGGTTAATGCTGTGTTGAATGTCCAATTTAAAGTAAATGTTTTTAATTAACAAGCCGGTCCGTTTTTTTTTAAATATATTTTCAACTAGCCAACCAGGCCGGCTGGTAACTGAACTAAATCGCTAAATGAGAAATTAAGTCACCTCGGGCTACCACGAATTTCGAGCTTTATATATATATTTTTGGGCTCGAGCCATGTCGTCCTGATGGAAGTTCCCTTCGGCTGCTTCCTACTGTATAATATTTCTGCGAGTGATATTACAAAAGAATTAGCATCAGGTATGACGGGGTTCCAACCCCCGGAACGACTATCCGTATGTATCGTGTATAATCAGGGACGTCTAATCCTCTAAGGGAAAAGGATAAGTGAGGAGCCGTTACATATCCTATCAGCTTTCAGTGCTCCCATACGACCTTGGTGCTTCATTCCTTTGTTCGCGGCTTCACGCTACTGTTCTATTTTTTGTTGTGCGCTCTTTACAGGTTATTTTGAAGAATTTCTTTGTATGATGGCTTCCTCTTCCTCGTCAAAGTTGAGTACCTACCTCTCTTTGCAGTTTGTTTTGGCTGTAAATGATTTGGATCTCTACGGGGAATAATTATTTAGCTTTCTCGATCGAGGAAGCCTGAGCACTTTGAATCCAGCTAGCCTCAGCATCGGGTTTCGTACCTGATCGCCCTTTTTTCGTGTGTACTTGTTTATTATGTAAGTTTCACGTTAGCTAGTAGTTTTTAGCATTGCGATGCTTTGGGCTCTATTTTAAGTTTGCATTTACATTGCATTTTTGTAATTTGTCTTTTTGGATTCGTGTCAGTTTCGGCTAGCCTAGCCTAGAGATGGTAAGTTTTTAGTTGAAGACGGACTCTCCGATGTCATTTTGGTCTTTAGTTCCAGGATTCGTTGACAGTGGTTTTTCCTCTCGGTGAGTTTTTTACTCACTTATACTAGTTTTCTGAGTCTTTGGATCCACTTTTTGGAATTTTCCCGGTATTCTGACTGTTTAGGCTCTTAGCCATCGTGCTACAAGCTATGTATGTGCAGTTTTTGAGCTCCCCTTTGCAAAGGTGAGCTCGTTTATTTCTATACAAGTCGGTTCGCTGGCTCTTTGTACTGCCATTTCTTTTAGTCTCTGGGATTTTTCTTTTGACTTGTCGCATTCAAGCCTAGCCTATCCTTCGACGGCGTATCATTGGTCCGCCATGCTACATTCGTTCAAGATTTCTCATGCTGGGTTACGGCAGTTCTATCGAGTTCCCTTCGCAAAGGGTGAGCTCAAAATGTCGGTGCGCTGACTGCTGTGTTCTGCCATCTCCTAGCCTCTGGGAATTTTAGATCGAATAGCTTTTTCACTTTGTTTTATAACCCCATGTCGTTACCCATCTCTGCGGTTGGTCTTCCCGTTACTGATATCGACCTTAGTTTTATTTATATGATGCTGTGTTTTTGCAATTGTTTTTTTGAGAGGCCTAGTCTCTTCGGGGTTCTGGCCCTCCAGAGCCGTCAGTATAACCCTTTATAAAAGAGTGAGTTGTTAGACTGACGGGAGTGCCAGTACTTACGGCTCTGTCGTCTCTGACGGCATTCCTAATCTTAGCCATACTATAGCGATACGTCGCTATTTACGGCGGTGTGGTCTATAGCGTCACAGCCTCTTTATACGGCATTATGTTTCTGTGGAAATTATTGTAGTTTGACTTTGCCGCCATACTTACCGACACTGTTGTTACTGGCGGCAGGTCTAACCCCGTATAGGGGAATGTTTTTATGCCTCTGGGGGATGACAATTCCGTTACCTAAGTGTGCCGTTACTAAGGCAATATTTGTACCTTTATGGCATACGTTTTTTCCTTTCTTGGAGACTACCTTTTATAAGGTGAGTGCTCTATTATCTGTTGATGAGTTCAGTTCCAGATTAACATAAAGACCTTACCTCTACTACTTGCGAGGTTTCTTTATGTAGATCAGCCATGGAGGTCTCTTTTATGAAAGGTCTTCTGTGGTTAGGCTTAGAAATGACCACTACGTCTGGTTATTTGTTTCTAACAATTTATCCAGTTCCCTTTAAGGGTGTGGATTGGATTTTTAATTTGTACCCTTACAAGTTGGATCCTTTATAGGGATCTTTCTTGTAGGATTATGGGTTGGAATTTTAGTCTTTTATTGCTATGGCCAGTTGCTCAAATATCGATGCGTCGATATCATATTCTTTTTGGTTGACGACTTTGTTGCCTCCTGACTCGCTTTTTCTCTGCAGAGAGAGAGAAGCTAGTGTTCTTTGTTGAGCATACTTGTTCCCCCGTTTAACCAAACATATATATTGTTGTTAAGGGTGACATATATCTTTTAACGGCTATTTTTTTCCAGTCTAACGCCATTAACAGTGGTCTGGATATTTTGTTCTTTACCTCTTACTTTCTCACCAATTGCAATTACACACATTTTGGGGATTACTATTCCCTTTTAGTTGACATCATAGAATGTTATTAATCCATTCTTTACAGCTTGGTGATTCAAAGAGACCATTGTACTCATATATTTTTTCTCTTCTCTCCTTACAGGCGGGGTCTTCGAAGGAGATGCACTGCAGGGTGCAGATTTGTGCCAGGACCATGAGGTATCCCTGTGGTCATGATACCTGCAGGACCCATGCTAAGTGCCGGAGGATGAAGGGTCCAGTCTCCTACTGGGACCTTCAGGATTTCAGTGTGTGCAAAGATTTGCATCACTCGGAATGGATATCTAAGGATATCCCTGATGACGACTGGATGTTCTTCCAGAGGTCTCTTCATACCTTGGTCAGGGTATTTAAGAAGAATGCTGACCCGAAGGCTCCTTACCTTCCATATACAGAGTGAAAGGATATACTTTTCCCTAAGGCGGTCCCGGACTTGGTATTGGGCTATTCCCACCCTAGCCCATACCAACCGTCCAGTTCCACGTGGATGAGGCTTTAAGTGCCATGAGCCTCAATCTGGACAATATGTCTACGGTTTCCTCTTTATCTCCGGGTAGAGAATCTTCTGTCAACCATAGAATGAGATGACGAACCTCTCCCTCAGGTGGATGATTCTCATCTGCCTGAGTTGGATGACGATAGTGTGGCGTCTGTGAGAGACTCTGTTACTTTCGTTGTTTCAACTGCCACCACCACAGCGGCTGCTATGTCCACAGTTACAACTACGTTTTCCGTGTCGGGTACAACTCCTGTTTCTGTTCCTCCTCCTTCCCCTGTTGAGCCGGTGGAACCAAAACGACCTAAATTTCCAAGTACTTTGGCTGACACGTCCCTTTTAGCTAACATGAAGGCTTTCATGGAAGGGACTCAACAATATCAAAGAATGATGTTCAAAGCCTTGCGTGAGGAGATTCAGGATTTGAAATCTCAGGAGGACCCAGGTAAGGCTAAGGTCTTGCCTTCTCAGCTACCTTTTTGTACTCGACAGAATCCCTGGAAGTATGCGGGTCATACGGTACTTTCAGAGGGTATCCTTCACATTGGAGAAGGGTTAGGCTCCAGGGCCATAGCCGATCTGGAATTTTATCTAGATATCGAGGCCTATCCTTTTTGCTATGTAAGGTTAGCTGAAGGTGTCCCATTGAGAGACGACACTATCCCCAAAGAAACGATCCTTCTAGAACACACTTAGAGTCCATTACCTGGCCGTAAAGGAAATGAAGACAGTAGGGTGTCTTAACACGCAACTAGGTACCTTTGGTAAAATGTTAGCCACATTTGTAGCTCCAGATACAATGGTTTTTCCCTTTGCTTCGAAGGGTTTTGTAGCAGTAGAAAAGGCCATTCGAGAAGGTAAATCTCTCCCGGTGTTGGAGGAATGTAGACCTGTGTCACTCGTTCTTCCACATGATGCTGACCATTGGATGGATGTTCAGTTTACCTTTGCGGAAGGTAAACTGGACAAGGATGTAGCCAGTCGACAATTTAACGAAAGATTGCTTAGGATTACTGAACACCTCCTTAAAGCTGAATTGGAGGCTAGGGAGAGACTATCAGCCTTGATGTCTCTCCAAAGTTTTATTGAAATGATGATCAGGAATTTTACTGATGCCCCAGTTTTTTCCCTCTTGGCTAAGACCCATTTGGTTACCTTTATGAAGGATCTCTATGATTTCTTTCATGCTCGACGAGTATGTAGGGTAGACAGCAGCCATGATTGCTCCTCAATGGCCGAAGAGCAACTGGTACCCCATAGTGCAGGAAATGAACCCCAGGTTGGTGCCCTTGCCCAACCTGAGTCTGTACCAAGAAGTACAGAGGAAGACTGTCTTTGCTTCATCATGGAAAACGAACACCCTTCATCTCATGATTTTTTCGCATTAGCCTTAGAAAAGAGGTTCAAAATTCAACGTGACAAGGAGTTAGCGTTTGCAGAAAATTATAAAACTTCCACTACTTTGAATTAGTATGAAACATTGTGGAAGAAATGGGTCAAGTACGTTAAGGACAAGAATCCAGATTCTATCACTATGGATTTTTGTTTTGGGTTTTTGATTGACTTAAACACTCAAGGCCTAGCATCCTCCACGATATCGTCGTACAAGTCAGCCCTGGCTAGACCCATTTTATATGTTTTTAATATTGATTTTAACTCGGACCTTTTCAATAAGATTCCAAAAGCTTGTGCAAGGTTAAGACCATTGGCTCCGCCGAAACCAATATCCTGGTCGTTGGATAAAGTGTTACAATTTGCTTCGGAAATTGACAATCAAACTGCGTCTATACGAGATTTGACTCAAAAAGTGATTTTTCTAATTGCCATGGCTTCTGGTGCTCGTTTTAGTGAGATTGTGGCTCTCTCTAGAGATGAGGGTCACATTGAATTTATAGATAATGGTGAAGTTAATTTATATCCTGATCCTACCATTTTGGCTAAAATTGAGTTTCCCTCTAAATGATGGGGACCGTGGAAAATAGTTCCCCTCGTAAGTGATCTCACCCTGTGTCCAGTGCAGTGTTTAAAGGCTTATCTTTTCAGAACAAAGCATTTTCAAGATGGTCAGTTATTTAAGGGTGAAACAGTGCGATCAGATTTGTCTCTGAAACAAGTGAGAGCAAAGATGGCATATTTTTTAAGAAGAGCGGACCTGGCTAGTATGCCATTGGGTTATGACCCTAGGAAAGTGGCTTCCATGCTTAACTTTTTTTCAGTATACGTCCTTCGAGGGTTTACAGGCTTATACTGGTTGGAAGTCCACCAGGGTGTTCTTCAAGCATTGTGTGAAACAATTGGAAGAAATACGTCATTTTGTAGTGGCGGGTGGTAGTGTTGTCAAACCCGCTGCAACGACGTAACCCTCAAGTGCGTCCCTGGGCATTCTTCCAGCTTATTTCTTTTAATGAGTAAACTGTCGGTTTTTGTTTCATGATCACTATTAAAAATTTGTTTTAGTTTTCAGGATTCACTTTCGTTTCTCTGAATAACATGTGTACCTGCTATTTTTCTATAGTATACCTGCTTTAGAACCGGTTAAACTAAGTTCAAATTATGCGTTTAGGTATAAGACTATGTATTATGTTTTGCCTTATTTTGCTTATTTTTATCATAAGCCTCCTTCCGGGTTTTCATGACAGGTTAAATACATTTTTCCCTCATGATAATTTGTGTACAAATATACTGAGGATGTATGGTGGGGTACAATATATGATCTTTATTCTTATCATATTACTTGTAATAATTCTTTGCTCTAATTTTTTTAATAAAAGACTGTATAATGTTGCAGGCCTTTTATTTCTAGCCCTAATTTCATTTTAGTGGCAATAAAATTACTGTACCATTGTTAATTTCTATCCTTACTGAACATAATACACTTTGCTTGTGGATGGGTATTTTGTTCCAAACATTTTACTCACTGAGCTTGTTACAGTTTTAGTGGATTGACATCTCACCACTAATGTGGGATGTCTTCACCATGGGGGAAGGTGATAGCCAGACCTTGCTCCATCTCCTTAGAAGACCATCATACTTTTCAAATACAGTTTAATTACGGTTCAAAATAAAGGTAGAAATTGATACCTATTCTTCGTCGGAGCAAGACGGTTAGCCTTATTTTGGTATGGGGACTTTTATTCATAGCCTCCTACCGAGGAATAGGTAATTCTCTGGTACACTTCCATCAGGACGACGTGGCTCGAGCCCAAAAAAGGGATTTTGACGTAGGAAAAATCTATTTTTGGGTGAGATGGCCGCCCGTTACTACATTTTCTCCCACCCCAATTGCTCGTAGGAGGCTTCTATTTCACAGTAGTTCCAGTGCGATGTGGAATGAAACGCCAGGGTCGTATGGAAGAACCGAAAGGTGATAGGATATGTAATGGCTCCTCACTTATCCTTCCCCTTAGATGATTAGACTGGGTAAAGTTTATTGGGGGTGCAGATATCTATGGTTATCTCAGGATACATCCCTGATTATACACGATATCTACGGATAGTCGTTCCAGGGGTTAGAACCCCATGATACCTGACAGTAATTTTCTTGTAATATCTCGCAGAAATATTATACAGTAGGAATCAGCCGAAGGTAACTTCCATCAGGACGACATGGCCATCTCACCCAAAAATAGATTTTTCCTACGTCAAAATCCCTTATATATATATATATATATATATATATATATATATATATATATATATATATATATATATATATACAGTATATATATATATGCAGTAAATATATATGTGTATATATATATATATATATATATATATATATATATATATATATATATATATGTATGTATGTATATATATGTATGTATATATATATGTATGTATGTATATATATATATATATATATATATATATATATATATATATATATATATATATACATACATATAAATACATATATATATATGTATATATACACATATATATAATGTATATATATATATATATATATAATGTGTGTATATATATATATATATATATATATATATATATATATATATGTAAATATGTATACATATATATATATGTGTGTGTGTATTTATATGTATATATATATATGTATAAATATATATATATATATATATATATATATATATATATATATATATATATATATATATATATGTTCAAACTTTTTTATTTGAGTGGTTATATTTTAAACATAATACAGTAGGTTGTGGATGCCCTGATTATTAAGGTTGAATTGTTAAATGTCTGTCAATGAAGGTGGGTATATTGTTTTATAACATCTACAACAACAGTAATGATTAAAATCAAAAGAATTATATGTTCTGCTGAGTCGGTATTCACTTTATTGTTATTGATTTTTATCTTTTACTCATTTTATTTAAATACCGGTATTTTGTGAAGTTATTTTAGTAATTCCCTGGGTACTTTGATAAAACGAAAGTTTGCAATTACTGGTTAGTTTATTCATCATCATCATCATCGTCATCATCTCTTCCTACGCCTATTGACGCAAAGGGCCTCGGTTAGATTTCAGTTTATTACCGAAAAATTCATACAAGTGAACGGTATCCTGACGGTGATTTAGTAATTCATTCTCATTTGTTAGTGGTACCCTCTAAACAGGCGAGGACAGGGTTAAAGAACAGGATAGTAACGAGGCTGTTGCGATCACTGACAGATAAGTAAGAAGTAGGGTAGGTGGGATAAGGTTAAGGATAATGAGCCACTTTTATTGTAGGATTTTTGGTTGAAGGGGTAAGGGATAAGGATAGATGATAATCATCCACTTTTATTAATATCATAGTCGATTTTTTTCTTATATGAAGAGGCATTAGGCCTCTGGTTGGCGGAGTAGGGGAAGGTAAAGGTGGGGGAAAGGATGAAGGAAGTAGGAGTATTATAGAAGGGGGCAGACTCCTTTGCTTAGTCTCTCTTATTGTCAGGTTCAGGATTGCCTCTCATTGCTTCCGTTGCTGCTTCTATAATAGTGGCTTCTTCTTGATCATCAGTTCCCTCTTTGGAACCACGAAGAATTTAGTAGTAGGAAAAGTGGGGAAAATATTAGCAGAAGGAACCAGAGAGGAATATATTGGGTGAGCGATTTTAGTTGGAGAGAAAGGGTAGTAACGAGGTAAGATTATGTATGGAGAAAGGCGAAGAAAGGTTAATTAATGTTAGCTGAAGACGAACAGAATTTGTTTCCAGATTTTTGGGGAAAAAGATGGTTTATGCATTATTATTATTATTATTATTATTATTATTATTATTATTATTAGATAAGCTTATTATCATTATCATTATTATTATTATTATCATCATCATTATTATTACTATTATTAGCTAAGCTTATTATTATTATTATTATTATTAGCTAAGATTATTATTATTATTATTATTATTATCTAAGCTTATTATTATTATTATTATTATTACTAGCTAAGCTACAACCTAGTGGGAAAAGCAAGACGCTGTAACCCCAAGGGCTCCAACAAGAAAAAAAATAGCCCTGTGAGGAAAGGAAATAAGGAAACTAATAAACTGCAAGAGAAATAATGAACAATTAATATATTTCCGGTCTTTTCATTCCTTGAAAATTAGACATATGCTTTTTAAGTAGGGCCCATTTTCTAATTAACTCTGAGTAGTGCAGATTATAGATTTGGGATGGTGTTGAAGTAATGTACTATTTCCTATGCTAATATTAAGAACAATATAAACTTAATTGATTACACTTCTTAGAATTGTTAATTAATTCTCTTATTTCCTTTCCTCACTGGGCTATTTTCCCTGCTGGAGCCCCTGGTCTTATAGCATCCTGTTTTAACTAGGGTTGTAGCTTAGCAAATAATAATAATAATGATAACAATGATAATAATAATAATAATAATAATAATGCAGGTTGATAGTGATTCTAGGATTTGAGTGTTTTTGAAGATCCGTGTTCACCAAAGTTCTTAGTGGTAAAGTGTTCAAAATTCTTTGTAATATCTTAAACTGCTAAAAGCTGGCCTTACTATTATTTAATGACCCCTTTAATAGAATTTAGTAAAATGTGTAAAAGAATGTCTGATTAGTTTTAACTAGAATCATAACTTAAAATTTTGGTTTGGTTATGAAAATTTCACAATCTCATATTCAAAGCAAGTGGTACAGTTGGAAACAGGAATCCTGGCATACCTCAGGCGAATTACTTGAAATAACTATCAAACCGTTGTTCTATAGTTTTAGGAAGTGCCGTAGCCTCTGCATCATGTCCTAACACTGTCTCCCTTTCTTTAGGGCACACTCAGGCACACTGTTATCTGTTTCTCCGTTTCCTTTCCTCGCTGGGCTACTATCCTAGTCGAAGCCCTTGGGCTTATAGCATCTTGCTTTTCCAACAATGGTTGTTTGTAGATTAGTTAGTAAAAATGAAAATCATGATAACAGAAGTTGAAAAATATTTAAAAGTTCTTGATTTTTTCGTGTATATTTTACACAAGTACAAGTAAAAGTACTAAAGATTAGGTACTCGAGTACCAAATGAAATTTCCTGTACAATTGCACTACCGTACAAAGTATTGCATCAATACTCTCATGAGTGTTTCAAACATAAGGTGTATAGCTATCAGCAAGCGGTGTCTGGCAACTATTTGACTGGTGGCGCAGAATCGGACACTACTTTTCGCTGGACAGTTTCTTAGTAATTTAATATTGAGTTGTTATTAGAGCTATATATTATTTTACACATTCACTTTTTTTCATTACATTCAAATAATTAATCTAGAGACTAACGTAATTAAATTCGTAACAATCTATAAATATTGTTTTCGCTGGCCAGTTTCTTAGTAACTAGTAATTTAATATTGAATTGTTATTAGAGCTATATATTATTTTACACATTTCCTTTTTTTCATTACATTCAAACAATTAATCTAGAGACTAACGTAATTAAATTCGTAACAATCTATAAATATTGGTTCCAATCTTAAGTAAAAAAAAAATGTAATCTGTATTAGTCTACCGTTATCTATCATGATGATGCGGGAAAGGGAATAAAACCATCAAGAGCTAATCAGCTGTCTGTCAACTTGAACGAAATTAGCCTTTGCTTCACACACACACACCTACCTCCATCTATTATAACAACTATGTTAGCTAATTTCCTAATGTTTAGCTGATACTACTACTACTACTACTACTACTAATGATAATAATGATAATAATAATAATAATAATAATAATAATTAGTAGTAGTAGTAGTAGTAGTAGTAGTAGTAGTAGGAGGAGGCCTCTTTTGCTGTAACTGCCTGACTATCTTTGAAATTATGATAATGATGATTTTGAAGATGGTAATAACAATAGTACAGTAGTGATACCATTAATAGTAGTAATTAGTACTATTAAAAATCAATGCTTCAGAATTCATATAAGCATTGGATCCTTCTTTCTGGTTACGGTACATTTTCCCTTTGCCTACACATACACCGAATAGTCTGGCCTATTCTTTAAGATTCTCCTCTGTCCCCATACACCTGACAACACTGAGATTACCAAGAAATTCTCCTTCACCCAAGAGGTTAACTACTGCACTTTCCTCTTGTTAAGGGTAGAAGAGACTCTTTAGCTGTGGTAAGCAGCTCTAATAGGAGAAGGACACTCCAAAATCAAACCATTGTTCTCTAGTCTTGGGTAGTGCCATAGCCTTTGTACCACGGTCTTCCACTGTCTTGGTTTAAAGTTCTCTTGCTTGGGGGTTAATTTGGGCACACCATTCTATCTTATTTCTCTTCCTCTGTTTTGTTAGAGTTTTTATAGTTTATATGGGAAATATTTATTTTAATGTTACTTTTCTTAAAATATTAAATTTTCTTGTTTCTTTTCCTCACTGGGCTATTTTCCCTGTTTGAGCCCATGCGTTAATAGCATCCTGCTTATCCAACTAGCTTAGCAAGTAATAATAATAATGTATGAGAGAGAGAGAGAGAGAGAGAGAGAGAGAGAGAGAGAGAGAGAGAGAGAGAGAGAGAGAGAGAGAGAGAGAGAGAGATAAATGATTAGGAATCTTATTTGGCTGCAAGCAAGTTGCAATCCTTCATAATTATTTAAACGGGAATAGAGTCAGTCATCGAGTTCGCAAAATAAAAAAAGAAAAAAAAATGAAAGCATGGAAAAAACTAAATAATTTCCATCCGTATTCGTGGAGTCATCAGGTTTTCATTAAAGGAGAAGTTTTTCAAGCGTTCAGGCATTTTTGTGACGTCTCGGGAGATCAGGAAGATCTCTTAGCATCATTTAAAAAAGAAGGGTATCTTTAAGGATGGTTTTTAATTCCCAACTCGAAGAGCTTCTTACGAAACAGTGGAATTTGTGTTTTGGGTTATGAATTATTTTAAAGATAATAACATTGATGCGGAGAATAATGATAATAATAATGATTTTGATATGAAAAATATTTAGTAGTAACGATTGTTGTGAAACGAAGGGCAAGGATGAAAGGTTAGCATCCTCTATCATATAGTTATTGTGATGCAATTTCGGAAAAATATGATTATAATACCATAAATCACATTATAATATATATTTTAAAACCACCAGATAATTACCCAAAGAACTCATATTAATACAAATCATGTAATTTATGTTGTTGTTTATGTCGTTTCCCGAAAATAATTGATTTATATTTATAATTTTTCTTTTCAGGTTCATGTGTCCAAAAGGTGAGGTGTTTTATACTGTGATGCTGTTGGAGTTTCGTGTAATGAAGAGTCTCTTGTTAGTATGATTTTCAACTTTAATATATCAAAATTTTAGGTTTTTAAGTTAGGTAATATTCTTCCTTTTCTAATTATTTATTGCCTAAAATTCAAATTTGATTTAAAGTACGATTTGGAAGTTAGTTAATCAATATGAGATTTTTATAAGCTGCGTAAAGGTACATTGAAAATTTAGTTAGCTGTATAAATCAAAAGTTTGCTAATTTTCTTCCATAATTTACTTGTGTTAATCAAAACGTGGGTTTTGTAAAGTGTTTAAGAGTTCTCTAACAGTAGGATCATTTCTGTAGGGCTATTCTTGTATTTTTATTTCCACAATGTGTACTGCTTTTATTTGTATAGTAAAAACGTGAGTACTGTTCATTATAATATTGGTGAACGGTGTCATTATTTATATGTTTTTGCCGTATATATTAATGCTAGAAAAGTGGTATTGATCAGTTTGATTTTATTATTACTCTGGTATCAGCATTTGATAAGGTTCCTAAATGCTGGAAAAGTGGTAATGATCCGTTGTATTTTATCATTACTCTGGTATCAGCATTTGATAAGGTTCCTAAATGCTGGAAAAGTGGTAATGATCCGTTGTATTTTATCATTGTTTAGGTATCAGCATCTGATAAGGTTATTGTTGTATAATATGCTTTATTTTGTATACTTGTACTTTGGTAGCCTGTGTAAATTGCCCATATATTCTATGCATGCATTATAATTTGTATAGATAATTTATTTCTGTCCATATATCTGTGTATGTGTGTACATACGTACACGTATTTCATGCTGTTTTCCTATGTTTTAAGATAACATTGCAAATTTGGATTTATTTTTTGCGTTCATGTCTTTAGTATATTGTATTTTCGTTGCATTTTATTCTATTTAGGGACCGTAGAAAATATTTGTTTACTCCAACAGCATTCAGTGTAAAACTTTGGCTATCCAGAACGGCTAACTTTTCCAATATAAAAGTTAAAGTCTATTAAAAAATTAACAAATATTAATAACGATAAAAAAGTGAAAGTTTATAATAGAAAATAAAAGGAGTTAAAATCCTTAACAAAATTTTTAAGATTACATGCTCTTAACTCTGAATCACTCAAACCCTGGTAGTTGATTACGTTAATGAATATGATATTTACCGTGTTTAGAAATGAATTTTAATAAAGCCTCGGTATTACTTTGGGTTTTCACGATTACAAAAGTCATTAGCATATTAATACGTAAGCAGTTTGATATTCTCTTCATTTGAATTTGGTAATGTGCTTCTGCGTAAGTTATTAAGTAACTTGAATATCTTTAATTTGATAGTTTTCCTTTTCTCGTCATGTTGTTTTAGTTGCTAAGTATTTATTATTCATAATCATTGTATTTAAAAAAAAATGGAAATATCTTGATATTAATGCATAAGAAATTATAATTTAGGTATAACCGAGTTAATGGACACTGCATATTATATAGAAACAGTTAAACTTGGATTATGATATAATTAAACAATTTTATCGTTTACAAAAAAAAATGTCGTTGTTATGGTCAGAACTATACGATATCGCCTGGATTATTTGCCATTTTAAAAATAATTATTCATCATAAAGTAAGTGCTTACAGTTCCATTAACATTACCTAAATGGTATACTGAATACCGTTCTGGGTAGCCTCTTATCTTCAGTATCAACGATAAGGATCGCCAAAGGTATGGTAATGTCTTTTCTCTTTGATATCAACTAATATCTAGACCCTTTGATTTTCAGCTCGAATATATTCCACGTGGAGTGGAAACGTAGACTGATTTAGATTCTCCAGTATGCATTATCTTCGTTTGGTATTATAATTAAGTCTGTTTTTTTTTCCCGATGATCTCTGGTTAGCTATTAGATGCAGCAATCCTCTTGGATTTTCCGTAGCGTCTGGCAGATTTACGGAGAGTTTTACCTGTAGTGTTGGGCAAATCTATTAGGATTTTTCCCCGTAGCGTTTGGCAAAACTACGAGGATTTTTACTCATAGAGTTGGCAAATGAACGAGGATTCTTACTCTCAGCGTTGGCAAATCTGAGGATTTTTACTCGTAGGCAAATCAGTGAGAATTTTTACTCGTAGCATTGGCAAACCTATGAGGATTTTTACTCGTAGGGTTAGCAAATCTATGAGAATTTTTACTCGTACTGTTGGCAAATCTATGAGGAATTTTACTCTTAGGCAAATCTATGAGAATTTTTACTCGTAGCGTTGGCAAATTCATGAGGATTTTTACTCGTAGCATTGGGCAAATCTACGAGGATTTTTACTATTAGAGTTGGTAAATCTATGAGATTTTTACTCGTAGTGATAGAAAATCTACGAGGATTTTTACTCGTAGCGTTGGCAAATCTATGAGTATTTTTACTAGTATGCAAATATATTTAGATTTTAAGTCGTACTGTTGGCAAATACATAAGGATTTTTACTCATAGCGTTGGGCAAATCTACAGTGATTTTTATCCGTAGTGTTGAAGATTTACACGGATTTTTCTTGTAGCATTGGCAAATCTACGTGGAATTTTACTCGTACCATTGGGTATATTTACGAGGATATTTGCTCGGAGCGTTACGTAAATCTATAAGGAATTTTACTCGTAGCATTGGGGCACATTTACAAGGATTTTTACACATAGCGATGGGTAAATTAACTAAGATTTTTGCTAGTAGCGTTAGGCAGATCTATAAGGATTTTTTCTCGTAGCATTGGGCAAATCTACGAGGGTAAATTTAAGAGGTTTTTTGCTCGTGGCGTTAAGCAAATCTACGAGGAGTTTTGCTCGTAACGTAAGGCAAATCTACGAGATTTTAACACGTGTCCGGTTTAGTTTGTCTATGTTAACATCTAAATTCAGCTGAACGAAGTTGAAAGTAAGCGTTAAGTGAAGCTTGTTCAATTAGGATCATTGGAATAACCAGGAATTAAAACAGTTACAAGCCGTCTGTTGTGAAGGAGACTTCAAAGAAAATTGTTGGAACAAGTCATTTTTAAGTTTTGGAAGACTGCTAGGTGAGTATAATACAACATTCTTATATTTTTGTATGATAATTGCGAAAACAAAATGCTTTTCATTATACATCATATATTTTGTATCTTAAAGGACTGATCAGTTTCATATTGTTTCGTCTGGCAGGTTTATAATGTTATGCTCTGCACTGACTGATGGTTTCTTAGGAGAAGGCTTTTGTCTACGGATACCGAGTATGCTGAGTTCGACAAGATGATTAAATAAGTAAGTTTTTACAGGACTCTCTCTTCTTTTCCTCTATTACCTTTTTTGTTTTTATGTCCTTATTTAAATATCTTTAGATTAGGATTCATGTGATCATTCTGGAAAACTATTTTTCCAATGAATAACCTAGAGGTTGTTTCACACTATCAGTCTGGTCACGCTCCAGTCCCGGTTCGCTCTCGGTTCGGTCTAGTAACTGGGATGTTCACAATCTCAGTCCGATCAGTGTCTTGGCAAAATTATAATTATAAAGAAAAAGCATAATTGTATAGGAATACTGTTCAGTGAT
>NC_090727.1:15517533-15525033 GCF_036898095.1 Palaemon carinicauda | reverse complement strand
GCCTTATCTCTAGCGTTAGGGACTTTATGGCCTCTATTTTAAGGTGCCTTATCTCTAGCATTAGGGACTTTTTGACCGCTGATTTTGAGGTGCCAGGTGCCTTATCTCTAGCATTAGGGGATTTTTTTTACCTATATTTTGAGGTGCCTTATCTCTATCATTAGGATCTTTTTTACCTCTGTTTTTAAGTGCCTTAACTTTAGCTTTAGGGGCTTTATGACCTTCGATCAAAAGGATTAACCGGTGATGAAGTGTGACAGAGGTAGATGGAGAACGCTGGCCAGAAACATCGACCACATAAAAGTGGGAAAAGATGCAGACAAAGAAGAAGATTACCTTTATTTGTAGGAGCCTGATATATAGCATTAGGGGCTTTTTGACCTCAATTTTGAGGTACATTACTTTTAGCATTAGAGGCTCTTTGACCTCTCTTTTTTGGTCCCTTGTTTATAGCATTAGGGGCGTTTTGACCTCTTCTTTTAGGAGCCTTATATATAGCCCTAGGGGCTTTTTTACCTCGATTTTGAGGTACATTACCTCTAGCATTAGAGACTCTTTGACCTCTATTTCTAGGAGCCTTATTTATAGGATTAGGGGGTTTTTGACCTCGATTTTGAGGTACATTACCTCTAGCATTAGAGGCTCTTTCACCTCTACTTTTAGGTGCCTTTTTTATAGCATTAAAGGCTCTTTGACCTCTATTTTTAGGAGCCTTATTTATAGCTTTAGAGGCTTTTTGACCTCGATTTTAAGGTGCATTACCTCTAGCATTAGAGGCTCTTTGACCTCTGTTTTTATGTACCTTATTTATAGCATTAGGAGCTTTTTAACCTCTATTTCTATGAGCCTTATATATAGCATTTGAGGGTCTTTGACCTCTCTTTTTAGGTACCTTATTTAAAGCATTAGCGGCTTTTTGACCTCGATCTTGAGGTGCATTATTTTTTAACATTAAAGGCTCTTTGACCTCTCTTTTTAGGTGCCTCATTTATAGCATTAAGGGCTCTTTGACCTCGATTTTGAGGTGCATTACCTCTAGCATTAGAGGCTCTTTGACCTCTGTTTTTAGGTGCCTTATTTATAGCTTTAGAGACTCTTTGACCTCTATTTTTAGGTGCCTTATTTATAGCATTAGAGGCTCTTTGACCTCTATTTTTAGAAGCCTTATTTATGGCATTAGAGGCTTTTTGACCTCGATTTTGAGGTGCATTACCTCTAGCATTAGAGGCCCTTTGACCTCTGTTTTAGGTGCCTTATTTATAGCATTAGAGGCTCTTTGACCTCTATTTTTAGGTGCCTTTTTTATAGCATTAGAGGCTCTTTGACCTCTATTTTTAGGTGCCTTATTTATGGCATTAGAGGCTTTTTGACCTCGATTTTGAGGTGCATTACCTCTAGCATTAGAGGCTCTTTGACCTCTGTTTTTAGGTGCCTTATTTATAGCATTAGAGGCTCTTTGACCTCTATTTTTAGGTGCCTTTTTTATAGCATTAGAGGCTCTTTGACCTCTATTTTTAGGAGCCTTATTTATAGCATTAGAGGCTTTTCACCTCGATTTTGAGGTGTATTACCTCTAGCATTAGAGGCTCTTTGAACTCTATTATTAGGAGCCTTATTTATAGCATTAGAGGTTCTTTGACCTCGATATTTAGGAGCCTTATTTATAGCATTAGAGGCTTTTTGACCTCGATTTTGAGGTGCATTACCTCTAGCATTAGAGGCTCTTTGACCTCTACTTTTAGGTGCCTTATTTATAGCATTAGAGGCTCTTTGACCTCTATTTCTAGGAGCCTTATTTATAGCATTAGAGGCTTTTCGACCTCGATTTTTAGGAGCCTTATTTATAGCATTAGAGGCTTTTTGACCTCGATTTTGAGGTGCATTACCTCTAGCATTAGAGGCTCTTTGACCTCTATTTTTAGGAGCCTTATTTATAGCATTAGAGGCTTTTCACCTCGATTTTGAGGTGCATTACCTCTAGCATTAGAGGCTATTTGACCTCTATTTTTAGGAGCCTTATTTATAGCATTAGAGGCTTTTTGACCTCGATTTTGAGGTGCATTACCTCTAGCATTAGAGGCTCTTTGACCTCTGTTTTTAGGTACCTTATTTATAGCATTAGAGGCTCTTTGACCTCTCTTTTTAGGTACCTTATTTATAGCATTAAGGGCTTTTTGATCTCGATTTTCAGATGCATTACCTCTAGCATTAGAGGCTCTTTGACCTCTGTTTTAGGTGCCTTTTTTATAGCATTAGAGGCTCTTTGACCTCTATTTTAGGAGCGTTATATATAGCATTAGGGGCTTTTTTACCTCGATTTTGAGGTCCATTACTTGTAGCATTAGACGCTCTGTTACCTCTATTTTTAGGTGCCTTACTTATAGCATTAGAGACTCTTTGACCTCTATTTTTAGGAGCCTTATATATAGCATTAGGGGCTTTTTGACCTCGATTTTGAGGTCCATTACTTGTAGCATTAGAGGCTGTTTTACCTTTATTTCAAGGTGACTTACTTCTAGCATTAAAGGCTATTTTACGTCTTCGTTTAAAGGCTCTTCGTTGTTGTTCTCTTCTGTCTGTTCTAGTTTTTCAAGATCTTTAGTTTTTTTCGGATTCCTTTGACATTTCATCTTCCAGTTTCCTTAGTTTGTCAATTTCCTTCGAGATTTCATCGTATTCTTTCCTAATTCATCAGTTTCCTTCTAGATTTCAAGAGTTTTCAGTGCTGTGTGTCCTCAGTTCGTCAGATTCCTCAGAGAAATCGATGGCGTTCATGTCTTTGTCCATCAGGGCGATGGGTAAAGACAGGAATGCTATAAAATTTCTCCGCATACGTCATCACGCTAAAGTAAACGACAAGCAATGCAATATATCCACCAATACGATCTGGATATGTCCTTTCTTCAACGTCGAATTTTGGGACTATCCTGTTGAAGAACCACACGTCACTCACCGTTCTGTTGAACCATTCTTTCTCCGTCCTTATTTCCTTAGTTGCAATAGTCTCCAATTATAGGACATCCTTGCAAAAGCCTAAGCAAAGGATCATTCAAGGCGCATATATCATATTCTTCAAAGCTCGACAACTTCTGCAGCAACCACCAAAACCAGCTGTAGATGAAGGGGTTCCGAAGAGCCTCCTGTTGATCCTGTAGTTGTAATAACACAATTCTCAGTCAGCTCCCTGTTCCAAAAATAGCCATTAACAATGTTCACTGCGTTGCATGCTTAGTTTGAAAAAAAAAAAGAGATCAGGTCTTCAGAAGTCATCTGAAGCTCGGGGCGGGGCCGTTCAGAACTGCTCCGGGAAGATTCTCTTCTGGAGTCATTCAGAACTCCATGCTAAGTTTACGGCTATGTCTTCTGAAGCCTTCTGAAGATCCGGAAAATTTTCTTCAGGTGCCGTTCAGGGAGCTCCAGGAAGAATATGTTCTGGAATCATTCAGAACTCGATGCTAAGTCTACGGCTGTTTCTTCTGAAGGCATTTGGAAATCCGGGAAAGTTTTCTTCCGAATCCGTTCAGAGATTCTGTTCTAGGGTCATTCAGAACTCCATGCTAAGCCTATGGCCATTTCTTCTGAAGCCATTCGGAGATCCGTGAAGATTTTCTTCCGAAGCCGTTCAGGAATAGCGAAAAAAACTTCTTTCGTTTCAATAAACCCTAGTAACTCATCATCATCATCATCAATAATAATAAGGATGATAATAATAATAATAATAATAGTAATGATTATGATAATAATGATAGTAATGATAATGATAATAATAATAGTAATAATAATAATAAACTACATGGTTTGATTTATGGATTTGAGTCTGAAAGTTCTGAAGTCGTTCAACGCTCGGATTTGCAATTTTAAGGAAAAGTTAAGAGACTGAATAGGAAGGGTGAAGGGTAATTGACGTTTTCAGCAAACCGCATTGATATAATCGAAGGCTTCGACTTATTTTTTCCGTTTTGAGATTTAAAAACAACCCATTTTCGGTACGAATCGATATCAGAGCCGTTCGAAACACAGAAAATACGTCTCTGAAAAAGGCATTTCCCGAGTACTTTTCTGAAGAATTTATTTTAGATAAGCAATAATGATGTAATATTCACATGATTTTTCCAATGGAATTATTACTTTCTAGATTTTTTTCGAAGGCGATGGATGTTACTATGTGTATATGTTATGTTTCTACCAATGGTTTATATATTCACACATTATATATATATATATATATATATAATATATATATATATATATATATACACATATATATATATATATATATATATATATATATATATATATATATATATATATATATATATCATCTCCTCCTACCCCTAATAATTCAATACATCTCCTTTCATCATCTACTTCACGCTTCATAGTCCTCAGCCATGTAGTCTGGGTCTTCCAATTTTCCTAGTGCCTTGTGGGACCCCAGTTAAACGTGTGTATATATACTGTATATATATATATATATATATATATATATATATATATATATATATATATATATATATATATATATATATATATGTATATATATACATGTATATATATATATATGTGTGTGTGTGTGTGTGTGTCATCAGCCGTGACTGCTCCACTATAGAACAAAGACCCCAGACATGCCACTCTATAAGTTTGTTTCTCTTCCTTCCCCTGCTTCTTTTACAATCTCTAGGGTGTCATTCTACAATTCTTAATGTCCATCTGTTGTCTGACATTCTCATTATATGTCCTGCCCATGTCCATTCCTTTTTTGTACATGTTAGAATATCTTCTACTTAAGTTTGCTCTCGTATCCATGTTGCTCTATTTATGTCTCTTATTGTTATTATCATCATCATTCTTTCCATAGCTCTTTTAAGTTTTAATCAGCTTATGTTGTAAGGCCTTTTGTAAGACTCCAAGTTTCTGATGCTTAATTGATAGGACCATCTGATTAAATACTTTCCTTTTTAGAAAAAAAGACATATATATATATTTATATATATAATATATATATATATATATATATATATATATATATATATATATATATATATATATATATATATATATATCATAAATACATAAATAATGAATACACGACGTCTCATCGGCGTCTAAAATCGAAGACAGCTTCTTCTCGGACATATCGTCCTGCAGATAGTTTTCAGAATAACAGCAGAAATACATTTACTTTCCTACATTTATTGTTTGGTATCGACATGTGTTTCGGATCACTTCGTGACCCTTCTTCAGGACTACATTGACTTTAGGAATTACACTTTAATATAAAGGATATGGTGGTGAAAATTTGATAAAATTTTTACCATCATAACCTTTATGTTAAAGTGTTGTTTGTCCTAAGTACGTTTATTCATTAGCAATCTCTAGAGGTTCGTCCGTAACCCTTATAGGTTGTCTCTGCCTTTTCTTTGAACATTATCTTAGTTTTACTCATTTATTTTCAGTCTTTCATTTCTGCTTTCTCTATTCAAATCTTCTATTATCTTTCGCAATTCATCCCATGATTTACTAATTGAACTATGTCATCTGCAAATCTTAAGTTGCTAAAGTATTTCCAATTTATGTTAATTCTTATATTTTCCCAATCTAAATTCCAAAAAACTTCTCTGCATGCTGTGAATAATTTAGGAGAGAGGGGGGGTCACCCTTTCTAAATCGTTTCTCAATCAGATTTCTTTCCCTATCTCTATGTAGTTTCCCTATAGATATCGTAAATATTTTCAACAAATAGAAATACTGAGCCTTAACTAAGAGAGCAGGCAGGCTTTAGAAGCGTATGTTTAACAACTGACCATATCCATGTAATTAACCAGTTAATGGAAAAATCCACAGAGTATGACTAGCCACCAAGTAGGGCATTTATAGACTATGAGGAAGCTGTTAATTCTGTCAAAACTTCAGCAGTAATGTAAGCACTTCAAAGACGAGAAATGAATGCACCTCAATGTTAGAACTCTAGATAGAAAATATTCAGCATATAAATACGTATATTTATACATCTCTCTCTCTCTCTCTCTCTCTCTCCTCTCTCTCTCTCTCTCTCTCTCTCTACACACACACACACACATGCATACACACTGCTTCAAATAGCACCTATTGGTGTAACCAATAATCAATAAATGGCCTTTGTTAATTTTTTTCAATATAAAGAGGTTTAAAGGTTTAGTTGTTGATTTCAGTGTTTTCCTTTGATTTCGATCATGAGCCACGTAGCTCGGTGTGGTTGGGGTCAGCTTTTGTCACGGGCTACTTGGCTCCGGCCCTCTTAGAGAATATAGTATTATTTGCTATATCAATTATATTAGTTTAAGGTTGCAGATTTAAGTTGTATCATCAGTCAACATAATTCATATTGTTTCAGAAGTGATTTGTGAAAATAAAATATATGAAATGACATGCAATGAAAGTGTCTAGTGGTGTATTATTAGTGATGGTATGGTATATAGGATGTAGGGTATAAATATTATACTATTAACGCATTGTTTACTCATATTATCTGATTCGGTGTCAATAACCTCAGAGGTCAGGATACCAGAAAACTCCTAATCAATCGATCAATCAATCAAATTATCTGGGCAAATCGCTCACTTCTAAGCGAACCCCCTTCCCTGGTGACGATTGCTCAATGCTCAAAGGTCCGAGTCTAGCTGGCTTCACCCTGCCCAAGGCAAAAGGAAATATTTCCTTAGCATTGAGTATTCGTATTATTATGATTTTATTTGATGTTTCATGACCTGATGCCCAACACCTTATAGGTGTTCCCCCGGTAAGCTCTGCAAGAAATCCATTACTCTCGATATCTGTTCAATCGGTCTTTAGCATATTTACTTCGTTATTTGTAGTTATGAAATTATTGTAAACACCTGGAGAACAAGTGTATGGAATATTGTCGTCTTAGTATTTTTTATTTTATTTTCCTAGAAACTTCCACCAGAAGGATCTTATCATAACTACGAGACCTTTAAACCTCGAACATGTGGGGATGGGGTTGGGATATAATCAGGTGGTGGTTAAAGGCTATGGTGGAGAGGTGGTAAATAAGTGACGTAAATGTATGGCTTTACGAGGTTTGCTTATCAACATTTGTGAAGTTATGAAAATTATGTGATGATGATGATGATGGTAATACCCATATTGATAACAATTAATGTCAATGATTCCATGGCATAAATCAAATTGTTATTCATTTATTTTTTCATGCAATATGGCATAAAATGCATCCAATTGAAATGATGACGATGTTTAAAAAAATATAGCTGGTAACTCAGCTAAGTTTTGACATATCTGCAAATCCTATACTAGATTAGGATATCCTACAGTGTCTTCTCAGTCTAGAATGATTAAATATTACAATTGCTAATTTGTAGCCATGATGACTAAAAAAAAAACATCGGTTACAAAACTTGGTGTGTAACTTTTGTTTTGGGTAACACATACCTGTATAGTCCAGGCTAAAGATGTGGCTTGGGCTGGTTTTAGATATTCTTA
>NC_090727.1:15505033-15507533 GCF_036898095.1 Palaemon carinicauda | reverse complement strand
GGAGGATAAGTTCTTTCCCTGGGAGTAGCAACGCCTTCCTTGCTTTGGTGCTCTGGGAGCTGGCAAGTATTGCTGGCCTTCCCCCTTAGATCTCCCTTAGGCTAAGATAAGTTTCTTGGCTGCGGGTGATCTGTCACTAAAGCAAGGTTGGCAGGACCCTCTTGTCCCTTCCCCCTCTTTCTCCGTAATGGCCGAGCCATTACTGTACTGTACGTCGTTCTACATCTGGACCTAGTATAGGTTAGGATGTGGAATTGACTCAGCCCCTTGCCGGCCGGCAGAGCTGCTGGCCGGCAAGGGTTTTATGTTTTCGAGTGCTGCCCGGACCTCTCTTGGTCTCTCATCCATGCCTGCCTGTAGAGCCAGACGGCATTGGTCAGGAAGCCTGAATTAGTTTCTCCCCTTCCTTATATGCACTCTTTCGGTTGCCGGGCTTGGAGGTTGTGTACACTCTTATCCCGGCATCCATTCTATTTTTCTTCTAGTGCTGTACCTGACCCGGCTGCCGGCCTATGAGGCCGGCGGCCGGGCAGGTGTAGTCCTCTGGTTCTTTTGCTGCCGGCTGGCATCGGTCTTGTACCTTTGCCGGCCGGCTTATGTCAGCCCTTGTCTGCCGGTCACCAAGAGTGTGGCCGGCAGCTGGGTACTACCTTGTGTAGTTGCTGGCCGGCAGCCATTGCCGGCCAACATTGGCTGTTACCGGCCGGCAGTTGCTGCCGACCGGCACATGCATTTGAACCAGAGTGCTGCCGCCTTATAGCTGTTAAGTAGTATACTTTAAAGCTAGTTGTGGTGTGTGCCGGCCGGCAAAGGCAGGCCGGCACACATCCCCCTATACTGTACTAGTATTCTTCAGTATAACATATACAGTAAGAAGAAAACTATGGTAAGGGTTTTGGTACAGCACTGTTTCTTCTAACACTATTGTGTTTTCTTGCACATCCCTTTGCTGTTGCCCTACAGATAGGAAGCTGAGTTCTTTCCTGTCTATTATCCAGGATTTTAAAATCATTGCTTAGGTGTGAGCTCCACCTGTTTCCTCTGGAAACCTTGCATTGGTTACTTTAGAAGAGATAAACCATTTTGATTTTATTATCTGGAAGGCTGCAACAATTGGTTGTGAGGGAAACACAAGTGTGTGTCTTTCCTTTATGAATTGTTATGCTATACTATGCATATCCAGTGATACATAGTTCACTTGATACTCATGGAAATTTCTTCTCTTTACAGGAGGACCCTCCGAAGTGCGGAAATGTTTTCTGCAACGTCCGCAGCAAGAACCTCTGCGGACATGTGTTGTAGGAGACACGCAGCATGCGCTGTCTCCAAGGATGATCTCCAGTATTGGGACCCTCAGGTATGTACTGTATGCACTAACCTGATTACTGAGGCTTTTGATTCCCCTAGAACGGCGGAATCAAGGGATATAGCAAGGGAGAAGCTTCGTACCTGGGTAAGGGGCTTCCAAAAGAACACCTCTGGCCCTTATCTTCCAAGTGAGAAGATGAGGGCGTATCTTTTTCCCAAGGCATCAGCTGATGCAGTGATTCCCCAGCTTCAAGAGGAGATCCCCCAAGATCAAGTCCAGGTGGACGTGGAAGTCGCAGTCGTGATGCAAGACATCCAGTTAGATGACAGGATGTCTGACCTGGACGAGCGTTTGGAACAAGACCTCCTGGCAGAAGGTCAGGATGAAGTTCAAACCCCGGATGTCGTAGAGGATGAGGTCGACGAGGTGTCGGCTACTCCGGTTCAGATTCCGGAGCCTATTCCCTCAACATCGGCCGGTCTCCCAGTAGAACTGGGACAGGCCCTCTTCGATTCTTGGAATGATCCAACAAATGCAGAAGGAGAATCAGGAGAAGGCGGCTGCTATGGAACTGCGTATGCAGTCCCTGGCAGAATCACATGGGCCCCGGAAAAGGCTCAATGTGAAAGACCTTCCCTTATGCTCAGATGCTAACCCATGGAGGTATGCTGAGCACATGCCGATGACGACTGGAAAGATCGTCATCTCGGATAAGCTGGGTTCAGTTCCCCTAGAGGAGGTGGAATTCTGGCCCAGCAAGGCATCATATCCGGACTGCTATGTCCGGCTGAGAAAAGAACCAGCTTCAAGGGAGGAGACAGAGCCGAAGGAGGTCATAATTATGGACCACGCTAAGGCTCAAGCCCTACTTTCATCCTCGATGAAAGAGAGGGGCTTCTCTAACTCGAAGGTAGCTGCATTGAGCAAGAAGCTCCCTTCTTTTGTGTCCTCTCCTGCTAGAGCCTTCCCCTTTTTATAGAAAGGGTTTGCGGCTGTCCTAAAGGCAGTCGAGGCCGGCAAGCCTTGCCCCTCCCTGGAGGAGTGTAAACCCTTGTCGCTGGCCCTGCCTATGGACCACAAAGACTGGAAGGATGTCCATCTGACGTTCTCAGTGGGAAAGTTGGAGGCTGATATTGCCGGACGGCAATTCGGCGAGGACCTCCCCAAGCTGTCCGACTCTATTTTACGAAG
>NC_090727.1:15497533-15500033 GCF_036898095.1 Palaemon carinicauda | reverse complement strand
AAGACAGAAAATTTAGCTGAACCGTTCGTGTAGATTACTCGGCACAAAGCACTAGCCCCCAAATTGCTGAAGTAACAAGAAATGCGAAATTTGAATTCATTGTAAAGGAAACTAAACTTTGATGTTGAAAGATCTGGAAATGGTAAGAGGAAATATCATTCTCGTGGTCATCTGGGTTTCGCAGAGGGGAAAGAGATTAGATTTTAAATCCAGTCATCCTTGAAGCCCCTTTCGTACTTGGAGACGGATAACCTGTAATTTGGTTTTGTCTTGCGATGGTCAGGGTGTAATATTTCATCTTCTTTTTCATTGAATTTTATTCGTGGGTCTCTCTCTCTCTCTCTCTCTCTCTCTCCTCTCTCTCTCTCTCTCTCTCTCCTCTCTGGCAAACTCCATTTCCATATTTGGTTTGTAATGCAAGTGCATGAAACAACGAACATACAAATAAAGAAGAATGCTCTCTCTCTCTCTCTCTCTCTCTCTCTCTCTCTCTCTCTCTCTCTCTCTCTCTCTCTCTCTCTCTCTCTCTCTAACTCTATTTCCATATTTGTTTGTAATACAAGCGCAACAAGCAACGAACATACAAATAAAGAAAAATTCTCTCTCTCCTCTCTCCTCTCTCTCTCTCTCTCTCTCTCTCTCTCTCTCTCTCTCTCTCTCTCTCTCTCTCTCTCTCTCTCTCTCTCTCTCTCTCTGTCAATTGTTATGCCAATGTTAACCTTAGGTACCTCTTTAACTAGAAATGCCTTCAAGCTGCAACAAACATTGACGATAAAAGCCGTTGAATGTACACATGCTTATCTTGACCTTATTGTCATTTTAGCTAAGGATTTGTCAACCTTATGTGACACTTTGGGAGTATATAGATGTGTGTTTCGTTTATAAACTCACACACATATCCTGGCTTTTCACATGTCAAATGATGAACATTAAAATGTGGATCTTCATATATTGCATTTATGATGAGTCACGAATCATGTTTGATAAACATTCGATGAATTTTCATCAAACAGTCAACTTCAATCACACTTGTTGGCAATGTAGATTAATTATTGAGCGTATCAAATGTCTCTGGTGTAAATCAACATGAGAAAGTCATTATTCATTTCCAAATGCTTATAATTACTGGGGTTTGTTTATATAAAAGTATTTGGAAAATAGTTTTTTTATCATATGATTGCAAAGTAAAGAAAAAAAAAAACTGTCAACGTTAGCAAATATGTCCTTTTGTTTATGACGCTGCTAAATTTGCACAAGACGCCAGATTCTTCATAAGGTCTCTCAATCAAGGCATGTAAAAACGTTTGGTGTCACTCTTAGTTCTACATTAAATGCCATTATCTAGTGGGCGTTATACCTGGATGGTAATAATTAATTTCTTTTTTTCAAATAACTTGCTTCCATAGTTCTCCCTCAAACTTTAACGTGGATGAATAAATATCCGCCCTTTGGGAAGTTCAGTGGTAACGTGTTTGATAAAATCAACCATTTTCATGATACACTGATTATCCTTCTTAGTTATAATAACCGAAAACTAGAGATGCAGGACATACTCATCATCTTCCGTTATTTCAAAATATTTTCGTTGGACCACGTTTATTAAAGCACGATATCATGTCATTATGAATGGGAAGAGCAAGAGGCTGGATGGAGTTCTCAAATTATTAGAGCCAATACCTGAGGATTTTCCTAACCCCTGAAATTGTAAGATCTGCTAAGTCAAGTGAATGCCGAATGAACTCCGTACCTTGCTAAAGATTTATGCTCGTGGAAATTCAAGCAATTGCAAAAATAATAGTATATAAGGCTGGTTATGTACATTTTATCTACAAAGGCACTGGTGGACGAGACAGCTAGATATCCCCCCTCCCCCAAAAAAAAGGTTCTGAAAGGATTTTTCGGTTTACAATATGATTTGATTGATTGATTGTTATGTTGTCATTATTTCATAGTTGGTTGTACAATGTGGCACTGTATAATCAATCTGCATATACAGTCTGAAGGACTTCGTGGAGGTTACAGATAACTGTATAATGGATTTTTTCTTTATCTTTCTGTTTAACTTTTTTAATTATTAAATATTATAACATAGATCAGCTGACGCCACATTAGTTAACTCAAGATATAATTGAAGTAAAGCTTTTGTTTATAACAGAATTATCACTTGGCCTATTCAATAATCTAATTACATATCATATCCTTATATTAGCATAATTTGCAAGTAAACTAAAAAGATCTGTGCTCATGTGGTGTAACAATGCTTTTTGAACAAATCATCCCTAGACATCAAAAATAATTTTATGAAGAGAAAATCTGTATTCACTTGCTGCTGCAGTCGCCCTTATGAGGCGCCTAGATTACTGGGGAATGAATGGTCATAGGCTCAAGTGCTGGACTATATTGCAGAATTTACATATCCAATATAAAATATTAGAGACAAAATGTCAGAGTTTGTATCTTGTTGAGGAAGTTGATGATTGTAGATAAGCACGCAACATGT
>NC_090727.1:15490033-15492533 GCF_036898095.1 Palaemon carinicauda | reverse complement strand
TTCAAGGTTGTGGATATGGTGGCCTGGTAGTAGCTTCCTTGCCTGGGGAGGGTGCTTGGAAGTTGATCAAATGTAATATGGTCAATCTCTAGGCCATTGTCCTGTTTGATTGGGTTATGTCACTGTCACTGCCATTCATGAGTCGCTTTTAAACCTTTAAAAGGTAACATTACAGGGTTAATGAGAAAAACGTATGTCCACGTTTTTTTCGTATTTTCATGTGTTCGGTAATGAGACTATCGTCGAAGGAATGGCAGATGTTTTGGTTTAGTTTTGGTGTGAGAAGAGTGATCGTGAACAGAACTTGAAGTGTCTCATATTTTCTTTTTGTTGATTCACTTGTAAGTCAAGGTATTACTGTTTATATATATATATATATATATATATATATATATATATACATACATATATATATATATATATGTGTGTGTGTATATATATATATATATATATATATATATATATATATATATATATATATATATATATGTGTGTGTGTGTATGTGTGTATATATATATATATATATATATATATATATATATATATATATATATATATATACATACATATATATATATATATATATATATATATATATATATATATATATATATATATATATATATATATATATATATATATATATATATTTATTGTATTTGTGTGTTTGTGTATTAATGTATGTGTGTATGCGTGCGTGTAATGTAGATATATCCGTGTATTGATGGCTAGAAATGGAAAAATAAAATATAAAATTAAAGTCACTTTCGCAGTCCACCGAAAGTGTATATTTTTTTTTTTCTTTTGTATCACTATTTCTGATATGACTTTTTAAACGGTTATCAGGTGAACCTGTCTACCAAGAGTCCGTAATTGAAGGGAAAAACTGTGATTGATAAGATTGGAATAATAAGAAAAAATCTACAGTTTGTTTCTAGAATAGAATAATATGGAAAACTATTGATAAGAATTCCTTATTATAAATGTATAAACATTATTTTTGCCAAAATAAAGTATGTTCCCTTGCTTAAGGGTACATTCAGGCACACGATTCTATCTAATTTCTCTTCTTGTTTTCTTGAAGTTTTTGTTGTTTGTATAGGAAATTTTGTTTTAAAGTTGTTACTGTTCTTAAAACATTTTATTTTAACTTGTTTCCTTTCCTCACTGGGGGCCCCTGGGCTTATAGCAACCTGCTTTTCCAACTAGTGATGTAGCTTAGCAATTAACAACAATACTACTACTACTACTACTACTACTACTACTGATAATAATAATAATAATATCATTGTGTATATAATTGTTTATTTCTGTATCACTATTTCCCAGAGGAAATCAGGCGAACCTTTTTCCCAAGACTCCGTGAAAGAAGCAAACTGTCTCTCTCCCATTCAGCTGCTAAATGAGTCTGTCACGTCGGACGAAATTTTATTTTTAGCTCTGACGACACGAGATAGGATAAGAGGGTGTGGCGAATGACGTAGCTGGTGTGGCCGTAGGTGGGTGTGGGTGGGTTGGTAGATGGGATCTTGAACGAATTCAACCCATTTATGAATCGTATCTTGCGGCATCGATTTATGGACCACGGCAGTCGTGAGGTGGGTCTGGAGGTGGCCGGCGCCTCTGGATCTTCGATTGGTAGCAGTGGCGGGAATTGGGATATATTAATGTTGCAGTTTTGCAGGAGATGGGAATTTATTGTATGGTCGAAAGTAATTTTTACATTATCGTTTTTTAAATTCTCGTTTAGTTTGGTAACAGCATTTGCTATGTTAGGGAATTATTATTATTATTATTATTATTATTATTATTATTATTATTATTATTATTATTATTAGCTAAGCTACAACCCTAGTTGGAAAAGCAAGATGCTATAAGCCCAAGGGTTCCAATAGGGAAAAAACAGTTATAGTTGTACAGTAATTTGATTGTCTTTATTCCCACCGTTATCACTACATTAAGGGGTCGGTTGCCTGATGCGATTCTTTCAATGCCATCTATCAAAGCATCCTCTTCCATCAAACCTCTTCTCTCCAGATCATCCTTCACCTTATCTTGCCATCTAATTCTGCGTCTTTCTCTCGATCTTCCTCCCCCTTTATAGGTTCCTCCTAAGCCCTCCTCACTCCCTCCTAAGCCCTCCTCACTCCCTCCTAAGCCCCCGTCACTCCCTCCTAAGCCCCCGTCACTCCCTCCTAAGCCCCCCTCACTCCCTCCACACCATCCATCCTTAGCACGTGCCCACATCATCTCAGTCGTCACACTTTTTATCACCTCGGTAATCTTTACTACGCCTGCCATTCTTCTTATTTCATTATTCTCTAATCTTTCAAGCAGTGTTATTCCCATAATCCAGCTCAGGATTCTCTTCTATCTTCACTCAAACCTTGCTTCTTCTTTTCGTCTTAAAGTCCACGTTTCTGATTCATACGTTAACATTAGTCTTATTACTGTGCTATAGATCTTGATTTTCAGCTTGATTGACATTTTTCTATCACA
>NC_090727.1:15480033-15482533 GCF_036898095.1 Palaemon carinicauda | reverse complement strand
TACATAACCATTGTACCATGATGTTCCACTGTCTTGGGTTAGAGTTCTTTTGTTTGAGGGTACACTCTGGCTCACTCTTCTATCTTATTTCTCTTCTTCTTGTTTCTTTAAAGTTTTCATAGTTTATGTATGAAAGATTTATTTTAATGTTACTGTTCTTAAAAATTAGATTTCGATTGTTATTTTCTTCTCTTGTGGTTTATTTGTTTCCTTATTTCGTTTCCTCACTGGGCTATTTCCCCTGTTGGAGCCCTTAAGCTTATAGCATCCTGCATTTCCAACTAGGGTGTAGCTCAGAAGGTCATAGTAATAAAAATGATAATAATTTGACGTTCAGTACTGTGATCACATAGGTTGGTCCAGTTTTGTTGTGTACTTCTTACATAGGCCACAAAAGGAGTTTTTTCCCGTTTTAAGGGGAAAAAATATAAAATAAATTCACCAGTGTGCCTACAATACAATATATAGCTGAATGGCAGCATGTATAACGAAATTGACAATGTATTGCTGATGAGAATTTTGTGCGGTTTATGAAACGGATGTTAGTTTTAAATTCTTTATATTCCATTAACTTTAAATAGACTTATCCATGATTCAACTCTTAGATAGTGATAATGATAATTGCCACATGAAGTCAAGAGAAATGCTGTAATTTATTCATTGGACAACAGCACATGCAATATTAACAGATGGTGGTTTTGGTGCAATGCGCGTATCATGAATAATGCATGATAGTCTCTCTCTCTCTCTCTCTCTCTCTCTCTCTCTCTCTCTCTCTCTCTCTCTCTCTCTCTCTCTCTCTTTTGAAAATTGTAGTTCAACATCTAACGGAAATCTGGGTCTGATTATCAACTTTTTTATGGGAGAACAAATACTATATTGTTGAATGTAATCAAGTATTTTTTCAGCAACTTAAAGGCAGATACAGAAATAGTCTTTCTGAAATACCACATCTAATGAAATCCTTTGTTATATTAATAAGCAGGTCTTCAATTTTAAGATCTTATTGTAAACAGATAATCAAGTCTTTGATGGAGACATTATCTCGTATAGAGTTGAAAATTGAAATTAATTCGTCTATAGAAATTTTGCTTATTTATATCCTTGTTGATATTGTTATTAGGATCTCTGTTTGTGTGTTTATCTTTCAGCGTATATTGAGAACTTCTTGTTATTGGGTATTTCAATGTTTTATATTTATGAAATTCCATATACAAAAGAAAAAAAACGACAAACAAGATAAATTAATGTTTTAATTTGCACTTTTGTTTTGGAAGGTGAATAATTATCTAAACTTAATCGAATTCTATAGTTTACAAAGACGTTCGTATATTCAATTATTTCTAAATTAGTTAATTACAATACACAAAGACATGACTGCTTTCTATAATTGAAAATCGAAACTGTCGTTTGGTTATTGAATTATTGTGGCACTTACAACCCAGTCTTGAGTTTAAAGTATTTTTAAAACATTGTAGGAGTAATAGGGGGAAGGGGGAGTAGTCTTACCCTGGTTAGAGGGGTTATGTGTTAGTTTATATCTAAATTTTAGCCCTCATTTTTGACGGTTTGAGTACAGTAGTATATAATAAACAAACACTTCTTTGGCTTTTATGTTGCCCCTATAATATATATATATATATATATATATATATATATATATATATATATATATATATATATATATATATATATATATATATATATATATATATTATGTATTGTATATATATTATATATATATGTATAATATATACATATATATGTATGTGTGTGTATGTATGTATGTATGTATGTATGTATGTATGTATGTATGTATGTATGGGATATCGGATATTGATTTAAGTTTCAAGTTTTCATGTAAACAAAGTGTGGGGAACAATTCACAAGGAGTGAGATGCCCTTATCATATAAAGCCAACAGTGACCCTTCTGAAACCGTCTGAATAACAATGCGGAACTTGAATAAAAGTTGAACAAATTCCAGTTTCCTTTGGACCAGAAACAATTCGGGGACCTAGACTCTGTGATATATTTTGTCATTATTTTTATTTTCTATTTTATCTTGAAAACAATTGGAAACGATGTAAGATTGATAAGAAATTACGCTAATTGGATTATTTATAGCTTCTGATGTTGTAACCCTTTTTTGGTGTTTTTGTAAAGTATGTACTGCATATAATTTTATCGAGTCAACATCATTATTCGTTAAAAAATGACACTCACTCGTTTATCAACAGCTATTGGTCAAGCAATTGCTTTGCTCTCATTGCACAGTCATGTAGATAGTAAAGAAACCAATGAGACGATGGTTTGATCAAATGTCTAGAATAGTAACAATATAAAGACTAGTTCCGGTTATAATGAATATTTACTATAGGTTAATGAAGAAAATTTTATTCCATATGTAATTGGCTAAATAAAAGAGCGAAACCTATTTTTGTTTAGGTTGACTTGATATGCAGAATATTTGCTATGTATTACATTAGTGTTGTACTGGT
>NC_090727.1:15445033-15470033 GCF_036898095.1 Palaemon carinicauda | reverse complement strand
CTCATTTGATTGGCTCATCACACATCCCATGCACGCTGTAATCTCCAATGTCATTTGTGGCTTTAACGTGCGATGTATTTGGAGAATTTGCGATTTTTTTTTTTTTTGGCATAAAAATATCAACTATTACTCCTTCTTTTGCGTAGTAGTTAGATGTCTTCATTATCATCATCTCATCCCAGGCCCATTGACGCAAAGGGCCTCGATTATGTTTCGCCAGTCGTCTCTATCTTGAGCTTTTAATTAAATAATTTTCCATTCATCATCTCCGGCTTCCCGCTTCATAGTCCTCAGCCATTTAGGTCTGGGTCTTCCAAACTCTTCTAGAGATCTTAGTACATAATAATACATACAGTGATCCAGAAGGCTGTCAGGTTCATTGGATGCTATAGCTTTGATTTCGTTATGAGGTTTTGAGAATATTTGTATCTTCCCTAGGAATTATATCTATTTGGTTCCAGGCTTATCTTGTTGACATACTATCCAAGTCACAGGTAAGTGTCTTCATTTGGTATACATATTAATGTAATAATCTTGTTACCTCATCTTGCTGAAGAATCTTCTCAGTCGAACACAATTAGAGAAATCGTACTTTTAGTCTTAGGTATTATAAATCCACCTGCATTTTCAACTTAGAATCCACATGCTTTCTGACTTTAGAATCCACCTGCATTCTCAACCTAGAATCCACATGCTTTTTTACCTTAAAATCCACCGGCATTCTCAACTTATAATCCACATGCTATCTGACTTTAGAATCCACCAGCATTCTCAAATTAGAATCCACATGCTTTCTCAACTTACAATCCACAAGTTTTTTGACTTTAGAATACATTCTCAACTTATAATCCGCATGCTTTTTGACTTTAGAATCCATTGGATTCTCAACTTACAATCCACATGCTATCTGACTTTAGAATCCACCTGCATTTTCAACTTAGAATCCACGTGCTTTCTGACTTTGGAATTCACCTGCATTCTCAAATTAGAATCCACTTGCATTCTCAACTTACAATCCACAAGTTTTATGACTTTAGAATATATTCTCAACTTAGAATCCACATGCTATCTGACTTTAGAAACCACCGGATTCTCAACTTAAAATTCACATGCATTTTCAACTGAGAATCCTCGTGCTTTCTGACTATAGAATCCACCTGCATTCCCAACTTAGAATGCTCATACTATCTGACTATAAAATCCACCTGCATTCTCAACTTAGAATGCTCATACTATCTGACTATAGAATCCACCTGCATTCTCAACTTAGAATGCTCATACTATCTGACTTTAGAATCCACCTGCATTCTCAACTTATAATCCACATGCATTCTCAAGTTGGAATCCACAAGTTTTTCGACTTTAGATTACATTATCAACTTAAAACTCACATGCTTTTTGACTAGAATCCACCTGCATTCTCAACTTACAATCCACATGCTATCTGACTTTAGAATCCACATCCATTCCCAATTTAGGGTCTACTTACCATCACTTTCCTATGAGTATGTATTTTTTTGTTCACAATCATTTTTATCTTTTCGCCTAGTATTCAACCAATACTGCATGTAGCCCCTAAACTGCTGCCTGTCTCTTTCAAAGAATATTGAGGACCATTATTCTGCACGTTCTTTCGTTACCGAGAACTGTCCTTTATTTTAAGGCGTTTATTCAAACAGTTACTTTCTCAGGATCACTATTGGAGAAGTATATGAAATTACTCTCACAGCTTCTCTTCAGAGAAGTATATGAAATTGTCTTTTTTTTCATACTGAGGAATTCTGTCCGATTGTGAATGGTGAATTATAATAGTAAGGTAAGATTTTTACTGGTAATGATTACTGTCAGACATCCAATGCAAACGGTTTCTACCATTTAATTTGACTCGGACAATGAGAACAAGTGGGGATTTCGTATTGATACTTCTACAGAGTATAAGAATGGAAATACCTTTTATTGTTATCATCATTATTATCATTAGTGTTGTTATTATTATTATTATTATCATTATTATTATTATTATTATTATTTTTCTATTTCTATTATTATTATTATTATTATTATTTTATTTCTATTATTGTTATTATTATTATTATTATTATTATTACTATCATTATTATTATTATTATTATTATTATTATTATTATTATTATTATTATTATTATTATTATTATATATGTGAGAGCTAATATTCAAACCGTTCATTACATTATTCAAGGCATACACAAGACTGACAGATAGGAAGATAGGGACAGATAAAGACAGCTGACTTGTATGATGATCAATAATGACTGCATTAATTAACACAAGAGTGTCTACTTAACGATTTCTTAATTTTGTACTCCGAGAATTAATTAGGCAAACATTATTCTGAGAGAGAGAGAGAGAAAGAGAGAGAGAGAGAGAGAGAGAGAGAGAGAGAGAGAGAGAGAGAGAGAGAGAGAGAGAGAGAGACTTCACAGTGAATATGTTAATTATTTAGTCACTGTTAACCAATTCCTTCAATCTTCTTCGATGCTCAGAATAAAAAGCAAGTGTCTGGATGATTATATATATATATATATATATATATATATATATATATATATATATATATATATATATATATATATATATATGTATATATATACACGTGTATATACTGTATATATACACATATATTTCAACGCAAACAGGAAAATCTTACTTTGAGCTCTTGGTATCATATATCCACCTGCATTCTCAACTCAGAATCAACAATCCACTTGCATTCCTAATTTAAAATGCACCTGCATTATAGCATCCTGCTTTTCCAAATAGGGGTTTAGCTTAGCAAGTAATAATATATATACATATATATATATATATATATATATATATATATATATATATATATATATATATATATATAAAACAATATATATAATATATATATAAAAGAATATATATATATATATATATATATATATATATATATATATATATATATATATATTTATATATATAAATATATATATATATATATATATATATATATATATATATGTATATATATATTATATATATTTATATATTTTATATATATTTATATATATTATATATATATATATGTATATTTATATATTTTATATATACATATGTATATTTATATATATTATATACATATATATGTATATATATATATATATATATATATATATATATATATATATATATATATATATATATATATATATATATATATATACACACACTCTTATATATTTCTTTCCGGTCACGCACAGCGCCATTGCCAGATGTTTAACTACTGGGTCTCTCTCCATTCCTTGGGTATGAGGTAGAGAGAGTAGTCATGCCCTGGTGAGAGCGGGTGAGCGTGTGTGCATATCTATCTAAATTTTTAGCCGTTGTTTTTAACGTGTCGCATACAATAGTAAAGAATAAGACACAAATTCAGACAGACAGAGTGTTTTACAAGGAATATATAAAAATTTTTTAATTTGTATGATATAATCGGAACAGAAGGACCTCCAATAAAATTTGGATTCAGCTTTTATCGATAATTTCAGACATTTTTTTTTTATCAAATCCAAGTAAATTCTTAAGTATTTTATATGTACAGTTGTACATGGGAATTCTTGCTACACCTCACTCTGAGGAAGGAAGCCCAGTCATACCCTCGGTGCTCGTCGAGTTCCTGTGTTTAGCCCCACCCACTACCTCTTCCACTTCTCCCTACACTATCAGTTTGGTTACTTGCCACGAAGTAAGGGTGTGACAGGGTGCACTTCTACGGAGCAAGATGTACCAGGGCCTCCTGTGTCAAACTGTACATGTGACCTTGAACTCAGACCATATATTATTATTATTATTATTATTATTATTATTATTATTATTATTAGCTAAGCTACAACCCTAGTTGGAAAAGCAAGATGTTACAAGCCCAAAGGCTCCAATATGGAAAAGTAGCACATTGAGGAAAGAAAACAAGGAAATGATGAAACCACGAGAGAAATATGAACAAACCAAAAAAAAAAAAATATAAGAACAGTAACAACATTGAATTGTCAGTTTAATAATAGATATTCGCTGTATGGGCTACAGTTTTTGAACATGGGGCCCCGCTGTTCTATTGAACTCTGAATTTTCTTGCCAGACACATCCTTTTTCAGACGTTCAGGTTGTATGTCTGTGTGCTGTTCACTGGGCTCAAAGTTCATTTTGTCCGCTGTTACATCGCAATATTGACTTCTGATTATAAATAATTTGACATCACCTACACTAAGCGCTGCTCTTCACTCAGCCCTGGTCGTTGTTTAAGGCCACTTGGCTCATAGTTCACTTTTACCAGCTGTTACTTCGCAATATTGACTTCGGATGATAAATAATTTGACATCATCTACACTATGCGCTGCTCTTCACTCAGCCCTGGTCTCTGTTTAAGGACACTTGGCTCATAGTTCACTTTTGCCAGCTGTTACTTCGCAATATTGACTTCGGATGATAAATAATTTTACATCATCTACACTATGTGCTGCTCTTCACTCAGCCCTGGTCTCTGTTTAAGGCCAATTTGCTCATAGTTCACTTTTGCCAGCTGTTACTTCGCAATATTGTTCTTCGGATGATAAACAATTTTACATCATCTACACTATGCGCTGCTCTTTTCTCAGCCCTGGTCTCTGTTTAAGGCCACTTGGCTCATAGTTCACTTTTGCCAGCTGTTACTTCACAATATTGTTCTTCGGATGATAAACAATTTGACATCATCTACACTATGCGCTGCTCTTCACTCAGCCCTGGTCTCTGTTTAAGGCCACTTGGCTCATAGTTCACTTTTGCCAGCTGTTACTTTGCAATATTGACTTTGGAGGATAAATAATTTGACATCATTTACACTATGCGCTGCTCTTCACTCAGCCCTGGTCTCTGTTAAAGGCCACTTGGCTCATAGTTCACTTTTGCCAGCTGTTGCTTCGCAATATTGACTTTCGAATGATAAATAATTTTACATCATCTACACTATGTGCTGCTCTTCACTCAGCCCTGGTCTCTGTTTAAGGCCACTTGGCTCATAGTTCACTTTTGCCAGCTGTTACTTCGCAATATTGACTTTGGATGATAAATAATTTGACATCATCTTGTCTATGTGCTGCTCTTCTCTCAGCCCTGGTCTCTGTTTAAGGCCACTTGGCTCATAGTTCACTTTAGCCAGCTGTTACTTTGTAATATTGACTTTGGATGATAAATAATTTGACATCATCTACACTATGCGCTGCTCTTCACTCAGCCCTGGTCTCTGTTTATGGCCACTTGGCTCATAGTTCACTTTTGCCAGCTGTTGCTTCGCAATATTGACTTTGGATGATAAATAATTTTACATCACCTACACTATGCGGTGCTCTTCACTCAGCCCTGGTCTCTGTTGAAGGCCACTTGGCTCATAGTTCACTTTTGCAGCTGTTGCTTCGCAATATTGACTTTGGGTGATAAATAATTTGACATCATCTACACTATGCGCTGCTCTTCACTCAGCCCTGGTCTCTGTTTAAAGTCACTTTTCTCATAGTTCACTTTTGCCAGCTGTTGCTTCACAATATTGACTTTGGATGATAAATAATTTTATATCACCTACACTATGCGCTGCTCTTCACTCAGCCCTGGTCTCTGTTTAAGGCCACTTGGCTCATAGTTCACTTTTGCCAGCTGTTGCTTCGCAATATTGACTTTGGATGATAAATAATTTTATATCACCCACACTATGCGCTGCTCTTCACTCAGCCCTGGTCTCTGTTTAAGGCCACTTGGCTCATAGTTCACTTTTGCCATCTGTTGCTTCGCAATATTGACTTTGGATGATAAATAATTTGACATCATCTACACTATGCGCTGCTCTTCACTCAGCCCTGGTCTCTGTTTGAGGCCACTTGGCTCATAGTTCCCTTTTGCCAGCTGTTACTTTGCAATATTGACTTTGGATGATAAATAATTTGACATCATCTACACTATGCGCTGCTCTTCACTCAGCCCTGGTCTCTGTTTAAAGGCCACTTGGCTCATAGTTCACTTTTGCCAGCTGTTGCTTCTCAATATTGACTTTGGATGATAAATAATTTTATATCACCTACACTATACGCTGCTCTTCACTCAGCCTGGTCTCTGTTTAAGGCCACTTGGCTCATAGTTCACTTTTGCCAGCTGTTACTTCGCAATATTGACTTTGGATGATAAATAATTTGACATCATCTACACTATGCGCTGCTCTTCACTCAGCCCTGGTCTCTGTTTAGGCCACTTGGCTCATAGTTCACTTTTGCCAGCTGTTGCTTCGCAATATTGACTTTGGATGATAAATAATTTTACATCATCTACACTATGCGCTGCTCTTCACTCAGCCCTGGTCTCTGTTTAAGGCCACTTGGCTCATAGTTCACTTTTGCCAGCTGTTGCTTCGCAATATTGACTTTGGATGATAAATAATTTGATCATCTACACTATGCGCTGCTCTTCACTCAGCCCTGGTCTCTGTTTAAGGCCACTTGGCTCATAGTTCACTTTTGCCAGCTGTTACTTTGCAATATTGACTTTGGATGATAAATAATTTGACATCACTACACTATGCGCTGCTCTTCACTCAGCCCTGGTCTCTGTTTAAAGGCCACTTGGCTCATAGTTCACTTTTGCCAGCTGTTGCTTCGCAATATTGACTTTGGATGATAAATAATTTTACATCATCTACACTATGCGCTGCTCTTCACTCAGCCCTGGTCTCTGTTTAAGGCCACTTGGCTCATAGTTCACTTTTGCCAGCTGTTACTTCGCAATATTGACTTTGGATGATAAATAATTTACATCATCCTACGCTATGCGCTGCTCTTCACTCAGCCCTGGTCTCTGTTTAAGGCCACTTGGCTCATAGTTCACTTTTGCCAGCTGTTACTTTGCAATATTGACTTTGGATGATAAATAATTTGACATCATCTACACTATGCGCTGCTCTTCACTCAGCCCTGGTCTCTGTTTAAGGCCACTTGGCTCATAGTTCACTTTTGCCAGCTGTTGCTTCGCAATATTGACTTTGGATGATAAATAATTTTACATACCTACACTATGCGCTGCTCTTCACTCAGCCCTGGTCTCTGTTTAAGGCCACTTGGCTCATAGTTCACTTTTGCCAGCTGTTACTTCGCAATATTGTTCTTCGGATGATAAATAATTTGACATCATCTACACTATGCGCTGCTCTTCACTCAGCCCTGGTCTCTGTTTAAGGCCACTTGGCTCATAGTTCACTTTTGCCAGCTGTTGCTTTGCAATATTGACTTTGGATGATAAATAATTTTACATCATCTACACTATGCGCTGCTCTTCACTCAGCCCTGGTCTCTGTTTAAGGCCACTTGGCTCATAGTTCACTTTTGCCAGCTGTTGCTTCGCAATATTGACTTTGGATGATAAATAATTTACATCACCTACACTATGCGCTGCTCTTCACTCAGCCCTGGTCTCTGTTTAAGGCCACTTGGCTCATAGTTCACTTTTGCCAGCTGTTACTTCGCAATATTGACTTTGGATGATAAATAATTTTACATCATCTACACTATGCGCTGCTCTTCACTCAGCCCTGGTCTCTGTTTAAGGCCACTTGGCTCATAGTTCACTTTTGCCAGCTGTTGCTTCGCAATATTGACTTCGAATGATAAATAATTTTACATCATCTACACTATGTGCTGCTCTTCACTCAGCCCTGGTCTCTGTTTAAGGCCACTTGGCTCATAGTTCACTTTTGCCAGCTGTTACTTCGCAATATTGACTTTGGATGATAAATAATTTGACATCATCTTGTCTATGTGCTGCTCTTCTCTCAGCCCTGGTCTCTGTTTAAGGCCACTTGGCTCATAGTTCACTTTAGCGAGCTGTTACTTTGTAATATTGACTTTGGATGATAAATAATTTGACATCATCTACACTATGCGCTGCTCTTCACTCAGCCCTGGTCTCTGTTTATGGCCACTTGGCTCATAGTTCACTTTTGCCAGCTGTTGCTTCGCAATATTGACTTTGGATGATAAATAATTTTACATCACCTACACTATGCGGTGCTCTTCACTCAGCCCTGGTCTCTGTTTAAGGCCACTTGGCTCATAGTTCACTTTTGCAGCTGTTGCTTCGCAATATTGACTTTGGATGATAAATAATTTGACATCATCTACACTATGCGCTGCTCTTCACTCAGCCCTGGTCTCTGTTTAAAGGCCACTTGGCTCATAGTTCACTTTTGCCAGCTGTTGCTTCGCAATATTGACTTTGGATGATAAATAATTTTACATCACCTACACTATGCGCTGCTCTTCACTCAGCCCTGGTCTCTGTTTAAGGCCACTTGGCTCATAGTTCACTTTTGCCAGCTGTTGCTTCGCAATATTGACTTTGGATGATAAATAATTTTATATCACCCACACTATGCGCTGCTCTTCACTCAGCCCTGGTCTCTGTTTAAGGCCACTTGGCTCATAGTTCACTTTTGCCATCTGTTGCTTCGCAATATTGACTTTGGATGATAAATAATTTGACATCATCTACACTATGCGCTGCTCTTCACTCAGCCCTGGTCTCTGTTTGAGGCCACTTGCTCATAGTTCACTTTTGCCAGCTGTTACTTTGCAATATTGACTTTGGATGATAAATAATTTGACATCATCTACACTATGCGCTGCTCTTCACTCAGCCCTGGTCTCTGTTAAAGGCCACTTGGCTCATAGTTCACTTTTGCCAGCTGTTGCTTCTCAATATTGACTTTGGATGATAAATAATTTTATATCACCTACACTATGCGCTGCTCTTCACTCAGCCTGGTCTCTGTTTAAGGCCACTTGGCTCATAGTTCACTTTTGCCAGCTGTTACTTCGCAATATTGACTTCGGATGATAAATAATTTGACATCATCTACACTATGCGCTGCTCTTCACTCAGCCCTGGTCTCTGTTTAAGGCCACTTGGCTCATAGTTCACTTTTGCCAGCTGTTGCTTTGCAATATTGACTTTGGATGATAAATAATTTTACATCATCTACACTATGCGCTGCTCTTCACTCAGCCCTGGTCTCTGTTTAAGGCCACTTGGCTCATAGTTCACTTTTGCCAGCTGTTGCTTCGCAATATTGACTTTGGATGATAAATAATTTGACATCATCTACACTATGCGCTGCTCTTCACTCAGCCCTGGTCTCTGTTTAAGGCCACTTGGCTCATAGTTCACTTTTGCCAGCTGTTACTTTGCAATATTGACTTTGGATGATAAATAATTTGACATCATCTACACTATGCGCTGCTCTTCACTCAGCCCTGGTCTCTGTTAAAGGCCACTTGGCTCATAGTTCACTTTTGCCAGCTGTTGCTTCGCAATATTGACTTTGAATGATAAATAATTTTACATCATCTACACTATGTGCTGCTCTTCACTCAGCCCTGGTCTCTGTTTAAGGCCACTTGGCTCATAGTTCACTTTTGCCAGCTGTTACTTCGCAATATTGACTTTGGATGATAAATAATTTGACATCATCTTGTCTATGTGCTGCTCTTCTCTCAGCCCTGGTCTCTGTTTAAGGCCACTTGGCTCATAGTTCACTTTTGCCAGCTGTTACTTTGCAATATTGACTTTGGATGATAAATAATTTGACATCATCTACACTATGCGCTGCTCTTCACTCAGCCCTGGTCTCTGTTTATGGCCACTTGGCTCATAGTTCACTTTTGCCAGCTGTTGCTTCGCAATATTGACTTTGGATGATAAATAATTTTACATCACCTACACTATGCGGTGCTCTTCACTCAGCCCTGGTCTCTGTTTAAGGCCACTTGGCTCATAGTTCACTTTTGCCAGCTGTTACTTCGCAATATTGACTTCGGATGATAAATAATTTGACATCATCTACACTATGCGCTGCTCTTCACTCAGCCCTGGTCTCTGTTTAAGGCCACTTGGCTCATAGTTCACTTTTGCCAGCTGTTGCTTCACAATATTGACTTTGGATGATAAATAATTTTATATCACCTACACTATGCGCTGCTCTTCACTCAGCCCTGGTCTCTGTTTAAGGCCACTTGGCTCATAGTTCACTTTTGCCAGCTGTTGCTTCGCAATATTGACTTTGGATGATAAATAATTTTACATCACCCACACTATGCGCTGCTCTTCACTCAGCCCTGGTCTCTGTTTAAGGCCACTTGGCTCATAGTTCACTTTTGCCAGCTGTTGCTTCGCAATATTGACTTTGGATGATAAATAATTTGACATCATCTACACTATGCGCTGCTCTTCACTCAGCCCTGGTCTCTGTTTGAGGCCACTTGGCTCATAGTTCACTTTTGCCAGCTGTTGCTTTGCAATATTGACTTTGGATGATAAATAATTTGACATCATCTACACTATGCGCTGCTCTTCACTCAGCCCTGGTCTCTGTTTAAGGCCACTTGGCTCATAGTTCACTTTTGCCAGCTGTTGCTTCTCAATATTGACTTTGGATGATAAATAATTTTACATCACCTACACTATACGCTGCTCTTCACTCAGCCTGGTCTCTGTTTAAGGCCACTTGGCTCATAGTTCACTTTTGCCAGCTGTTGCTTCGCAATATTGACTTTGGATGATAAATAATTTTACATCATCTACACTATGCGCTGCTCTTCACTCAGCCCTGGTCTCTGTTTAAGGCCACTTGGCTCATAGTTCACTTTTGCCAGCTGTTGCTTCGCAATATTGACTTTGGATGATAAATAATTTTACATCATCTACACTATGCGCTGCTCTTCACTCAGCCCTGGTCTCTGTTTAAGGCCACTTGGCTCATAGTTCACTTTTGCCAGCTGTTGCTTCGCAATATTGACTTTGGATGATAAATAATTTTACATCATCTACACTATGCGCTGCTCTTCACTCAGCCCTGGTCTCTGTTTAAGGCCACTTGGCTCATAGTTCACTTTTGCCAGCTGTTACTTCGCAATATTGACTTTGGATGATAAATAATTTTACATCACCTACACTATGCGCTGCTCTTCACTCAGCCCTGGTCTCTGTTTAAGGCCACTTGGCTCATAGTTCACTTTTGCCAGCTGTTGCTTCGCAATATTGACTTTGGATGATAAATAATTTTACATCACCTACACTATGCGCTGCTCTTCACTCAGCCCTGGTCTCTGTTTAAGGCCACTTGGCTCATAGTTCACTTTTGCCAGCTGTTGCTTCGCAATATTGACTTTGGATGATAAATAATTTGACATCACCTACACTATGCGCTGCTCTTCACTCAGCCCTGGTCTCTGTTTAGGCCACTTGGCTCATAGTTCACTTTTGCCAGCTGTTACTTCGCAATATTGACTTTGGATGATAAATAATTTGACATCATCTACACTATGCGCTGCTCTTCACTCAGCCCTGGTCTCTGTTTAAGGCCACTTGGCTCATAGTTCACTTTTGCCAGCTGTTGCTTCGCAATATTGACTTTGGATGATAAATAATTTTATAACATACACTATGCGCTGCTCTTCACTCAGCCCTGGTCTCTGTTTAAGGCCACTTGGCTCATAGTTCACTTTTGCCAGCTGTTACTTCGCAATATTGTTCTTCGGATGATAAATAATTTGACATCATCTACACTATGCGCTGCTCTTCACTCAGCCCTGGTCTCTGTTTAAGGCCACTTGGCTCATAGTTCACTTTTGCCAGCTGTTACTTTGCAATATTGACTTTGGATGATAAATAATTTTACATCATCTACACTATGCGCTGCTCTTCACTCAGCCCTGGTCTCTGTTTAAGGCCACTTTGGCTCATAGTTCACTTTTGCCAGCTGTTGCTTCGCAATATTGACTTTGGATGATAAATAATTTACATCACCTACACTATGCGCTGCTCTTCACTCAGCCCTGGTCTCTGTTTAAGGCCACTTGGCTCATAGTTCACTTTTGCCAGCTGTTGCTTCGCAATATTGACTTTGGATGATAAATAATTTTACATCATCTACACTATGCGCTGCTCTTCACTCAGCCCTGGTCTCTGTTTAAAGGCCACTTGGCTCATAGTTCACTTTTGCCAGCTGTTGCTTCGCAATATTGACTTTGGATGATAAATAATTTTACATCATCTACACTATGTGCTGCTCTTCACTCAGCCCTGGTCTCTGTTTAAGGCCACTTGGCTCATAGTTCACTTTTGCCAGCTGTTACTTCGCAATATTGACTTTGGATGATAAATAATTTGACATCATCTACACTATGCGCTGCTCTTCACTCAGCCCTGGTCTCTGTTTAAGGCCACTTGGCTCATAGTTCACTTTTGCCAGCTGTTACTTTGCAATATTGACTTTGGATGATAAATAATTTGACATCATCTACACTATGCGCTGCTCTTCACTCAGCCCTGGTCTCTGTTTATGGCCACTTGGCTCATAGTTCACTTTTGCCAGCTGTTGCTTCGCAATATTGACTTTGGATGATAAATAATTTTACATCACCTACACTATGCGGTGCTCTTCACTCAGCCCTGGTCTCTGTTTAAGGCCACTTGGCTCATAGTTCACTTTTGCCAGCTGTTGCTTCGCAATATTGACTTTGGATGATAAATAATTTGACATCATCTACACTATGCGCTGCTCTTCACTCAGCCCTGGTCTCTGTTTAAGGCCACTTGGCTCATAGTTCACTTTTGCCAGCTGTTGCTTCGCAATATTGACTTTGGATGATAAATAATTTTACATCACCTACACTATGCGCTGCTCTTCACTCAGCCCTGGTCTCTGTTTAAGGCCACTTGGCTCATAGTTCACTTTTGCCAGCTGTTGCTTCGCAATATTGACTTTGGATGATAAATAATTTTATATCACTACACTATGCGCTGCTCTTCACTCAGCCCTGGTCTCTGTTTAAGGCCACTTGGCTCATAGTTCACTTTTGCCAGCTGTTGCTTCGCAATATTGACTTTGGATGATAAATAATTTGACATCATCTACACTATGCGCTGCTCTTCACTCAGCCCTGGTCTCTGTTTGAGGCCACTTGGCTCATAGTTCACTTTTGCCAGCTGTTACTTTGCAATATTGACTTTGGATGATAAATAATTTGACATCATCTACACTATGCGCTGCTCTTCACTCAGCCCTGGTCTCTGTTAAAGGCCACTTGGCTCATAGTTCACTTTTGCCAGCTGTTGCTTCGCAATATTGACTTTGGATGATAAATAATTTTATATCACCTACACTATGCGCTGCTCTTCACTCAGCCTGGTCTCTGTTTAAGGCCACTTGGCTCATAGTTCACTTTTGCCAGCTGTTGCTTCGCAATATTGACTTTGGATGATAAATAATTTTACATCATCTACACTATGCGCTGCTCTTCACTCAGCCCTGGTCTCTGTTTAAGGCCACTTGGCTCATAGTTCACTTTTGCCAGCTGTTGCTTTGCAATATTGACTTTGGATGATAAATAATTTTACATCATCTACACTATGCGCTGCTCTTCACTCAGCCCTGGTCTCTGTTTAAGGCCACTTGGCTCATAGTTCACTTTTGCCAGCTGTTGCTTCGCAATATTGACTTTGGATGATAAATAATTTTACATCATCTACACTATGCGCTGCTCTTCACTCAGCCCTGGTCTCTGTTTAAGGCCACTTGGCTCATAGTTCACTTTTGCCAGCTGTTACTTCGCAATATTGACTTTGGATGATAAATAATTTTACATCACCTACACTATGCGCTGCTCTTCACTCAGCCCTGGTCTCTGTTTAAGGCCACTTGGCTCATAGTTCACTTTTGCCAGCTGTTGCTTCGCAATATTGACTTTGGATGATAAATAATTTTACATCATCTACACTATGCGCTGCTCTTCACTCAGCCCTGGTCTCTGTTTAAGGCCACTTGGCTCATAGTTCACTTTTGCCAGCTGTTGCTTCGCAATATTGACTTTGGATGATAAATAATTTTACATCACCTACACTATGCGCTGCTCTTCACTCAGCCCTGGTCTTGTTTAAGGCCACTTGGCTCATAGTTCACTTTTGCCAGCTGTTACTTCGCAATATTGTTCTTCGGATGATAAATAATTTGACATCATCTACACTATGCGCTGCTCTTCACTCAGCCCTGGTCTCTGTTTAAGGCCACTTGGCTCATAGTTCACTTTTGCCAGCTGTTGCTTCGCAATATTGACTTTGGATGATAAATAATTTTACATCACCTACACTATGCGCTGCTCTTCACTCAGCCCTGGTCACTGTTTAAGGCCACTTGGCTCATAGTTCACTTTTGCCAGCTGTTACTTCGCAATATTGTTCTTCGGATGATAAATAATTTGACATCATCTACACTATGCGCTGCTCTTCACTCAGCCCTGGTCTCTGTTTAAGGCCACTTGGCTCATAGTTCACTTTTGCCAGCTGTTACTTCGCAATATTGACTTTGGATGATAAATAATTTTACATCATCTACACTATGCGCTGCTCTTCACTCAGCCCTGGTCTCTGTTTAAGGCCACTTTGCTCATAGTTCACTTTTGCCAGCTGTTGCTTCGCAATATTGACTTTGGATGATAAATAATTTACATCACCTACACTATGCGCTGCTCTTCACTCAGCCCTGGTCTCTGTTTAAGGCCACTTGGCTCATAGTTCACTTTTGCCAGCTGTTGCTTCGCAATATTGACTTTGGATGATAAATAATTTTACATCATCTACACTATGCGCTGCTCTTCACTCAGCCCTGGTCTCTGTTAAAGGCCACTTGGCTCATAGTTCACTTTTGCCAGCTGTTGCTTCGCAATATTGACTTTGGATGATAAATAATTTTACATCATCTACACTATGCGCTGCTCTTCACTCAGCCCTGGTCTCTGTTTAAGGCCACTTGGCTCATAGTTCACTTTTGCCAGCTGTTGCTTCGCAATATTGACTTTGGATGATAAATAATTTGACATCATCTACACTATGCGCTGCTCTTCACTCAGCCCTGGTCTCTGTTTAAGGCCACTTGGCTCATAGTTCACTTTTGCCAGCTGTTGCTTCGCAATATTGACTTTGGATGATAAATAATTTTACATCATCTACACTATGCGCTGCTCTTCACTCAGCCCTGGTCTCTGTTTAAGGCCACTTGGCTCATAGTTCACTTTTGCCAGCTGTTGCTTCGCAATATTGACTTTGGATGATAAATAATTTTACATCACCTACACTATGCGCTGCTCTTCACTCAGCCCTGGTCTCTGTTTAAGGCCACTTGGCTCATAGTTCACTTTTGCCAGCTGTTGCTTCGCAATATTGACTTTGGATGATAAATAATTTTACATCATCTACACTATGCGCTGCTCTTCACTCAGCCCTGGTCTCTGTTAAGGCCACTTGGCTCATAGTTCACTTTTGCCAGCTGTTACTTCGCAATATTGACTTTGGATGATAAATAATTTGACATCATCTACACTATGCGCTGCTCTTCACTCAGCCCTGGTCTCTGTTTAAGGCCACTTGGCTCATAGTTCACTTTTGCCAGCTGTTGCTTCGCAATATTGACTTTGGATGATAAATAATTTTACATCTACACTATGCGCTGCTCTTCACTCAGCCCTGGTCTCTGTTTAAGGCCACTTGGCTCATAGTTCACTTTTGCCAGCTGTTGCTTCGCAATATTGACTTTGGATGATAAATAATTTGACATCATCTACACTATGCGCTGCTCTTCACTCAGCCCTGGTCTCTGTTAAAGGCCACTTGGCTCATAGTTCACTTTTGCCAGCTGTTGCTTCGCAATATTGACTTTGGATGATAAATAATTTGACATCATCTACACTATGCGCTGCTCTTCACTCAGCCCTGGTCTCTGTTTAAGGCCACTTTGCTCATAGTTCACTTTTGCCAGCTGTTGCTTCGCAATATTGACTTTGGATGATAAATAATTTTACATCACCTACACTATGCGCTGCTCTTCACTCAGCCCTGGTCACTGTTTAAGGCCACTTGGCTCATAGTTCACTTTTGCCAGCTGTTACTTCGCAATATTGTTCTTCGGATGATAAACAATTTGACATCATCTACACTATGCGCTGCTCTTCACTCAGCCCTGGTCTCTGTTTAAGGCCACTTGGCTCATAGTTCACTTTTGCCAGCTGTTACTTTGCAATATTGACTTTGGATGATAAATAATTTTACATCATTTACACTATGCGCTGCTCTTCACTCAGCCCTGGTCTCTGTTAAAGGCCACTTGGCTCATAGTTCACTTTTGCCAGCTGTTGCTTTGGAATATTGACTTTGGATGACAAATAATTTTACATCATCTACACTATGCGCTGCTCTTCACTCAGCCCTGGTCTCTGTTTAAGGTCACTTTGCTCATAGTTCACTTTTGCCAGCTGTTGCTTCGCAATATTGACTTTGGATGACAAATAATTTTACATCATATACACTATGCGCTGCTCTTCACTCAGCCCTGGTCTCTGTTTAAGGCCACTTGGCTCATAGTTCACTTTTGCCAGCTATTACTTTGCAATATTGACTTTGGATGACAAATAATTTTACATCATCTACACTATGCACTGCTCTTCACTCAGCCCTGGTCTCTGTTTAAGGTCACTTTGCTCATAGTTCACTTTTGCCAGCTGTTACTTTGCAATATTGACTTTGGATGACAAATAATTTTACATCATCTACACTATGCGCTGCTCTCCACTCAGCCCTGATCTCTGTTTAAGGCCACTAGGCTCATAGTTCACTTTTGCCAGCTGTTACTTCGCAATATTGACTTCGGATGATTAATAATTTGACATCACCTACACTATGTGCTGCTCTTCACTCAGCCCTGGTCTCTGTTTAAGGCCACTTGGCTAATAGTTCACTTTTGCCAGCTGTTACTTCGCAGTATTGACTTTAGATTATAAATAATTTAACATCACCTACACTATGAGCGGCTCTTCACTCAGCCCTGGTCTCTGTTGAAGGTCACTTTGCTCATAGTTCACTTTTGCCAGCTGTTACTCCGCAATATTGATTTCGGAAGATAAATAATTTGACATCATCTACACTATGCGCTGCTCTTCACTCAGCCCTGGTCTTTGTTAAAGGCCACTTGGCTCATAGTTCACTTTTACCAGCTGTTACTTCGCAATATTGACTTCGGATGATAAATAATTTGACATCATCTACACTATGCGCTGCTCTTCACTCAGCCCTGGTCTCTGTTTAAGGCCACTTGGCTCATGGTTCACTTTTACCAGCTGTTGCTTCGCAATATTGACTTTGGATGATAAATTATTTGACATCATCTACACTATGCACTGCTCTTCACTCAGCCCTGGTCTCTATTTAAGGCCACTTGGCTCATAGTTCACTTTTACCAGCTGTTACTTCGCAATATTGACTTCGGATGATAAATAATTTGACACCATCTACACTATGCGCTGCTCTTCACTCAGCCCTGGTCTCTGTTAAAGGCCACTTGGCTCATAGTTCACTTTTGCCAGCTGTTGCTTCGCAATATTGACTTTGGATCATAAATAATTTTACATCACCTACACTATGCGCTGCTCTTCACTCAGCCCTGGTCTCTGTTTAAGGCCACTTGGCTCATAGTTCACTTTTGCCAGCTGTTACTTCGCAATATTGACTTCGGATGATAAATAATTTGACACCATCTACACTATGCGCTGCTCTTCCCTTAGCCCTGGTGTCTGTTCAAGGCCACTTGGCTCATAGTTCACTTTTGCCAGCTGTTACTTCGCAATATTGACTTTGGATGATAAATAATTTAACATAACCTACACTATGAGCTGCTCTTCACTCAGCCCTGGTCTCTGTTTAATGCCACCTGGCTCATAGTTCACTTTTGCCAGCTGTTGCTTCACAATATTGACTTTGGATGGTAAATAATTTTACATCATCTACACTATGCACTGCTCTTCACTCATCCCTGGTCTCTGTTTAAGGTCAATTTGCTCATAGTTCACTTTTGCCAGCTGTTGCTTCGCAATATTGACTTTGGATGATAAATAATTTTACATCACCTACACTATGTGGTGCTCTTCACTCAGCCCTGGTCTCTGTTAAATTCCACTTGGCTCATAGTTCACTTTTGCCAGCTGTTGCTTCGAATTATTGACTTTGGATGATAAATAATTTGACATCATCTACACTATGCACTGCTCTTCACTCAGCCCTGGTGTCTGTTTAAGGCCACTTGGCTCATAGTTCACTTTTGCCAGCTGTTGCTTTGCAATATTGACTTTGGATGATAAATAATTTGACATCTACACTATGCGCTGCTCTTCACTCAGCCCTGGACTCTGTTTAAGGCCACTTGGCTCATAGTTCACTTTTGCCAGATGTTACTTTGCAATATTGTTCTTCGGATGATAAATAATTTGACATCACCTACACTATGCGCTGCTCTTCACTCAGCTCTGGTCTCTGTTTAAAGCTACTTGGCTTATAGTTCACTTTTGCAGCTGTTGCTTCGCAATATTGACTTTGGATGATAAATAATTTTACATCACCTACACTATACGCTGCTCTTCACTCAGCCCTGGTCTCTGTTTAAGGCCACTTGGCTCATAGTTCACTTTTGCCAGCTGTTGCTTTGCAATATTGACTTTGGATGATAAATAATTTTACATCACCTACACTATGCGCTGCTCTTCACTCAGCCCTGGTCACTGTTAAGGCCACTTGGCTCATAGTTCACTTTTGCCAGCTGCTTACTTCGCAATATAAATTCTTCGGATGATAAATAATTTGACATCATCTATACTATGCGCTGCTCTTCACTCAGCCCTGGTCTCTGTTTAAGGCCACTTGGTTCATAGTTCACTTTTGCCAGCTGTTGCTTCGCAATATTGACTTTGGATGATAAATAATTTTACAACATCTACACTATGTGCTGCTCTTCACTCAGCCCTGGTCTCTGTTTAAGGTCACTTTGCCCATAGTTCACTTTTGCCAGCTGTTGCTTCGCAATATTGACTTTGGATGATAAATAATTTGACATCTACACTATGCGCTGCTCTTCACTCAGCCCTGGTCACTGTTTAAGGCCACTTGGGTCATAGTTCACTTTTGACAGCTGTTACTTCGCAATATTGTTCTTCGGATGATAAATAATTTGACATCATCTACACTATGCGCTGCTCTTCACTCAGCCCTGGTCTTTGTTAAAGGTCACTTTGCTCATAGTTCACTTTTGCCAGCTGTTGCTTCGCAATATTGACTTTGGATGATAAATAATTTTACATCATCTACACTATGCGCTGCTCTTCACTTAGCCCTGGTCTCTGTTTAAGGCCACTTTGCTCATAGTTCACTTTCGCCAGCTGTTGCTTTGCATTATTGACTTTGGATGATAAATAATTTTACATCACCTACACTATGCGCTGCTCTTCACTCAGCCCTGGTCACTGTTTAAGGCCACTTTGCTCATAGTTCACTTTTGCCAGCTGTTGCTTCGCAATATTGACTTTGGATGATAAATAAATTTATATCACCTACACTATGTGCTTGACTTCGCTCAGCCCTGGTCTCTGTTTAAGGCCACTTGTCTCATAGTTCACTTTTGCCAGCTGTTGCTTCGCAATATTGACTTTGGATGATAAATAATTTGACATCATCTACACTATGCGCTGCTCTTCACTCAGCCCTGGTCTCTGTTAAAGGCCACTTGGCTCATAGTTCACTTTTGCCAGCTGTTGCTTCGCAATATTGACTTTGGATGATAAATAATTTTACATCACCTACACTATGCGCTGCTCTTCACTCAGCCCTGGTCACTGTTAAGGCCACTTGGCTCATAGTTCACTTTTGCCAGCTGTTACTTCGCAATATTGTCCTTCGGATGATAAATAATTTGAAATCATCTACACTATGCGCTGCTCTTCACTCAGCCCTGGTCTCTGTTTAAGGCCACTTGGCTCATAGTTCACTTTTGCCAGCTGTTGCTTCGCAATATTGACTTTGGATGATAAATAATTTTACAACTTCTACACTATGTGCTGCTCTTCACTCAGCCCTGGTCTCTGTTTAAGGTCACTTTGCTCATAGTTAACTTTTGCTAGCTGTTGCTTCGCAATATTGACTTTGGATGATAAATAATTTGACATCTACACTATGCGCTGCTCTTCACTCAGCCCTGGTCACTGTTAAGGCCACTTGGGTCATAGATCACTTTTGCCAGCTGTTACTTCGCAATATTGTTCTTCGGATGATAAATAATTTGACATCATCTACACTATGCGCTGCTCTTCTCTGAGCCCTGGTCTTTGTTAAAGGTCACTTTGCTCATAGTTCACTTTTGCCAGCTGTTGCTTCGCAATATTGACTTTGGATGATAAATAATTTTACATCATCTACACTATGCGCTGCTCTTCACTCAGCCCTGGTCTCTGTTTAAGGCCACTTTGCTCATAGTTCACTTTTGCCAGCTGTTGCTTCGCAATATTGACTTTGGATGATAAATAATTTTACATCACCTACACTATGTGCTGCTCTTCACTCAGCCCTGGTCACTGTTTAAGGCCACTTGGCTCATAGTTCACTTTTGCCAGCTGTTACTTCGCAATATTGTTCTTCGGATGATAAATAACTTTACATCATCTACACTATGCGCTGCTCTTCACTCAGCCCTGGTCTTTGTTAAAGGTCATTTTGCTCATAGTTCACTTTTGCCTGCTGTTGCTTCGCAGTATTGACTTTGGATGATAAATAATTTTACATCATCTACACTATGCGCTGCTCTTCACTCAGCCCTGGTCTCTGTTTAAGGTCACTTTGCTCATAGTTCACTTTTGCCAGCTGTTGCTTCGCAATATTGACTTTGGATGATAAATAATTTTACATCATCTACACTATGCGCTGCTCTTCACTCAGCCCTGGTCTCTGTTTAAGGTCACTTTGCTCATAGTTCACTTTTGCCTGCTGTTGCTTCGCAATATTGACTTTGGATGATAAATAATTTTACATCATCTACACTATGCGCTGCTCTTCACTCAGCCCTGGTCTCTGTTTAAGGTCACTTTGCTCATAGTTCACTTTTGCCAGCTGTTGCTTCGCAATATTGACTTTGGATGATAAATAATTTGACATCATCTACACTATGCGCTGCTCTTCACTCAGCCCTGGTCTTTGTTAAAGGTCACTTTGCTCATAGTTCACTTTTGCCAGCTGTTGCTTTGCAATATTGACTTTGGATGATAAATAATTTTACATCATCTACACTATGCGCTGCTCTTCACTCAGCCCTGGTCTCTGTTTAAGGTCACTTTGCTCATAGTTCACTTTTGCCTGCTGTTGCTTCGCAGTATTGACTTTGGATGATAAATAAATTTACATTACCTACACTATGCGCTGCTCTTCACTCAGCCCTGGTCTCTGTTTAAGGCCACTTGGCTCATAGTTCACTTTTGCCAGCTGTTACTTCGCAATATTGACTTCGGATGATTAATAATTTGACATCATCTACACTATATGCTGCTCTTCACTCAGCCCTGATCTCTGTTTAAGGCCACTTGGCTCATAGTTCACTTTTGCCAGCTGTTACTTCGCAGTATTGAATTTAGATTATAAATAATTTGACATCACCTACACTATGAGCTGCTCTTCACTCAGCCCTGGTCTCTGTTGAAGGTCACTTTGCTCATAGTTCACTTTTGCCAGCTGTTACTTCGCAATATTGATTTCGGAAGATAAATAATTTGACATCACCTACACCAGGCGCTGCTCTTGAATTAGCCCTGGTCTCTTTTTAAGGCCACTTGGCTCATAGTTCACTTTGGCCAGCTGTTACTTCGCAATATTGTTCTTCGGATGATAAATAATTTGACATCATCTATACTATGCGCTGCTCTTCACTCAGCCCTGGTCTCTGTTAAAGGCCACTTGGCTCATAGTTCACTTTTGCCAGCTGTTGCTTTGCAATATTGACTTCGGATTATAAATTATTTGACATCATCTACACTATGCGCTGCTCTTCACTCAGCCCTGGTCTCTTTTTAAGGCCACTTGGCTCATAGTTCACTTTTGCCAGCTGTTACTTCGCAATATTGATTTCGGAAGATAAATAATTTGACATCACCTACACCAGGCGCTGCTCTTGAATTAGCCCTGGTCTCTTTTTAAGGCCACTTGGCTCATAGTTCACTTTGGCCAGCTGTTACTTCGCAATATTGTTCTTCGGATGATAAATAATTTGACATCATCTACACTATGCGCTGCTCTTCAATCAGCCCTGGTCTCTGTTAAAGGCTACTTGGCTCATAGTTCACTTTTGCCAGCTGTTGCTTTGCAATATTGACTTCGGATTATAAATTATTTGACATCATCTACACTATGCGCTGCTCTTCACTCAGCCCTGGTCTCTTTTTAAGGCCACTTGGCTCATAGTTCACTTTTGCCAGCTGTTACTTCGCAATATTGACTTCGGATGATAAATAATTTGACACCATCTACACTATGCACTGCTCTTCACTTAGCCCTGGTCTCTCTTTAAGGCCACTTGGCTCATAGTTCATTTTTGCCAGCTGTTACTTCGCAATATTGACTTCGGATGATAAATATTTTGACACCATCTACACTATGTGCTGCTCATCACTTAGCCCTGGTCTTTTAAGGCCACTTGGCTCATAGTTCACTTTTGCCAGCTGTTATTTCGCAATATTGACTTTAGATTATAAATAATTTAACATCACCTACACTATGAGCTACTCTTCACTCACCCCTGGTCTCTGTTTAAGGCCACCTGGCTCATAGTTCACTTTTGCCAGCTGTTACTTCGCATTATTGATTTCGGAAGATAAATAATTTGACATCACCTACACCAGGCGCTGCTCTTGAATTAGCCCTGGTCTCTGTTTAAGGCCACTTGGCTCAGAGTTCACTTTTGCCAGCTGTTACTTCGCAATATTGACTTCGGATGATAAATAATTTTACATCACCTACACTAGGCGCTGGTCTTCACTCAGCCCTGGTCTTTGTTTAAGGCCACATGTAGCTTCGAGGCTTCTAGGCTACTCATCGATGTTTGATTACATGATTAGGTGCGATTCCTATCCAGAATTTATCAGACCTGAGGACAACATGGAGGTCAAATTCAATGAAATACTTAAGAATTCCTGAGTAATTTTTTCATTAAGTGATTCATTTTATGCCGGTAAACATTCAAGGATTTGACAAACGGGGTTTGACCAGCAGAAGTGCGAAATGACATTTTCTTGTGTTTCAAGACGAGGCAACAAGTTACAAGACCTATTTCTTTTAATTGTATTTTATATTTGAGTTATGTGTTTTGATGTTGTTACGGTTTTTAAAATATTTAATTTTAATTGTTCATTATTTCTCATACCATTTATATATTTCCTTATTTACTTTCCTCGTAGGGCTATTTTTCCTTGTTGGAACGCTTGGGCTTATAGCTTCTTGCTTTTACTACTAGGCTTGTAGCTTAGCTAATAATAATAATAATAATAATAATAATAATAATAATAATAATAATAATAATAATAATAATAATAATAATAATAATAATAAATTCCAGACAATGTAAAAAAACAATGAAATGTCCTGGAAGAGCATGTCTAGGTGCTTTACCGTTCAACATCTTAAGAACACAATTTTTGACATTAACTAGCTCAAGTTCAGACATCAGATACCATATGCATCCGTAGAAGCTCATGGGGATATGGGAACTACCAAACTGACTAAAATTGGCTCCTTGCTGTGATGAATGAAAAGGCCACAACAATATTGCAATTTCCCCAGGGTTCAGCCCTTTCTGGTTCTAGATGTACTGAGTTATCTCTCTCTCTCTCTCTCTCTCTCTCTCTCTCTCTCTCTCTCTCTCTCTCTCTCTCTCTCTCTCTCTCTAGTTTACAGACCCCCAAATACTAAGGAGTTTGACATTATAATAGAAAAAATAGATGATATATGTAGAAACCATAAAGACTGGAATATACTCCTATCCGGAGATTTTAACTTTCCTTTCGTGGATTGGAAAGAACGGATAGAAGAAAGTGGTTGTATGTATACATATAAAAAAGAGAGTAATAGTAGCGCAGAAGATAAGAGGCAATTTGAAAAGCTTCAAGATATGCTATTAGGACATAATATGCAACAAATAAACCCCATTCCAACAAGAAAGGAAAATGTCCTAGATCTAGTATTTGTGAATGAGGTGAATTATGTTAAAGAAATAATAGTGTATAACACGGGAATTTCAGACCACAATGTCATAGAATTGATAGTTCATTCCAAAGCAAGTGATCGCAGAATTAATAAAAGCACAAAACTTTGGGAAGGATATGGAAAATATAATTTTTACAGTAAGAATATAAAAAGGTCAGAAATAACTGAAGAACTGAATAAAGAATGGAAAAATGTATTTGTAAGTGATAATATTCAGGTAAATACGGACATACTGTACAAAATACTGGAGAAAATTGTTGAAAAATATGTACCGAAAAAAAACAATAAACTAAAGACGTGCATACCAAGAGACAGAAGGATCTTATTTCAGAAAATTAGAATGTGGAAGAAAAATCTTGCAAAAGAAAAAATGTGTGGAAAATGAGGGAAATAAAATGTAAGATAGAAAATGCAGAACAAAAGATGATACAGTCGAAAGAAAATGAAAAAAGGGACTTAGAAGAAAGGACACTTCAAAATATAAAAAGAAACCCCAAAGTACTTTACTCCTATGCAAAAAAGATGAATAAAGGGAGAATAGAAATAGGCCCTCTAAGAATTGAAGGACAGCTAACGAATGAAAAAAAGGAAATATGCAACATATTAGCAGAAAAATATAATAGTGAGTTCATGCCAAGAATTGCGAACGAGAATAATGAAACAGAAATGAGAGAAGAAAATGTTGAATATCTAACGGATATAGATATTAATGAAGCAGATATTGTCAAGGCTATAAACGAAATTAAAAATGGATCGGCAGCCGGACCAGATGGAGTTCCAGCGATTTTGTTAAAAAAAACTGCAAACACTATCGCGAAGC
>NC_090727.1:15425033-15432533 GCF_036898095.1 Palaemon carinicauda | reverse complement strand
ATATATATATACATATATATATGTATATTATATATATGCATATATATGCATATGTATATATATTTGCATATATGTTGTATATGTGTATATATATATATATATATATATATATATATATATATATATATATATATATATATATATATGTATATATATATGAATTTATATATATGTATATATGCATATATATAGATATATATATATATATATATATATATATATATATATATATATATATATAATGCATATATATATATATATATATATATATATATGTATATATATATATATATATAATATAATATATATATATATATATATATATATATATATATATATATATATATATATATATATAATATACATTTCTCAAAGTGGACAGGGAAATAGGCAGTTCTAAAATTCCATTTATTATATATCCCGACGTTTCGTGATCGTCATTATCATATACAATGGTGTATGAAGGCCCCGAACAAAACAAATTTTGATAATTAGTCTCACTTATAGAATTTTCATTTTTAAGTGTTTTTAAAAACCTGTTAATTTTATGCTCAGTTTTAAAGATATTATTAAAATCTGGATCCCCAAGTTTCACAAATTTGGACTCGTCATTTAGAATATTCTCCATTTTACCCACGTATTCCTCTCTCTCCAGTATTACAGTTCCTTTTCCTTTGTCTGGTTTAGTAATGATAAGGTTCTCTCTTTTGGCCAGCATTCTATATGGTTTGCCCAAAATCCAGAAGCCTAATATTCCACTGAGGCCTATATTATCTTCTTTAAATACACCAAATTACAAACTAGCTAAATTCATCATTCCTTTACTAGAACCTCTAACAAAAAATTAATTTTCACTGAGTAACTCCTATGCATTTAAGGAAGCCATAACATCTCAGGACTCAGATCCTTTTATGACTAGTCTGGATGTTGAGTCATTATTTACGAATGTACCTGTGGAGGAAACAATAGATATTATTTTAAACAAATTATTTCTAGAATCTAATGCCACTTTTAATTCTTGTAATTGCACGTCTTTTAAGAAACTTTTGGAGTTGGCGGTGCTGGACACCGCTTTTGTTTTTAATGGCAAGTTGTATAAACAAGTGGATGGAATGGCTATGGGTTCCCCTCTGGGACCCACTTTTGCTAACATTTTTATGTGCTCCCTGGAGGAGACCATGCTCGAAAATTGCCCTTTGAGATACCATCCCCTGTTTTATGTCAGATATGTTGATGACACCTTCGCTTTATTCAGAAATGAATTCTGTGCCGACTCCGTCGATTTTGCCAATTCGCAGCACAATAATATAAAGTTCACATTAGAAAAGGAGGAAGGAAATAAATTACATTTTTTAGATGTGTTAGTATCTAGAGAGAGAGAGAAGGTTTTAATACCACGGTTTTTAGAAAAAAAAAAGACTTTTACTGGACTAGGTTCGAATTTTTATAGCTCTTGTTTTTACAATTTTAAATTAAACTATTTTTACTCTTCTCCACAGAGCATTCCTTCTTACTTCTAGTTGGGAATATTTTCATACTGAAGTACTTTATTTATGTGATTATTTTAAGAAAAACTGTTTTCCGACTAAATTATTTGCATCTCAACAAATTATTAAATGATAAATTGGCTCAGACTCCAAAAATAACAACAGTACCTAAGCTCAAATTTTATGCGAGTTTTCCTTTTATGCATGATGATTCCTTCAGACAGAAGTTTACAAAAATCATACAACAACATTTTCCAGCTGTTGTAGTAAACTTAATTCCCAAGAATCCTCTCACAGTTGGCTCGGTTTTTCACTTTAAGGATCGATTGAGTCCTTTGATGTCCTCTGGTGTAGTGTATCGATATATTTGCCCAAAGTGTAACTCTGGGACCTACGTAGAATCTACCAAGAGGTTGTTGAAGGTCAGAATTGACTCACATAGAGGTGTTAGTTTTCGAACAGGTTGCAGAATATCCAACCCAGAACATTCAAATATTCGCAATCATACTAAAATTTGCAAAATAAATATTGACAATAAAGATTTTAGCATTATAGGACAGGTATCTAATTACCATGACTTGCCTATTCTGGAGTCAATTTTGATTAAAACACTGGTTCCATCGTTAAACACCCAAACTTCCTCCACTCAGTTGTACTTGTCATAGATTTCTTTGTTTTGTTTTGTAATTGTTGATGCCGTTCAGTTTTTATATGCGCTTCTGCGAGGTTGGTTCCACTTCTGGTTTATGTATATTTTTACTTGAATTTTTAGTTTTTTACTAATTTTTACTGTTTATATTTGTATATTTTTTATTAATGTTTCTTAATGTTACGAATGTACTTCTTATTTGTAGCCCTGGAAGATGTGATAATGACGATCACGAAACGTCGGGATATATAATAAATGGAATTTTAGAACTGCCTATTTCCCTGTCCACTTTGAGAAATGTAAATTACTGGCTGCCGCCACCTTCTCTGATGATATATATATATATATATATATATATATATATATATATATATATATATATATATATATATATATATATATATATATACATACACACACACATACACATATGCACAGTATATATGCATTGGAAGGCAACGTAATTTTTCTCCCCCTCCTCCAAAGTGGAAGGCTATGCCCTTTTCGCTCCACATCTTTTAAGTGGATAGGCTATACCACTTTTCCTGTACTTCCTGTTAAGGGGAAAGCTATGCCCTTAGCTCCACCTCTTCCCAAGGAAACGTTGTACCTATTTTGCTTCATCTCCTCCAAAAAGGAAATCTATACCCATTTTTCTGTACAACCTGCAAAGAGGAAGGTTATTTTCCTTTTACTATTCCCGCTTGGGCTGCCAGCGCAAGAGCCCGTGTCTTGCATAAGGCAAAGCAATCTGAACACACACATACTTCAAAAGGGAGGGCTACGCACTTTGCGTTCCACTTTCTCCGAATGGGAAGGCTATGCCCTATTTTCTCCACCTTTTCCAGAAGAAAAATCTTTACCTGATTTGCTCCACTTAATCCAAAGGGGAAGGTCATGCCCCTTTGCTCCATCTTCTTGAAAGGGAAGGTTATGTCTCTTTTGCTCTATCCTCTTAAAAGGGGGAAGGCTATGCCCCTTATGCTGTATCTCCTCCAAAGGGAAGTCTGTGCCCTTTTTTGTCCACAACTGCCACATGGAAAAGCTCTGCAATTTTTGCTCCACTTCCTCCAAAGTAGAAGGCTATGCTAGTTTTGCTTCACCCCCTCCAAAGAGGAAGGCTGCACAATTTTTGTTCCATCTTCTCCCAAATGGTAAGTGTATACCCTATTTTCTCCCCTCCAACAAATGAGAAAGCTATACCTATTTTTGCTCCACCCCCTCCAAAGGGGAAGGCTATGCATCATTTGTTCCACTCTCTCTAAATGGGAAGACTATGCCCTATTTTGTCTTATTTCTTCCTAATAAGAAAGTTATATAATTTTTGCTCCATCTCCTGCAAATGGAAGGCTGTACCCTTATTGCTCCACCTCCTTCAAAGGGGAAGGCTGTGTCCCTTTTGCTCCACCTCTTCCAAAGGGGAAGGCTATGTCCTTTTTGCTCCACCTCTTGCAAAGGGGAAGGCTATATCTTTTTTGCTCCACCTCTTCCAAAGGGGAAGGCTATGTCCTTTTTGCTCCACCTCCTCCAAAGGGGAAGGCTATGCCCTTTTTACTCCACCTCTTCTCAAGGGGAAGGCTATGCCCTATCTGTTCCACCTTCTCCGAAGGGGAAAAATATTCACTTTGGCTCCATACATCCTCCCAAGGGGAAAGCCATGCCCCCCTTGTTCCACCCCCTCCAAAATGGGAAAGCTATTGCCCTTTTCCCCATCTTCTCTGGAGGTGATGGCTAAGGCCTTGTAGCTGAATCATCACCAGAGGGAAAGTTATGCCCTTTCTGCCCCAACTTTGCCAAAGGGGAAACCTATGCTCTTTTGGCTGCACATCCTCCAAAGGAGAAGGCTATATCATTTTTCTTGGACCTTCTCTAAAGGTGGTAAACCAACAGAGTGAAAGAAGTGAAAAAGAAGAAGTGAAAGGAAATAATAAATATAGAAATGTTTGAGTTTATGTACGTGTATGCGCCAACCGGGATTTATTTGATCAACACTCCTCATACAACCCCACAACTCTTTTTCTCCTGTTAGTTTTGCGGTGATTTTAGGCTTCCAGTTTGCTCAAAGGGCTACAAAAAAAAAATACATTGAGAAGTTTTTCATTAAGATATAAAAGCAAAGGAAGATACAAACACCGCACAGTACCTCTGAATTCAATACGGGGAGATCTCCAACTGCGGTAAGAGAAGAGTTTTGCCAAGAGAAGCTCAGTGAAATATAGCAGAAAAAGTTTTTCCTTCGTTTTTTATTTGTAACTGAAGCTCCGCTCCCCTTTTTTCTCTGAAGATGGTTGACCTCTGAATAAATAGTGTACACATCATATAATTATTTTTCATAATGATCAGCGAGTGTGTTCATAGACGACATTGCTATAAGCTAGGATTAGTATTTTTTTCCCCCTAATACTTTGAAATATAATTGTAGTAGTAGTTTAATAACTTATATTAGCTTCTATGATTATTTGTAATTGACATTGATTTGATCTGAATATATTCAGTTGCAAATGAGGTTTAATTTTCTCACATGATCATTTATAATTAATTATGTTATTGCATTCTCGAATCCTTGATTTTTTTTGATAAGCCGTATTATAGTTTTCACATAAAATCATTCAACTGTATTATTCCCATCAAAGCAAAATATTTATGAATTTTATTTTATTTCATGGTAAATCTTATTTTTCATCATTATCATACATACATACATACATCATCATCATCATTATCTCCCCTTACGCCTATTGACGCAAAGGGCCTCGGTTAGATTTCGCCAGTCGTCTCTATCGTGAGCTTTTAAATCAATACTTCTCCATTCATCATCTCCCACTTCACGCTTTATAGTCATCAGCCATGTGGGCTTGAGTCTTCCAACTCTTCCAGTACCTTGTAGAGCCGAGTTGAAAGTTTGATGAACTAATCTCTCTTGAGGAGTGCGAAGAGCATGCCCAAACCATCTGCATCTACCCCTCACCATGATCTCATTCACATATGGCACTCGAGTAATCTCTCTTATAGTTTCCTTTCTAATCCTGTCCTGCCATTTAACTCCCAATATTCTTCTGAGGGCTTTGTTCTCAAATCTACAAAATCTGTTGGATATTGTTTCATTGTCATATCATGACTCATGTCCATAGAGTAACCCCGATCTCTCTGAACTTACATATAACCTGATTTTTATATGTAATTTCAAGCGATTTGATTTCCATATCGTACTTAAACTAGCCATTGTCTAATTTACCTTTTTTTCAATCTTTGATTAAATTCTAATTCTAAAGACCCTGTATTAGCGATTTTAGTTCCTCATCGTCATCTTCTTCTACTATTGACGCAAAGGGCCTCGGTTAGATTTCGCCAGTCGTCTCTATCTTGAGCTTTTTATTCAAGTTCTACTTAGTTCCTAGATATTTAAATTATTCCACCTCATTAATCCTTTCTCCCTCCAACGATATTCAATCTTCCATTGCATATTCTGTTCTCGTTATCTGTCTTTCTTTTATTTAACATGAGTCCAACTTCATGTAATATTTCATGCATTCTGGTAAGCAAGCTTTGCAAGTCCTGTGGTGTTTTGTTGATAACACTTTAGGGCAGCTAATTTCCTGTAACCAATCCAGTCCAATCCTTGTCCACTATCTCCAACTGTTCTATGCATTATAAAATCCATATGGAGGATAAACAATATAGGTGACAACACATTCCCTTGCAGTACTCCACTGGTCACTGGAAATTCGTTTGATAGGACTCCACTAACATTAACTTTGCATTTGCTATGCTAATGAGCAGACTTAATTAAATTTACACATTGGAGAGGAACTCCTTAATAACGTAGGATTCCACAAAATTGGCTGGTGCACACTATCAAAAACTTTTTTTATAGTCCACAAATGCCATCAAAAGTGGATTTCTATATTCTACACATTGCTGAACAACGTGTCTTAAAATGAAAACTTAGTCAGTACATCTACATATTCTAAATCCTGCATGATCATCTTTCAATTTTTCATCAATCTTCTCTAGTTTCTTTAGAATGAGCATACTATATGTTTTCATGACAACTGACGTAAGTGTGATGCCCCTGTAATTATTGCAATCAGTCAGATCTCCTTTTCAGCCATTTTCACCACCACTCCTAGCTACCATTCATCAGGTTTTGCCTCTTCATACCACATTCTACAAAATGATCTAGTAAATATTCTGAGGGTCACTTCATTTTCTGCCATAATCATCTCAGCAGTTATTCCATCGTATCCAGTGGCTTTCCATCACTTGAGTTTTTTTTTTATAACAGCTTCGACTTCAAACACACTCAATTCATTCATGGGCACATCAAGGTCTTCCTCAGCTTCAGGTATATCTATCAACTTATTCCCTTCATATCTCCGATTCCTGAACTCACTAAAATTTTCCATCCAACGTTGCTTTTCTTCATCTTCTGTTGTTTTAACAGATCTGTCTCTCTTTTTGATGGGTACTGTATATGCTTCTTTTTTGCCCCAGAAGAGATTTTATTGATAATTCTATGAGCAATTCTTACACCATAGCCAATTCCTGGATTCATAGCTTTGTCAGCCTCATCTGCTTTCCTGTCTAAATATTCTCTCCAGTCATTCCTGGCTTTTCTTTTGACTTCAGTATCAATACTGGAATACTTAGTATGCTCTACCATGTAAGTTTCATTAATTCCTCGGAAACTTTCAACAAAAAAATTCTGTTTTTGTGTCCTTTTTATAGTATCCCAAGTATCACTTGATATCCATGGCTGTCTCCTTGTAACTACATGTCCCAAAATTTCACTATGTACTGACTGATATATGTTCTTAATATCAAACCATTCTTCATTAATTGTCTGCTCTTCGTCTCTTAAAGTCTCAAAGACTGAAAATCGATTCTTACATTCAATTGCAAAAGTTTCTGTGTGTTCATCTTCTTGAAGCTTACTTGAATGAAACCTGGGTATTGTATCTACATTTCTATTGGGTTCTTTCAGTTTTATTTTTAGTGTGGCAATAAGGAGCTGGTGATTACTGCCAATATCCGCACCTTTATAGCTTCTTATATTTCTCAGAGACCTCCTTCTTTCTTTATCAATGGTTATGTGATCTATCTGATTTTTATAACTGCGTCATGGTGAAGTTCATGTATATTTGTGGATGTCCTTCTGCTGGAAAAGAGTACCTCCGATGATAAGATTGTTTGCTGAACAGAAACTTATGGAATGGGCTCCATTTTCATTTGTAAATTCTCCAAGACCCTCAACACCCATCACATTCTCTATACAGTACCTTGATTATTCCTCACACACATATACATACATATATATATATATATATATATATATATATATATATATATATATATATATATATA
>NC_090727.1:15407533-15417533 GCF_036898095.1 Palaemon carinicauda | reverse complement strand
TGAATTGGGTTGGAAGTAATTTGCGGCACAATTTAATATGATAAAAGGAATAACTGATGAGGATATTCTGTTACCAGTCACCTTTACAATTATATTTCAATTTTAAGGGTTTGAAATTGCACATGAATGGCAAAGAAAAGGGACAGTGTCCTAGAGACTGACCATATATAGGCCTACATATGATCAGCTCCCAATCCCCCTATCCACCAAAGCTAGGACCAGGAATGCCAGGCAGTGGCTACTGATGACTCACCAGGTAGACCTATAGGTACCCCTACACCCCCAGCCTTAGCTCTCAAAGATGGTAGGGCTGCAGACACTACAAGAAACTATCAAGCTTGAGCGTAACTCGAACCCCAGTCCAGCTGATCGTCAGGCAGCGATGTTTCCAGTAGGCTACCATAATAGTCTATGAACACTTTTCACTTGGTGAAGGTAGAAGAGTCTCTATGGTAAGCAGCTCATCTAGGAGAAGGACATTCCAAAATCAAATCATTGCTCTCTAGTCTTGGGTGGTGCCATAGCCTCTGTTCCATGGTCTTCCACTGTCTTGGGATAGAGTTCTCTTCCTTGAGGGTACATTCAGGCACTCTTATTCTGTTTCTTTCTTTCCTTTCCTCACTGGACGGTTTTCCAACTAAGGTTTAGCTTAGCTAGCAATAATGATAATAATATTAGTGAAATATTTTGATCGTTCGTTCAAAATCACATTATGAAATTATAGTTGATATAGCTTTCAATAAATGGTTTCGCAGACATACTGTATAACTTCAAAATTTTATTTAGATTAGATTCTACAAAGATAAGGGAGAAGGGGGTGGGTAATAATGGTAAAAATGAACGTAAAAATGTGCAATATTGTGGAAAAATGGATATGGTAACTACTTTCATTAGCTATGCTTATGTTTATATGTATTCAAACGTCATTTTGCAGCCATAGATTAGAATTATTTTAATTGAGGATTATAATAATATTGGTGTAAATCCCACTCATATATAACAAAGCCATTAGAAGACTCTATTGATATGAATAGAAAACTCTTCCTCAATAAATAACTTGTGAATTCCCTTTAGGATTTTGCTTATATATACAACAACAACAACAAACACAGCCGTTTCTAGTTCACTGCAGGACAAAGGTCTCGGCCATGTCTTTATTCATGTCTGATGTTTGTCTAGTTTTCATCACGACGCTTATCGGTGATGGGATATTTTTGTCTGAACGCTAACAACAAACCAACCTAGTATGGGTGGTCCTGATTAGTACAGTTTTGGTGATCATGGCGATATGCAAAACCCTTCCACAATGTTAAAGCATTCCTCCCTCTCAGAAATGTTTCTTAAATGAGCCAGGATAAATTATGTCTTCATATAATTTTCTTTAGCAATTTATCGATGCAGATATCGATACGTATTTGATTATCTTTTCATTAATATATAGAAAAAAAAATTAAGGTATCGCCACTCAAAAAAAAAAAAAAAAAAAAAAAAAAAAAAAAAAAAAAAAAAAGGGTACTTACTGTATACGTGCGAAAGAATAAAGGTGATCACATGATGTTGCTTTCAGCAATGTATCTACGTCGATATCAATACATACAGTATTTAATTATCTTTTCATTAATATAGAAAAATGAATATACCATATATGACAAAAGTTTAACTTCGGGAAACAGCTTGTTTATTGCCTGTAGGATAGTCACCTACTGTATATAATAGCCAGAATAAATTATGTGATCATTTAATATCTCCAATAATTGATATATGTCGATATCAATAAATATTTTCTTCTCTTTAATAAAAAAAAAAAGAATTCACATCCTTCCCCTGAACCAGACAATAGCAAACACTAAGACGTTCCTCACTCGCTCCCCCCCCCCCTCCCAGAAGCATTCCTAATGCCTCCTAAAAGAATAAATAATTTGATCATGTTATATAATCTTCATCAATTGATCTATGTCGATATTAATTTATATTTCCTTAATAAAAAACAAAAAGAATTCAGTTTCCTCCCCTGAACCTGACAATAGTAAACACTAAGACGTTCCTCACACGCTTCTCCGGCCCAGCGGCATATCCATAATACCTCCTAACGCCTTTCATGGATATTGACATCTCCATTTTCCCGTTTCGATTCCGGGGAATATTCCCTCGGGTACATTTCTCTGGTTTCCGGTGACGGGACTGACAGAGAGCATTGTCGAAAACTGTTTCTTTCCATGACAAGGATGTCTTTGGACTTATGCTGCCGTGTTTCTGTTTTTCCATTTTGTGGTTTCTCTTTTATCTTTGTCGTGTTTATGGCAGTTTTAGTTGGATCACTGCTCTAGCAACTGCATGTCTTTTTTTTTCTTAGGGTTTTAATTATTTTACTTTTGAGTTATATATAAATACACATACACATACAATCACACAGAGAGCCAACTCTCCGTTAAAAAAAGTGAAGTATGTTTGTAAACGAAACGGCCAAAGATGTTGAGATGAAGAGACTCACAACAGTTAGTTTGTGTGTGCATTTTAAAAAGAGAGGATGAGAGTATTTTGTAATGGATTACTTAAGTGGAAAGAATAGATGAAAAGAGGACATAATTCAGATGGTGACTGGGGAAGAGAAATGGCTGGATTACTATTGTGAAAGAAGTATTGGTTAAAAAAAAGTCTTGATATCAAGGAAGTACAAAGGTGCCTGAATGATAGATGTGAATGGCATAATCAGCGTAAAGAGGGTTTGACTCACTGCTGATGAGCTTCAAGTGTAGGTAGGTGTATGAAGCGGGTAATTTATATGGAAATCTTCCGCATAGAAGCAATCGATAATACGCTGGCAAACAGAAGCGATAGATCAATAGACGGTGACCTAACATAGAAACAGTTAATACTCAGCTAGAGTACAGAAACAATACACACTATGCTACCGCATAGGTGGTTTATCCACTATTCAGCACAGATAAAGTATGAATTGGGCAGTGATTTTGTTTTATATTTTTTCATAATCCTCCCTATTATGAGCAAATATATTCATGCACTTAGCCGATATAAATATTCAAGGTTCTGGTTATTTTCTTATAAATAGTTCAAACTGAAATGACTCAAGTTAATGAAAATTCATATTTATTGTACCCACTTACACAGGTCTTTTTTATTACCTCCTCAAGGAAGATTTTAATTTGAATAGTTTTATTTATTTATGTCTCTGTAATCACGTAATCTTGTCCACAAGATTACACGAAAACTGCTAAACGGATTTTGACGAAATTTTCACCAAAGATAAATCTTAGGTCATGAAAGACCCCATTAACTTTTGGAGATGATCCGTATCAAGCTTACGAATCTGAATCAACATTGAACTTTTTACCATCTACTGTAGGTTATAGTTAGCATATGAAAAGTGGGAGGCGATGTCCTTAGACTTTAGTTAAAGCTTGGTGGGCGAAAAGGGTAATGGTCTGTCCAGAGACTTTAGTAATATGTCACTGTCAACATATGAAAAAAGGAAGCGTTTCGTCGGTAGTCTTAACTAAAATGTTGGTAATACTCATTGACGGAGGTCAGAAATCTCTGGTTGCTCGTTACTTATGTGTTTGGATGGAAACAACAGTGGCCTGTTGTATGAACAGTCAGATGTGATTAAGCTTAATGTCTTCTCACTTCCCATCAGCATATAGCATAGGTTCGAATTCTCGTCAAGGCAAAAAAAAAAAAAGAAATAATATACCATGTTTAATTCCATGTGGGTATAAGTTATTCCTATAGTAAAGTGAAATAAATTTTGAATGATTATTTGTTTCATAGAAATATTAAAGTGTCATTTAAATATATGAAGATATATGCAATATATATATATATATATATATATATATATATATATATATATATATATGTATATATATATATATATATATATATATATACAGAATATCTACTACATATATAAAACCTTGAAAGGATATACAGTGCATATAGTTTTTACACACACACACACACACACACACACACATATATATATATATATATATATATATATATATATATATATATATATATATATATATATATATATAAGATTTTGAGCGAAGCGAAAAATCTACTTTTGGGTGAGGTAGCCATGTCGTCCTGGTGGAAGCTCCTAAAAGGTAGCTTCCTAGGGTATATTTGGTTACAGTGATATTCCCAGAGAATTTTACCTTAAGGTATCCAGAATTCTAACTCCTGGAGCGAATATCCCTAAATAATCTCACAGGGATATCGCATAGTATCAGAGGACGTATTCTTGACACGTCACGTAGCTATCTTCACCCCGAACAGTATTAACGCTTCGAGGGGTTACAGTGACCAGAATTTGAAACAAGAATGAAAAGAGAGCCGCTCATAAGGCATCTCTCCTCTTCCGTTTCCAGTGTGTATCTGATGAAGGCGGTAACGCCCTCTTTATTCCTTGTAGCGATATACGAGGTGCTACAGATACTGTATTATAGGGAGGGGTCAATAAGCCCTTTTACAATAAAAGGAAAGGCGGTTCCATCAGGACGACATGGCTACCTCACCCAAAAATAGATTTTTCGCTTCGCTCGAAATCCGTTTTTTTGGCTCAGGCCATGACGTCCTGATGGAAGTTTACCAGAGCATTACTGTATCTGTGGATTCTCAATCGGTGCCGTACTTTCAAGAAAGTATTTTCCTGGTCTGTCTAGACCTAGAGACCTATGATGTTACCGTCATACATCATTTCATCTACGCATGAACTATGTTAGTGCTTCCTGCCCCCTACAGGGAAGAGTCGTACTAGACTCTGGACAAAGTCTCGAGGAGTGCATAATAACTATGGATGACAAAATGACAAGCTTGTATAGTGGTCTCGCCCTATACATTATAAAGCAAAGTTTGTATAAGAGTCACCAATGTCAGTATGAATTTGTGACACCTTCCCCAAAGTGACTACACTTATTAACTATTGGATAACGGATGTATCCGCATAGGAACAAATTTTGCATCTCTGCCACTATCCCATTAGGGTACCACGTCAACCCTTCCTAAGGAAGGGTTAAAGTGAGTGGACTTTTGCTTGAATCAGGGAACAATCTTAAAAGACATACCGTGAAAAAATATCCATATCTTAATCTTAATGCTCAGAACATTTCTAATAAAATGAGTGTGGGCGAATAAGACTATAAGATTTAATAAACGTACATATCAGATCAACTTTTATAAAATTTATAAAATGTGGATGATATGCGTTAAAGCATAAAGAAAAAACAGTCAACAGAAAATATTGTTTCGTCTACCAGGAAACAGATTTGCCACTTCAATTGAATTATTAAAAATAATGATACATTCTGTATACTGTTTATTTACACTAGCGTAAGAAACGCTTGGCACAAGTGTCCGTATTATGCTATAGTTCACCAACGTCAATGGAACAGTTCGTAAGGACACTTTCGTGGCCTATCGCTCAGTGTGTAGTAACATATAGTGACTACACACGCACCCTCTTAATTGATCGTCCCAAACTAATTATACTGTTCCTCGCAGATTTAAAACAGAAGGTTAAAGAATTCTACCTGCTGTTACCACAGACCTCTTAAGTTGCTCCACTTGCTTCGCATAGTGCATAAAAAACACCTTGGATGACTACCAGCCGGCGAATGAACAAGGATGATTTTCGCCCTTAGTTATAGATAGCTTTGAACCCAGGGTTTCTCTTCTGAACAGCTGTCCTCCCCTAAAGTCTGAAGTTCTATGAAGATAGACCTTTAGGCACTCCACTGGACATAGAGATGCATCTTCCTTCAGAGGGCAGATTCTCTAGGGACCCCACCTGTTGGTGGGTAGCTTGTTCCTGGTAAGAAACGTTGGGTCTGGAAATAGATTCAGTTCTCCCTCCAAGAACTGGACGTGGCCTTCCTCTCTAGAGAGAGCCATTATTTCACTAACTCTGGCCCACAAAGCGAGTACAAGCAGAAATATGACTTTAAATTCAAAACCTTCTAAGCGCATTCCTCATTGTTCATTATTTATACACAATGAAGAATCTTATCTAATGACCATGCAAAGGGTCTTTGGAGGCGCTGAAGGGCTAAGCCTAGCATGGGCCTTTGTAGTTCATTAAGAACGTTGTTAGAAAGGTCGACTTGTAAGGCATATGGTATCTGTCTTGTCAAGGCAGGCTTGAACAATAGAATTGTGTTGGCTGCTAAACCTTGCTCATGAAGGTGAATGAAGAATGATAAATAGGAATCTGTCGAGATTTCTTTTGGTTTCTTCGCCTTGACAAAGGATATCTGTTTCTTCCCTGAAGCCTCATAATATTAGTCTTCTGGTTTCCTCCAAAAGTCTAAAGTGACTTTTACCACCGAATCTTTTTCTCATCGCTAAGGAGAGAAAATCATGAGATGTAGGTTCCGTGTTTTCTGTGATGAAGCGAAGACAGTCGACTTCTGTACTCGCTGAGACTGGGATGGATCCGGTGGCAGTACGAATTTTAGTCATAGTTCCAATGCCAGAGGGAACCACACGCTATTTGGCCACTTGTGGGCCACTATTGCTTCTTTCCCTTTGAAGGATCTCAGCTTAATGAGGGCCTTCAAAAGTAGGTTGTGCGGAGGGAACAGATAAATACTGGACCATCTGTTCCAGTCTAGGGACATAGCGTCCACTGCCTCCGCTAGCGGATCCTCGTATGGGGACACGTAACGATCTATTTTCCTGTTGTCTTTCGTCGCAAAGAGGTCTATCTGCAGCTCCGGGACTTGACTCGAGATGAAGGAGAACGATCCTGCGTCAAGGGACCATTCTGACTCTATAGGTGTAAACCTGGATAGAGCGTCCGCTGTCACATTGCGGAACCCTTGAATGTGAACTGCTGACAGGTGCCATTTCTTCTTTTCCGCCAAACGGAATATGGCCAACATCACTTTGTTGATTTGAGGTGACCTCGAACCTTGTCGATTCAGGCATCTCACTATCACCTCGCTGTCTAGAACCAGTCTTATATGGGTCGAGTGGCGAGGAGATACTTTCTTTAGAGTCAGAAGTACTGCCATGGCTTCTAGAAAGTTGATGTGAAATGACTTGAAAAGATTGGACCAAGTTCCTTGGACTCTCATCTGATGAGAGTGACCTCCCCAGCCTTCCTTTGGAGCGTCTGTGTGGATAGTTACTGACGGGGGAGGAGGTTGAAGAAGTATTGATTTCTTCAATTGCTTGGCATTGGACCACGGCTTGAGAAGCGTTCGCAGCCGAGTCGGTAGTGCTCTTATTAGATCTCTTCACGCGTTTGATGCGCATTTTCTCCAGACTCCTGTTGCATCCTTTAGCTGTGCTCTTAGCACTGGATCTGTTATCGAAGCAAACTGTAGAGAGCCCAGCACTCTCTTCTGTTCGCGTCTTGATATCCGTTTGGATTTCAATAGTCTCTTGACAGATCCTGCTATTTCTTTCCTCTTCTTACCAGGAATGGAAAGTCGATGTGACTCCAAATTCCAGTGGATTCCCAAGCACTGAAATTTTTGAGCCGGAGAAAGTCGAGACTTTTTGATGTTGATCTTGAATCCCAGATGTTCCAGGAACTGGATCACTATCTTAGAAGCTTGCATGCATTCTGTCCTGGATGCTGCCCACGCCAGCCAGTCGTCCAAGTGGGCCACTACTTGGACCCCCTTTAGGCGTAATTGATGGACGGCTGCATTCGCGAGCTTCGTGAAAATCTTTGGGGCTATGTTTAGCCCGAAAGGCATGGCTCTGAAGGCGTAAAGTTTTCTATGTAACTTGAAGCCTAGGTAGGAGGAAAGGTGACGATTAATTGGAACGTGCCAATAAGCGTCAGACAAGTCTATAGAGACAGTATATGCCCTTTTGGGCAGCAGGGTCCTTATGTGTTGAAGTGTGAGCATTCTGAACTTGTAGTTCACTATGAACTTGTTGAGTGGCGACAAGTCTAGAATGACTCTGAGTTTCTCTGAGTCCTTCTTTGGAACACAAAACAGCCTTCCTTGGAATTTTATGGACTTAACTTTCTGGATTACTCTTTTGTCTAAGAGCTCTCGGACATATTCTTCCAGAACGGGGGTTGAGTGTTGGGAGAATTGAGGAAATTGAGGTGGAGGACTGCTCCAGCTCCAACCTAGTCCATTCTTTATTAGGCTGTGGGCCCAGGGATCGAAGTTTCAGCGATCTCTAAATAGTTGTAGTCTCCCTCCTACTCGAAGTATCTCACTTCCACTGTTGTGGACCTGAGGCCTTGCCTCCTTGACCGCGTCCTTCCCTAGATCCCCTTCCTCTTGAAGGGCGTCTAGGAGAACCTCTGGCTGTTCCTCTAGCTTTCGAACGAAAGGAGAAGTCTGCCTTTCGAAGGCTGGGTTAAAAAAGGGCGAGTGTGTCGCCACTTGTTGAGGTACCATCTGGTACGTGGTTGGAGGTTGTGCCACTATCTGAGGCACCGCGGTCACAGGAAGTTGTTGTTGTTGTTGCTGTCGGTAGGGTTTAGCCGGCCGAGAGGATGGCCTAGGCCTTTTTGTCTTCTTCTTGGGTTGGGGACCCTCATCCGGAGAAGACTTTCTCTTAAGATCTAAGCCCCACTTTTTGAGAAGGTTCCTATTCTCTGTGGCGGCCTTCTCTACTACCTCTTTAACCACTTCGTTGGGAAAGAGGTCTTTTCCCCAGATACGAGAGGAGATCAGTTTCCGAGGTGAACACGAACTCTCTACAGGCTCTCCTAGCTTTAATAAAGTTATAGAGGTCCTTCTTAACTGTGGCCAGATGGGTTTTGGCCACTACCATGAACCTGTCCTGGTTCTTGGGGTCACTTGCCATCGTTTCTAATGTTGTTTGCAACGACATCGATGCCGCAAGTCTTTCTTTCGTCTCTTGCTCTCTACGCAAGAGAACCTCCGACAGTTTTGGAAGTGCCTCACCGAACTGACGTTCAGCGATATCAGCTTCCAGCTTCCCGCCTGAGAAGGTAAGATGTACGTCCTTCCAGTCTTCTTGGTCCAAGGGCAATGTCAGAGATAACGGCTTGGACTTCTCCAAGGAGGGGGCATGGTTTCCCTGCCTCCACCGCCTTTAAGGCTGCCTTATATCCCTTTTCCATGAAGGGGAAGGCTCTGGTAGGAGAGGCCACAAAGGAGGGAAGCTTCTTACTCAAGGCTGGCACCTTTGAGTTAGTGAAGCCCCTCTCTTTCATCAAGCTCGCTAGTAATGCCTGAGCTTTATTATGGTAAAAAATTATGACCTCTTTCGGCTCCGTCTCCTCCTTTGAGGCTGGCTCCTTCCTAAGACGGACATAGTAGTCCGGATAAGAATCTTTGTTGGGCGAAAATTCCACCTCTTCCAGGGGAATTGCTCCCAACTTTTCTGAAATCACGATCTTCCCGGTTGTCATTGGCATGTGTTCGGCATACCTCCAAAGGTGTCCAAGCACAAAGGAAGATCCTTCACGTTGAGCCGCTTCTGGGGCCCACGTGATGCTGCAAGTCTGCGTATCTCCAGTTTCATTGCAGCTTCCCTCTCATCATTCTTCCTTTGAATTTGATGGATCATCTCAACAATGGAAGAAAGAGTTCTTCCCAGTTCATCTGGGATAGCAGACGATGTAGAGGGAACAGGTTCTGGGTCCGGAACCGATGTAACCGACACCTCGTCGATCTCTTCCTCTTCTACTTGAGGGGCCTGGGACAGCTCCTCCTCCTGACCTTCTCCTAGAAGGTCCTTCTCAGTAGAATCCGACACCTCCGACATCTTATCGTCCAATTGGATGTCTTGAAGGGCGGCCAAGACTTCAGAATCTTCCGGATTCTGGGCAGTTGGTATCTCCACCTGAGGCTGAGGGATGATTGCATCAGCCGATGCTTTAGGGAAAAGGTAGGCCCTCATCTTCTCATTTGGAAGGTAGGGGCCTGAGGTGTTTTTCTGAAAACCCCTCACCCAGGTTCGTAACTTTTCCCTGGCAGCATCCCTTGACTTCGTCGACTTAGGGTCGTCAAAGGCCTCGGTAATCAGGTTAGAG
>NC_090727.1:15404677-15407033 GCF_036898095.1 Palaemon carinicauda | reverse complement strand
CAGGTTAGAGCATACTGTACAAACCTGAGGGTCCCAATACCGGAGATCATCACTGGAGGCTGCGCATGCTGCGTGCCTCCTGCAAAGCTGATGTCCACAGAAGTTCTTACTGCGGACATTACAGAACACACTCCCGCACTTTGGATGGTCTTCCTGTAAAGAGAAGAAAAATCCATGAGTATCAAGTGAAGGCTCTTCACTTATATTAACACATGTAGATTATATAGAAAAGCTATAAAGAAAGAAGGAAAGACACATACTTGTATTTCCTGTCCAGTCAATTGCTGTAACCTTCCAAGATATTAAAACTAAGGTTAATTCTATTCTAGAATACCTTATGTAATTTCCTAAACGGAAATTTAAGGTGTAGTTCACACCTTGGAAAAAGTTTTAATATACGGGATAAAATGAATACAGAAAGAACTCATTTTCTATATATTGTACGGTCTCAACAAAAAGCTGTACAAGATAACATTAAGTATGTTGAAGAACTTTAGTGTTATCACAAACTCTGTACTGTAGTTTTACTAATGCAGTGTGTACTACACTACAAATATAGTAACTACTGTACATCGCATGCTGTTGTGCCGGCCAGCATGCGCCGGTACGTGCCGGCGTGTGCCGGCCGGCATTTACACCAGTATAGTTCAAAGATATACTACCTTTAACTAATAGGCGGCAGGCCACTGGTTCGCAAATGTGTGCCGGCCGGCGACAGCTGTATTTCCACTGCCAGCAGGCAAAGGTAGCAATACCCATGCCCGCCGGCAGTGGCTTTAGAACCAGAGAACCTCCCCCCATCCGGCTGTCGGCTGTTAAGCCGGCAGCTGGGCTAGGGGTACAACACAATAGTCAGAGAAACAGTATGGATGTAAGGTTATAAAGCGACATTGCCATACGACCTTCCATCCAGAAAGAGTGAACATATGGAAGGGGAGAATGTAGTATTCAGGCTTCCAAGGGATCCATAGTCTGCCGGACTCTACCGGAGGACATGGAAGGGAGACCAAGGGAGGTCTGGAGTTCACTCTGCAAGAACAAGGGGTCTCTGCCGGCCGACACGTAATTGCCGGCCGGCAGAGAGCTGAGCCGGTCCTCCATCCTAACCTACACTAGGTCCGGAAGAAGGACTGCGGCTAAAAGAAAGAAAGAGAGAGGGGGGGGGAAGGGATAAGGATCCTGTAAACTTCGTTCTAGCAAGAGACACACTCAGCAGTTAGGGAAGCTCATCTTAACCTAGAGTTGTTTATTAGGGAGGAAGACTGGCAATACTTGCTATCCTCCTCCCAACCAGAACAAAGTTAGGTGAAGTTATTTCGCCGGGCAACAGAGAAAACTCATTCTCCAGGTCTAGAAAAACAACACAGGACAGTCTGCTAGACCACTAGAGGAAGGAATCATCTCGTACAAAATCCTTCAGACGTGGACTAGGGAAGCAAAGCTTCCTGTATCCGCCCCTAACCTAGCAAAGGAAACTCATTCTCTATGCTAGGAATAAGCAGACCACAGACTAGAAACTGATGTTCTGCCCTAACCCAAATAACCAGTCACTCTGGTTATCAGGTCAGGACAGACAAATCCTAGTATAGTTATACCTGAATTATTATACAGATAGAACCGCTAGGATTAAGCCTAAGGCTTACTCAGAGGGAGAGAGGGATTGAAATTAGCCTCCGGAGGAGAAAAGAACAATCGGGGATGTGCGAAAGTATACTACTGTACCTAGGTTACTAGCCTAGGTGCGATGAGAATCGATTACCTAACTCACCGAAACTCTCTCGTATACAATCTTGGAAAGAACATTCAACAATATCTTACATGTATAAAATATTTGCCTATAGCTTCAATAATATAACACTCGGGAAAAAACTTATATCATGCATGAAAGCACTAGGGCCAGACGCCTAGGCTACTAAGCCTCGCGAAGGGCAAGATCGGTTGCCTAAATCACCGAACTAAAAACTAACGGCATCATATAAGCATTCCTAGAGGAGCTAAATAGCTAGATTATTAAAGCATAACAAACCGGGAAAGTCGCTCTAGCTAACTAAATGACCCATAAATAGCAAGCGATAGCATCCAGGATTCCTTCGGTAGGCAACAGCGCTTGTTTACGTTAATATCACTTTTGATTTAATTCAAAACGACAAGAGCTTACATTTATACACAGTAAAGATAATACTCAACTTTCCAGAGGCAGAAGATGCCGGAGAAGTCATCAAAATGTTGAATTAAATCCAAAATAACGAGATAACACAAGGGAAAACACAGAGTAGTAGAGCTACACGAAAAGGAATAAAGAGGGCGTTACCGCCTTCATCAGATACACACTGGAAACGGAATAGGAGAGATGCCT
>NC_090727.1:15387177-15399677 GCF_036898095.1 Palaemon carinicauda | reverse complement strand
CACGAGTTCTAGTGATATATATTCATCTTAAATAAGCACGTGTTGCAAACTCACAATTCAGCTATCATGGTGGAGATGGGTTTATTTCAAGTCTAAAATCGACAGGAATATGTATGGTGACCTGTAATAAACTTATATCTCTCTTGATAGCTCAGTTGGTAGAGTCCTCGCAGGCATGGTTTCGGCTCAGTGGCACGAGTTCGAATCTCTGCCCAGCCAGAAGCTATTACCATAAATGAATTCCAGTGGATATTTGTTCCCAAGGTAGAATTCGGTATTATATGCCATTGTGGTTGATATTTGCATTGATTAAAATCACGAGTGCTATAGTCAAACCATTCGGCGGTGGCCGCTGAAAAGAGCTCTTTTCCCGAACTTATCGTGTCTGAACGTAAACACTTAGTTCATTTTTCCTTGAAGGAAGCTTTCTTTAGAGACAAATCCAAAGCCTTTGAAAACAACAATAAAGGCAGATTAAGAGATTAACAGTAATACAGGGATAAATATCCTAATCTCCCTCACCCTTTCTTTACAACAGAACTTGCTGGGATAAGATCACCTTAAATAACATCAACAGCATATATATATATATATATATATATATATATATGATATATAAGCATAAATCTTGCTTATGATAAGCTTGAAAGAGCTGTTTAAAGAAAAGACTTTATAAACCTTTATATTTGCTCTGCCCTTTTCAGATACTTGTCTTTCACTACCAATATTTTCGTGTTTGTGGTCTTCTGGTCACATCCATCAAACAATGGTCTTTCAGGTTAGAAGATTATGATTTCTTAAAGGAAAAGTCAATTTAATCTCTCTCTCTCTCTCTCTCTCTCTCTCTCTCTCTCTCTCTCTCTCTCTCTCTCTGTCTCTGTTTGTGTGTGTATAATATATATATATATATATATATATATATATATATATATATATATATATATATATATATATATATATATATATGTATATATAATGCAATGTTTTCTCTACCTACCACCAGTTTTTTTTTTTTTTTCAAAAGTGGGGATTCTCTTTCGCGCATAAAAGTTTATCACTGCTCTTCTTAAACATATTTGTTGAAGTCGTCGAGAGCAGAATGATACTTTGTTCTTTCTTGAAATTTAGGTTTTTCACATTCTTCTTGTGCGATCATTCGACGAAATATTATTTCAGTATCATTAGTGGCTTCAAACGTGTGGATACATACGTTAGTTACATCAGTAAAAGGACCGCTGTTCATCTTCATTGTGAAATACTTGTACACACGGTTTACTGTTTCCACGAGTTGGTTGGTTGAGTTTCCAATCGTTCAAATGTGATGGCTTATGCAGTCTTAAGCACTCTTAATTTTTTACTCCAAGATCAACCATTCTGGGGATTAAATATGGCTCACTGATCTTTGCCTGATAAATTTACCCTTGTGACCTTAAAGATTTCAAAATCGCCATGTTGCCAGAGTATTATTACGACAATAGGATAAAACTGGCAAATAACCTGGGATTATAATTTCGAAAAAAAATGTTGGTTCCAATTATCATTAAAGAAATGAAATCTTACTTTATGAAATATATATGTTCGACAAGAATAACAGGAGAGAGAGAGAGAGAGAGAGAGAGAGAGAGAGAGAGAGAGAGAGAGAGAGAGAGAGAGAGAGAGAGAGAGATTGGATTTAACTTCTGGTTGATCGTAGCCACCTCTGGTTAATCCTGTGAGATTAGTCAAAAAGGAAGGACATCTGTCATAAAGCGGCTACGCTTTATCAGTTTCATTCACTTTGGATGGATCGTGTCCAAGTACTGTGTTCATTTTTCCTAAAAGTGGCTGAATCTTTTTGACACGAGTACTCTATATATTGGCGTGCTACTGTTATAAGCACACATTGAGTATGAGTTGTTTCAGATGTATGTAAATGGATCAATGAATACATCTTAATAGTTTTTAAGTATTTATTCTATAAAAACAACAGAGTTAAACATCTCCATCACTGGAGGAAGCTGGGTTGGTCCAGATGACCAATTCTGGTGAAGTATAGATATGAACTGACTAAATTATCGATATCACAGATATCGTATGCTTAGTTTATTTTAGACACGTCACAAACTCGGAAGACACCTGCATCCGGTGACGTCACAAACTTTCACACGCTTGAGACAATGTGTTGACGTTAAGAAGAATGTCAAATTGCTGAGGTTTGCATTGTATGTCCGGTTTACGATTTGAATGACTACAGCAAATCCCAGGGTTAGCTCCTTCAACCAACATGACATATTACGTCATTTGTTTTAAACATGTAATATTAACTATTCTAATCATTACATTAGCTCGGCCAGCTATCTCAATTTTTTTACAAAAATTTAACAACAAGCCGAAACATGGTTATTAGGTGTGACTGGACATACGTATTATTCTTTGTTTAACTTTAGCCATAATCAACCGAGGATGAATGTCCAAATAGGCACATTAAAAAATAGTAACAATAATGCATACAAAAAAGATATTACCAAAGCAAAAAGAAAAATGCATGATAAAACCAAGATCATATATATGGTACATTGCTAGCAAATGATTATATGGTACCAAAAAAAAAAACTTCTGACTTACATATGATTCGGTAACTTGATAAAGAATAATTGTTACCTTTGTCAGAAACAAAATACTCAATTTTTAGTGCACAAACACGAATTCCTAGTACGTACACGTACCACGGTTTCGTACATACATATATATATATTTATATATAGGGCTGATATATTTTATTAGATGCCCATAGATTCTGTTATATATTTTATTTATTTTTTTTTCTCTTTTCTTTTTTAACATTCCGGCTTATATATTTTTATTAGATGCCGAGAGAAAAAATTATTTATAACTTTTTTTTTTTTTTTTTTTTTTTAAATGTTGTTTTAAATGTATTTATAACAATGCAAATGTAGAAAATTTCTTTAATTACATATTACTAGCGTACTAATCATCTTTTCATACAAACTCTCCCCGACAAATTACTCCTTTTAGCGAATGAGGTGGCCACTCAAACAGCTTTGAACTGAATCAAATAGGGCGTATTGTCGGGGCTAGGCAAATCGTTCCTTTTTAGCTGCTTGCTGTGCCGTAACCTACGCCAAACAAGGATGTTCATGGCGATAAATATCACCACCGTGATACACAAACCAGCCAGTAGTATGGGGTGAAGAATTTCCTTATAAGTCGGTGACAGGTGGTCCCTGTCGGTTATTTTCATCAACCGCTTGGCAACTTGTCCGTTGTACGGGAGAGGAAGTGCTGGCATTGTAGAGGTTCACGTGAAGTTCGCGAAGTAGGCTCGTTCTCTGATGATTGTCCGTAGACCAGTCACCATGGAATTCGGGGAAGTCCCGACACAACCATTTGCTGCGACGAAGATATGGGCGAAGGACGTGGATCCGTCAGGGCATGATACATTGAAGCCGTCCTTGTCATATCGTATCCACGAGCCATTATTCAGTCTGCAATTGAACTCATTATTGTCAAAGGGATAAAGCTTATCCAGACAATTTTCACTTGTATGGGAGAGAGCACCGTCTAGCACTATACCTAACTCGCATGAATCCATTAAGTTTTTATGGAATTCAAATGAGTCAGCTGTACATATTTTTCTATCCATTGCGTCTGAACAGTGAGTTAATTGATTTAAGTCTTTAATGACCGTATATGTTTCCTTGTCTGGGGAAATCAATACGTGTCCTGTCAAACTGGATATTACTGGATTTGAGTGATTCGTCATGAAAGTCGGAAATGGTGATATCCTGTAAGATTGCCAGGCATCAGAAGAATCAAAGGGAATTGTAATCCTAATCTTGTTATTATATACGTTTACTGTAATGAGGCTGTAATAAAATTCTAACCTATGTTCGTCTAACAAAGGAACATAGCCTGGTTTATCCCTTCCGTTCTTCAGAATTAATTTTAAGTAACTTATAGGCAACAAATGGGGCGACAATACACCTTTAGTTGCTAACGTGATAGCTTCTACATAATCCTAGGATTTCTCAATGAAATGTGTAATTCTGTTATGTATGTGATCTATCTTTGAATCATAATACGTTAATAATGCCAACAAATCCTGTACTTCCATAATTTGAACGATATTATTTGAATGTTCATTTAATAAATCCATAATTTTATTGATTGAAGCTAACTGATTCCTTAGTTCTGACATAATCAATTCATCTTTATGAGTCAAGAACTCAATTTTCTTATTTTGATTACTAATTTTAAGACGATTGGAAATTCCTAAACCTAAACTTACAACAGACCCAAAGATGCTTAATGCAGCATAAATAAACGGATTCCGTCTTTCTTTATGTTCGTGTCCTACAGTCCACATCAAAAGGTCATAAGCCAAAGATCCTGTCTCGCCAGTCTTATTTTTCAAGTCATCAGATAGCATCTCTGCAACTTTTAATGTTGATCCAAGCAAACTCTTAGTAGTCAAATGAAAATGTCTTCTATGCAACTCATCCAATGATGCAGAAAACCTTGAAATGGCGGTTCTTAAGCTAATGACTATCATTCTCTTGAAGAAAAATTGCTTGCATATTCACTTCTACAATTACGTTGGTTGATGTAATAAAAATGTCTTCTTGTCTTTCAACTATATTGCCATATTTGAAATATATATTTTTAGTCTTAGAGCTCATCCCATACGAGAAAAATGTCTGAGCGAACAATATCACTCCCAACAACAAAAAATTCATCTTGGAAACCTGTAACGAGAAAAAAATATATGTAATTACTCCTGTATTAAAAAGAAAACTTTTAATCACATAAAACAAAATAAAATTTTCCTTCACTTCTTTTCCTCTCTTTTCTTTTTAATTTCTTATGTGAGCCAATGGTACTATTCTCTCATCCGTGGGTTGGGATACGTTTTGAACTCTAAACCTATTGGCCGTTAATGTTTCCAAAATGTTAAATGGGCCTTCAAACTTAGGTGTTAGTTTATAATTGAGCCCTTTTCTGACATTGATTTGAATATAGATGTTATCACCCACGGTATATGTTTTAGTTGGTTTCGCTATTTTATCATGATCCCTTTTCATTATGATTTGTGATTCTTCTAAATTCTTTCGAAGGATATCATATCGACTTATTCTTGCATTTATATATTCTTTTAAAGGATTTGATAGATTAGTTGTAGGCGTTAATACATGGAAAGGTGTTCTAACTGGGGTACCATACAATGCTTCATGCGGTGACATTTTAATTGATATATGATATGAATGATTCAGAGTACTCAGTGCCGCCGGTATTGCAATATCCCAGTTGGGGTCTGATCCCCCTAGTGTTACCCTCAATATATTTAATATCTTCCTATTTGCTCTTTCCACTAGCCCATTCGACTCTGGGTGATATATCATGGTATTAATTTTCTTTATGTTGAGGAATTCACACAATGAGGTAAGAAAGTGATTATTAAATTCACCACCCGAGTCTGAGATTATCATGTGTGGAATTCCATGTTTACAAATATAACACTCGTAAAACTTCCTAGCGCATTCAATCGCAGTTTTAGTTTTAAGCGCTATTAGTTCTGTATATCGAGTTAAAGCATCTATAATTACTAAGAGGTGCTTATTTCCTCTGTCTGACTCGTAAAATCCTGTTAACAAATCTAAATGTATTCTTTCAAAGGGTTGATTGGGCACAGGATAAGCTCCTAGGCTGACAGGTGTTTTCGTATGCCCTTTGTTTTCCTGACATGTGCGACAATTAGCTATGTGTCTTTTTATATCTGTAAGCATTGTATGCCAATAAAACAATGATTTGGCTTTCTGTGACATTAATGAGAACCCAGGGTGTCCATGTAATGGATTTGAATGCAACCAATTCAGGACAGTGGAAATAAGTGAGATTGGTACTACTACCTGGTCGTTAGTTACATGTGGTGTATTGCGGGATTTCCTTGTCACAGTCCTACACAGAATATTATCTTTGATTATATAATTCTGCTGCTTATACTTTATATATTCCTTTTCTTTATGATTGCCTTTCAAAGCATTTATAATTGTTTCTATTTTCTGATCTTTTCTTTGCTCAGTCTGTAACAATTCAGCACTCCAGCTTAAATCTTCTTGTTCAGATATTGTTTTTACAATAGGCATGGATGTTGATATATCTATTAATTCAGCTAAAGGCTCCGTACAAGATGACACGGGGTTGCGTGATAATGCATCCGCAATGATATTTGCTTTCCCAGGTAAATACCCGATTCTTGCGCCAAAATCTTGAATGATCAAATGCCACCGAGTTCGTTTAGGGCTGTGGTTGAAGCCTTTAAAGAACTCTGTTAGTGGTTTATGGTCAGTAAGAACCTTAACGGGATAACCGTAAATTATGAACTTAAAATGCACTAGCGAATTAACAATAGCTAGTCCTTCCTTGTCTATTACTGCATACTTACTTTCGGAAGTTCTCAATTTTCGAGAATAGAAAGCTATCGGGAAAAACTGTTTATCATATTGCTGAAGTAATACCCCTCCCACTCCTAAGTCTGAGGCGTCTGTTGCAATGAAGAATTCCTTACCGAAGTCAGGAAATTTTAAGATAGGAGAACTACACAGTTCATCTTTCAAAGTATTAAACGCCTGTTGATGTTGCTCAGACCATATGAAATCTACGCCCTTCTTCGTAAGATCAGTTAAAGGAGCGGCTATTATTGAATAGTTGCGTATAAAACGCCTGTAATATCCACTACAACCCAGAAATTGCTGTATTCCCTTGACATTAGTAGGTATGGGAAAATTACGTATAGCCGACACCTTATCATGGACTACTTTAAGACCTTGGCTTGACACCATGAAACCCAAATATATTAATTCTGTTTTGAAAAATTCACACTTACTAATCTTTACCCTTAAGTTATGTTGTCTTAATCTCTGTAGTACTAGTTCTAACTTATGTAGATGTTCTTCTAAGGTGTAGGAAAAGATTACAAGATCATCCATATAGGCATGCAATATATCCCCTAACAAGTCTCCAAACACTATGTTAATCATTCTTGTAAATGATATAGGAGCACAACGTAAACCAAAAGGCATCCGTAAAAATTCATAATGTCCCCTGGCTGTGCTGAAGGCTGTGTATGGGATACTATCTTCTTCTAATGATATCTGGTGAAAGCCTTTAAGTAAGTCCAAACTGGTAAAATATTTATTCTGACCTAACAAAGACAAAATATCGTCAGTACATGGCACTGGGAATCGATCAAGGATCGTTTCCTCGTTTAGACGACGAAAGTCGACGCAGATACGCCATGTTCGATCTTTTTTCGGTACAACTATTAAAGGAAAATTATAAGGGCTGTTTGATTTTCTAATGACTCCTTCCTCTAACATTTTACCTACTTCATCATTTATTTCATTCTGGAATTTCATAGGGAGTCTGTACGAGGGTACATATATAATTTTCTGCTTGTCCTTTAACCTTATTTGATGCTCGATCACATCTGTTTTTCCTAAGGATCCGTCCATAGTGGAAAAGACATCTTGATATTTAGTTAAAAGTTCAAAAATTTTCTGCTGAATTTCTTCGTCTTGAATGTCCTTACTGATTTTATTTTTAATAGATCGCAAAAGGGATTCATCCGCAACTGATTGAGAGTGATTGATTTCAGCAACGGTAAGAATACGATGTTTATAAACTTCTACATCCAAGATATGTTGATTTTTGTGAATTACTAAAGTGTTATTTAAATGATTACAGACTTCGATATTACATTGCTGATGTGAGCCTACTGTATAAATAGCTTGTGTGACAGACAATCCGTTAGTTTTCAAAGTATCGGAAAGGATTAATATTTCAGATCCCGGTAGTGTTTTCTTTATTAGCACTATTAAATTCGAAGGTATGTTTGGTTCGATAGATTGCGTGCAAGATGATATTACGGGTGAACGAGAATTCTGCTGGGTCGCGTATATTATTTCTTTATTAGTGAGACAAGTTATTGGTTCTTCAACATACGTTACGGTTACATTTGTCGTCTCCTTTTTATCCAAAAGTGATTTTAAGGTATTAGAAGACTTATAGAATTTCCCTTTGATATACACGCCGTGCTTGGCAGGAGCTAAGATAATGTTTTGATTTCCCATAGATGGGTATCCTATAATTACAGCTGGATACATATTAATGTTTTTTACAACAACAAATGTATCGGCAAACGTGCGATTACCGACTCTGAACTGAATATGAGTTATGCCTACGACGTTTAATTCACTATTTCCTATACCTGAAAGTCTAATTCCTGATTTTTCAATCGGAAAGTTCGAAAACAACAAATGATGTGTCTTCAAATCCATAATATTACGTGGACTACCAGAGTAAAAAAATAACGTAAAGGATTTGTGTTCTAAATTTACAGCATATAAGGTTGGCCGTAACTCATTTTGGCTTATTATTGTATGAATTCGTTGCAAATCTATGGGAGCATGCACTGTTTTACTTAATTCGGCCGTGTGTTTCATAGGAAAATCTATTGTCTCACAATTATCTGATAAAACATTAAATTGATTATTCAATACTATTGATGTTGACATGAATGACCTTGACCCAACATCACTCTCTTCCCCTCTAGAGTTAACTATGTGGTATTTGCTTTGCTCTGCACATTCTGAAAATTAGTCTGACCTTGCGAGGTCTGGTTTGACGGCCCAGGCTCAGCGATATTTGAAGAAGTGTTTGTTTGTTTCGGACTCTGAACTGCATTGACATTTGGTTGTTTCTTCTTATTGTTAAAATGAGGATTTTTCTTTTTATTTCCATATGGAACTGACTTTGGAATTGACTGTGTATTTCTGGGATATTGTTGTGTCTTACGCGAGTAACATTGACTATAAGAATGCGTTGCAGTGTTGTGAATTGAGCAAAATTTCGTTCTACAGTCTGCGCTTATGTGACCTTGACGTTTGCAGTTGTAACACGTCAATCCCGCTACTGGACTGTTAACTACGTTCACTGTTTGTGGTTTTGTTTCATTCTTTGCAAAAACTTGAGTTAACACGGGATCGAGATCTGGACACTTGGACATGTGTTTCTTTATCTGTTTATAGACATCCAATTCCGTACTTGCAGGCGTTAACTTCTTATCAAAACACCGCACTAAAGCTTCAGGCAACATAAGTGTCATGCAAGTCAAATACATTAATCGCAAAAAATCTTTCACGGAGATGTTATCGTTAGTAACCCAAGTGGAATTACCTAAAATGTCCTGATATTCGTTAAGCCTATCAGCTATGAGAGCTGCTCTCTCAATAACATTAAGCCGATTCATAGTGGCTTGATTAAGTGTATTTCGTAACGTTAACACTACATCCAAGGCTTCCTCACCCCCATAGATCGCGCGTAACCTAACTTTGAAATCATCCCAAGTAACTGCTTCTTGAAATGAAACACCTCTTAAATATGCACTCGCATCCCCCTTAGAAAAATCTATAAAACTTTTAGCTTCCTGTAATTGTACAAAAGGGTCTACGATTTGTTTGGCATTTAAATGGGCATCAACGGATGAAATCCATGACTCCACATTTTGTGGCAAGAACCCGTTGACCCGACCTTGAAAAGGAAGGATTGCTGACCTGGCATTTACAAGCGTCACAATTGGAGGAGGATTAGTCTGGCCTACACCACTAGGTCCAGGGGTAGGGCTGACAGGAGGAGCCATGACTGCTGTATTTTTTTTTTCTATCTCTTTGACCCCTTGCAATTCTATCAAAATATCTATATGAGTACAGACGCCCACTGCGTAAACGCATATGTATAATAAAATTCCCCCAACAATGTTACTAATCCCAAAACATTTCCCCAAGAATTTCTGAAAGAAAAAGGAATTAGCACAAAGAAAGAAAAATTCTAAATGAGAATTCGGAGTTTCCTATAACAAAGATTAGCAATTCACTCACCCCAGTAATAATCGACTAACGACTTGTGATAACTACACTTCACTGCCCAAACTGGAATGAATTCAAAATATCTGTACTTAGCTTATATATGAAGTCGACACGTCCTCTCTCTTTCTCTCTCTCTCTCTTGATGTTTTGTTAGCGATGTCTCGTTCTAGTTTCTTGTTGAATGTAGTTCTTCCTGGATATGTTTTGCAATTGTTGAATGCCAGTCCTTGGGTTTCCTAGGATGTTGATTGAAGATTCAGGTTGTATTCTAACATATGTTGATGTTAGCTGTTTCGTTGGACTTAGTCAAAATTGTAGATTCTTGTAGATAATGTTTAGTTCTTGAAGATCTTTCTCAGATTTTACAGCTTTTATGTTGAAGTCTTGAAGATCTTTCTCTGGTTTTAAAGCTTTTATGTTGAAGTCTTGAAGATATTTCTCTGGTTTTACAGCTATTATTTTGAAGTCTTGAAGATTTTTCTCTAATTCTTAGAGTTTAACCGCTGTCTTAGAGTTTAATCGCTGCCACCATTTATTGGCGTGCTACTGTTATAAGCACACATTGAGTATGAGTTGTTTCAGATGTATGTAAATGGATAACTGAATACATCTTAATAGTTTTTAAGTATTTATTCTATAAAAACAACAGAGTTAAACATCTCCATCACTGGAGGAAGCTGGGTTGGTCCAGATGACCAATTCTGGTGAAGTATAGATATGAACTGACTAAATTATCGATATCACAGATATCGTATGCTTAGTTTATTTTAGACACGTCACAAACTCGGAAGACACCTGCATCCGGTGACGTCACAAACTTTCACACGCTTGAGACAATGTGTTGACGTTAAGAAGAATGTCAAATTGCTGAGGTTTGCATTGTATGTCCGGTTTACGATTTGAATGACTACAGCAAATCCCAGGGTAAGCTCCTTCAACCAACATGACATATTACGTCATTTGTTTTAAACATGTAATATTAACTATTCTAATCATTACATATACAGTGGGTCAGAAATCGCCTCAGCGGCCACGACAGATTGGTTTTACTATAGTGATATATATATATATATATATATATATATATATATATATATATATATATATATTTAATTGGTTTTAAAGTATAATATTTAAATTACATGCAAAAAATGATATCATTTTACTTCTTTTTCTCTAACATGAAGACATAGAATTTTTATTTCTTTATTCAACTTTCTCATATATATATATATATATATATATATATATATATATATATATATATATATATATATATATATATATATATATATATATATATAGATATATATAGATATATTATATATATATATATATGAGAAAGTTGAATAAAAAAATAAAAATTCTATGTCTTCATGTTAGAGAAAAAGAAGTAAAATTATATCATTTTTTGCAAGTAATTTAAATATTATACTTTAAAACCAATTAAATGAGCATAATGTTAAAAAGAATAACAATGTTCAAAAATGTTACTAAAAACACTAGTGAATTCTAGGAATATTCTAAATGTGATTTATTTTATTTGAACAAAGCTCATAGATAAAAGAGCTAAATATAAACGTGCAACCACAAAAAATGTTCACTAACAATACCTTGGTTATCCATTGGCTTAACCCTGGTCATTGGATTAATTGGTCACATGTCAATAGAATAATCCACATTAATAACTTCGCCCATGGAAATATTCATGGAAACAATGTACAAAAGGGTGATATATAAATCTTTGTTATAATTTAGTTCCGTTGATCATTTTTATCTTCTTTTCTTGAAACCGAATTATCTAGAAGCATCAAGATGCTGACCTCTTTTATGGATCCTATGGTAATTATAGATACGATGGGTCTTGAGACTTTCTTTCATCGTTAATCTGGATGTCATTAGAATGAAAGAACAAATTGATCGTGTTCATGTATTCTCACGTGTCAGGAATTAGTGTATATATATATATATATATATATATATATATATATATATATATATATATATATATATATATATATATATATATGTGTGTGTGTGTGGACATTAGTTAGTAGGAAAATGAAACAATCTTCAATAGATTTAGTAGATTTGAGAACAAAGCCCTCAAGCCCTCAGAAGGATATTGGGAGTTAGATGACAGGACAGGATCAGAAATGAAACTATAAAAGAGATTACTCGAGTGCCATACGTGGATGACATCATGATGAGGGGTAGATGGTTTGGGCATGCCCTTCGCACTTCCCAAGAGACATTAGTTCACTAAACGTTCAGCTTGGCTCCACAAGGCACTAGAAGTGTTGGAAGACCCGGGCCTATATGGCTGAGGATTATAATAATGGAGATAATGAAGAAGTCTTCATTTAAAAGCTCAAGATAGAGACGACTGGCGAAATCTAACAGAGGCCCTTTGCGTTAATAGGCGTAAGAAGAGATGATGCAGCTACATCAAATGCATGATAGGATATTGTAGTCTGATCACTCACAGCAAACCAACCTAGTATGGGTGGCCCTCACTAGTACAGCTTTGCTGATCATGGTGATACAGACCCTTTTCATGACCTTAAGGTAGACAAA
>NC_090727.1:15382177-15384677 GCF_036898095.1 Palaemon carinicauda | reverse complement strand
GGCAATAACGTTGTGAACTTTGGTCGCCTGTGAAGGAAAGTTCCGAGGAGCCTTTGAAGTTGGTTGGGACATACCGGGTTCAAAAGTTAAAACAGAAAAAGCAACATTTTAGAAGGGAAACAAATAAGAAGATCACGTAACCTAACTTAGGAGCCGTTTCCTTACCTGCTTACTCCTCTTAGACCACCGTATCCTTACCTACTTATTCCCCTTAGACTGCCTTATCCCCTTACCTACTTACTCCCATAGACCGCTGTATCCTTACCTACCTACTCAACTTAGACTGCCGTATCCTTACCTACTTTCTCCCATTAGACTGCCGTATCCTTACTTACTTTCTCCCCCTTAGACCACCGTATCCTTACCTACTTTCTCCCCTTAGACTCCTTATCCTTACCTACTTTCTCCCCCGTAGACTGCTGTATCCTGACCTGCCTACTCCCCTTAGACCGCCGTGTCTTTACCAACTTTCTCCCCTGAGATCCCCGTATCCTTACCTATTTACTCCACTTAGACTGCCTTATCCTTACCTACTTACTCCCCTTAGACTGCCTTATCCTTACCTACTTACTCCCCTAGACTGCCGTATCCTTACCTACTTACTCCCCTTAGACTGCCTTATCCTTACCTACTTACTCTCCTTAGACTGCCTTATCCTTATCTACCTACTCCCCTTAGACTGACTTATCCTTACCTACCTACTCCCCTTAGACCGACTTATCCTTACCTACCTACTCCCCTTACGCTAGACTGCCTTATCCTTACCTACTTATTTCCTAGACTGCCGTATTCTTACCTATTCACTCCCCCTTAGATCGCCGTATCCTTACCTACTTACTCCCCTTAGACTGCCTAACCTTACCTATTTACTCCCCTTACACTGCTGTATCCTTACCTATTTACTCCCCTTAGACCACCGTATTCTTACCTACTTACTCCCCTAGACTGCTGTATCCTTACCTATTTACTCCTATAGACTGCCGTACCCTTACCTATTTACTCCCCTAGACCGCTGTATCCTTACCTGTTTACTCCCCTAGACTGCCATAACATTACCTACTTACTCCCCTAGACCGCCGTATCCTTACCTATTTACTCCACTAGACCGCCGTATCATTACCTACTTACTCCCCTAGACCGCCGTATCCTTCCCTATCTACTTCCCCTAGACTGCCGTATCATTACCTATTTATTCCCCTAGACAGCCGTATCATTACCTACTTACTTCCGTAGACCGCCATATCATTACCTTCTTACTCCCCTAGACCGCCGTATCCTTACCTATTGACTCCCCTAGACGGCCGTATCCTTCAATATCTACTACCTAGACTTCCGTATTCTTTCCTATTTTGTCCCCTAGACTGCTGTATCATTACCTATTTACTCCCCTAGACCGCCGTATCATTACCTACTTACTCCCCTAGACCACCGTATCATTACATACTTACTCCCCTAGACCGCCATATCATTACCTACTTACTTCCCTAGACCCCGTATCCTTACCTATTTACTCCCCTAGACCGCCGTATCCTTCCCTATCTACTCCCCTAGACCGCCGTATCCTTAACTGTTTTGTCCCCTAGACTGCCGTATCATTGCCCATTTACTCCCCTAGACCGCCGTATCATTACCTACTTACTCCCTTAGACCGCCGTATCATTACATACTTACTCCCCTAGACCGCCATATCCCTACCTACATACTCCCCTAGACCGCCGTATCCTTACCTACTTACTCTCCTAGACCGCCGTATCCTTACCTACTTACTCTCCTAGACTGCTGTATCCTTACCCATATACTCCCCTAGACCGCCGTATACTTACCTACTTACTCTCCTAGACTGCCGTATCCTTACCTATATACTCCCCTAGACTGCCGTATCCTTACCTACTTACTCTCCTAGACTGCCGTATCCTTACCCACTTACTCTCCTAGACTGCCGTATCCTTACCTACTTACTCCCCTACACTGCCGTATCCTTCAATATCTACTACCTAGACTTCCGTATCCTTTCCTATTTTGTCCCCTAGACTGCTGTATCATTACCTATTTACTCCCCTAGACCGCCGTATCATTACCTACTTACTCCCCTAGACCGCCATATCATTACCTACTTACTTCCCTAGACCCCGTATCCTTACCTATTTACTCCCCTAGACCGCCGTATCCTTCCCTATCTACTCCCCTAGACCGCCGTATCCTTAACTGTTTTGTCCCCTAGACTGCCGTATCATTGCCTATTTACTCCCCTAGACTGCCGTATCATTACCTTCTTACTCCCCTAGACCGCCGTATCATTACCTACTTACTCCCCTAGACCGCCATATCCTTACCTATATACTCCCCTAGACCGCCGTATCCTTACCTACTTACTCTCCTAGACCGCCGTATCCTTACCTACTTACTCTCCTAGACTGCCGTATCCTTACCTATATACTCCCCTAGACTGCCGTATCCTTACCTACTTACTCTCTTAGACTGCCGTATCCTTACCTACTTA
>NC_090727.1:15332177-15377177 GCF_036898095.1 Palaemon carinicauda | reverse complement strand
CCTTAGACTGCCTTATCCTTATCTACCTACTCCCCTTAGACTGACTTATCCTTACCTACCTACTCCCCTTAGACCGACTTATCCTTACCTACCTACTCCCCTTAGACTGCCTTATCCTTACCTACTTATTTCCTAGACTGCAATATTCTTACCTATTTACTCCCCCTTAGATCGCCGTATCCTTACCTACTTACTCCCCTTAGACTGCCTAACCTTACCTATTTACTCCCCTTACACTGCTGTATCCTTACCTATTTACTCCCCTTAGACCACCGTATTCTTACCTACTTACTCCCCTAGACTGCCGTATCCTTACCTATTTACTCCTATAGACTGCCGTACCCTTACCTATTTACTCCCCTAGACCGCTGTATCCTTACCTGTTTACTCCCCTAGACTGCCATAACATTACCTACTTACTCCCCTAGACCGCCGTATCCTTACCTATTTACTCCACTAGACCGCCGTATCATTACCTACTTACTCCCCTAGACCGCCGTATCCTTCCCTATCTACTTCCCCTAGACTGCCGTATCATTACCTATTTATTCCCCTAGACAGCCGTATCATTACCTACTTACTTCCGTAGACCGCCATATCATTACCTTCTTACTCCCCTAGACCGCCGTATCCTTACCTATTGACTCCCCTAGACTGCCGTATCCTTCAATATCTACTACCTAGACTTACGTATCCTTTCCTATTTTGTCCCCTAGACTGCTGTATCATTACCTATTTACTCCCCTAGACCGCCGTATCATTACCTACTTACTCCCCTAGACCACCGTATCATTACATACTTACTCCCCTAGACTGCCATATCATTACCTACTTACTTCCCTAGACCCCGTATCCTTACCTATTTACTCCCCTAGACCGCCGTATCCTTCCCTATCTACTCCCCTAGACCGCCGTATCCTTAACTGTTTTGTCCCCTAGACTGCCGTATCATTGCCTATTTACTCCCCTAGACCGCCGTATCATTACCTACTTACTCCCTTAGACCGCCGTATCATTACATACTTACTCCCCTAGACCGCCATATCCCTACCTATATACTCCCCTAGACCGCCGTATCCTTACCTACTTACTCTCCTAGACCGCCGTATCCTTACCTACTTACTCTCCTAGACTGCTGTATCCTTACCCATATACTCCCCTAGACCGCCGTATACTTACCTACTTACTCTCCTAGACTGCCGTATCCTTACCTATATACTCCCCTAGACTGCCGTATCCTTACCTACTTACTCTCCTAGACTGCTGTATCCTTACCCACTTACTCTCCTAGACTGCCGTATCCTTACCTACTTACTCCCCTACACTGCCGTATCCTTCAATATCTACTACCTAGACTTCCGTATCCTTTCCTATTTTGTCCCCTAGACTGCTGTATCATTACCTATTTACTCCCCTAGACCGCCGTATCATTACCTACTTACTCCCCTAGACCGCCATATCATTACCTACTTACTTCCCTAGACCCCGTATCCTTACCTATTTACTCCCCTAGACCGCCGTATCCTTCCCTATCTACTCCCCTAGACCGCCGTATCCTTAACTGTTTTGTCCCCTAGACTGCCGTATCATTGCCTATTTACTCCCCTAGACTGCCGTATCATTACCTACTTACTCCCCTAGACCGCCGTATCATTACCTACTTACTCCCCTAGACCGCCATATCCTTACCTATATACTCCCCTAGACCGCCGTATCCTTACCTACTTACTCCCCTTAGACTGCCTAACCTTACCTATTTACTCCCCTTACACTGCTGTATCCTTACCTATTTACTCCCCTTAGACCACCGTATTCTTACCTACTTACTCCCCTAGACTGCCGTATCCTTACCTATTTACTCCTATAGACTGCCGTACCCTTACCTATTTAGTCCCCTAGACCGCTGTATCCTTACCTGTTTACTCCCCTAGACTGCCATAACATTACCTACTTACTCCCCTAGACCGCCGTATCCTTACCTATTTACTCCACTAGACCGCCGTATCATTACCTACTTACTCCCCTAGACCGCCGTATCCTTCCCTATCTACTTCCCCTAGACTGCCGTATCATTACCTATTTATTCCCCTAGACAGCCGTATCATTACCTACTTACTTCCGTAGACCGCCATATCATTACCTTCTTACTCCCCTAAACCGCCGTATCCTTACCTATTGACTCCCCTAGACTGCCGTATCCTTCAATATCTACTACTTAGACTTACGTATCCTTTCCTATTTTGTCCCCTAGACTGCTGTATCATTACCTATTTACTCCCCTAGACCGCCGTATCATTACCTACTTACTCCCCTAGACCACCGTATCATTACATACTTACTCCCCTAGACCGCCATATCATTACCTACTTACTTCCCTAGACCCCGTATCCTTACCTATTTACTCCCCTAGACCGCCGTATCCTTCCCTATCTACTCCCCTAGACCGCCGTATCCTTAACTGTTTTGTCCCCTAGACTGCCGTATCATTGCCTATTTACTCCCCTAGACCGCCGTATCATTACCTACTTACTCCCTTAGACCGCCGTATCATTACATACTTACTCCCCTAGACCGCCATATCCCTACCTATATACTCCCCTAGACCGCCGTATCCTTACCTACTTACTCTCCTAGACCGCCGTATCCTTACCTACTTACTCTCCTAGACTGCTGTATCCTTACCCATATACTCCCCTAGACCGCCGTATACTTACCTACTTACTCTCCTAGACTGCCGTATCCTTACCTATATACTCCCCTAGACTGCCGTATCCTTACCTACTTACTCTCCTAGACTGCTGTATCCTTACCCACTTACTCTCCTAGACTGCCGTATCCTTACCTACTTACTCCCCTACACTGCCGTATCCTTCAATATCTACTACCTAGACTTCCGTATCCTTTCCTATTTTGTCCCCTAGACTGCTGTATCATTACCTATTTACTCCCCTAGACCGCCGTATCATTACCTACTTACTCCCCTAGACCGCCATATCATTACCTACTTACTTCCCTAGACCCCGTATCCTTACCTATTTACTCCCCTAGACCGCCGTATCCTTCCCTATCTACTCCCCTAGACCGCCGTATCCTTAACTGTTTTGTCCCCTAGACTGCCGTATCATTGCCTATTTACTCCCCTAGACTGCCGTATCATTACCTACTTACTCCCCTAGACCGCCGTATCATTACCTACTTACTCCCCTAGACCGCCATATCTTTACCTATATACTCCCCTAGACCGCCGTATCCTTACCTACTTACTCCCCTTAGACTGCCTAACCTTACCTATTTACTCCCCTTACACTGCTGTATCCTTACCTATTTACTCCCCTTAGACCACCGTATTCTTACCTACTTACTCCCCTAGACTGCCGTATCCTTACCTATTTACTCCCCTAGACCGCCGTATCCTTCCCTATCTACTCCCCTAGACCGCCGTATCCTTAACTGTTTTGTCCCCTAGACTGCCGTATCATTGCCTATTTACTCCCCTAGACCGCCGTATCATTACCTACTTACTCCCTTAGACCGCCGTATCATTACATACTTACTCCCCTAGACCGCCATATCCCTACCTATATACTCCCCTAGACCGCCGTATCCTTACCTACTTACTCTCCTAGACCGCCGTATCCTTACCTACTTACTCTCCTAGACTGCTGTATCCTTACCCATATACTCCCCTAGACCGCCGTATACTTACCTACTTACTCTCCTAGACTGCCGTATCCTTACCTATATACTCCCCTAGACTGCCGTATCCTTACCTACTTACTCTCCTAGACTGCTGTATCCTTACCCACTTACTCTCCTAGACTGCCGTATCCTTACCTACTTACTCCCCTACACTGCCGTATCCTTCAATATCTACTACCTAGACTTCCGTATCCTTTCCTATTTTGTCCCCTAGACTGCTGTATCATTACCTATTTACTCCCCTAGACCGCCGTATCATTACCTACTTACTCCCCTAGACCGCCATATCATTACCTACTTACTTCCCTAGACCCCGTATCCTTACCTATTTACTCCCCTAGACCGCCGTATCCTTCCCTATCTACTCCCCTAGACCGCCGTATCCTTAACTGTTTTGTCCCCTAGACTGCCGTATCATTGCCTATTTACTCCCCTAGACTGCCGTATCATTACCTACTTACTCCCCTAGACCGCCGTATCATTACCTACTTACTCCCCTAGACCGCCATATCCTTACCTATATACTCCCCTAGACCGCCGTATCCTTACCTACTTACTCCCCTTAGACTGCCTAACCTTACCTATTTACTCCCCTTACACTGCTGTATCCTTACCTATTTACTCCCCTTAGACCACCGTATTCTTACCTACTTACTCCCCTAGACTGCCGTATCCTTACCTATTTACTCCTATAGACTGCCGTACCCTTACCTATTTAGTCCCCTAGACCGCTGTATCCTTACCTGTTTACTCCCCTAGACTGCCATAACATTACCTACTTACTCCCCTAGACCGCCGTATCCTTACCTATTTACTCCACTAGACCGCCGTATCATTACCTACTTACTCCCCTAGACCGCCGTATCCTTCCCTATCTACTTCCCCTAGACTGCCGTATCATTACCTATTTATTCCCCTAGACAGCCGTATCATTACCTACTTACTTCCGTAGACCGCCATATCATTACCTTCTTACTCCCCTAGACCGCCGTATCCTTACCTATTGACTCCCCTAGACTGCCGTATCCTTCAATATCTACTACCTAGACTTACGTATCCTTTCCTATTTTGTCCCCTAGACTGCTGTATCATTACCTATTTACTCCCCTAGACCGCCGTATCATTACCTACTTACTCCCCTAGACCACCGTATCATTACATACTTACTCCCCTAGACCGCCATATCATTACCTACTTACTTCCCTAGACCCCGTATCCTTACCTATTTACTCCCCTAGACCGCCGTATCCTTCCCTATCTACTCCCCTAGACCGCCGTATCCTTAACTGTTTTGTCCCCTAGACTGCCGTATCATTGCCTATTTACTCCCCTAGACCGCCGTATCATTACCTACTTACTCCCTTAGACCGCCGTATCATTACATACTTACTCCCCTAGACCGCCATATCCCTACCTATATACTCCCCTAGACCGCCGTATCCTTACCTACTTACTCTCCTAGACCGCCGTATCCTTACCTACTTACTCTCCTAGACTGCTGTATCCTTACCCATATACTCCCCTAGACCGCCGTATACTTACCTACTTACTCTCCTAGACTGCCGTATCCTTACCTATATACTCCCCTAGACTGCCGTATCCTTACCTACTTACTCTCCTAGACTGCTGTATCCTTACCCACTTACTCTCCTAGACTGCCGTATCCTTACCTACTTACTCCCCTACACTGCCGTATCCTTCAATATCTACTACCTAGACTTCCGTATCCTTTCCTATTTTGTCCCCTAGACTGCTGTATCATTACCTATTTACTCCCCTAGACCGCCGTATCATTACCTACTTACTCCCCTAGACCGCCATATCATTACCTACTTACTTCCCTAGACCCCGTATCCTTACCTATTTACTCCCCTAGACCGCCGTATCCTTCCCTATCTACTCCCCTAGACCGCCGTATCCTTAACTGTTTTGTCCCCTAGACTGCCGTATCATTGCCTATTTACTCCCCTAGACTGCCGTATCATTACCTACTTACTCCCCTAGACCGCCGTATCATTACCTACTTACTCCCCTAGACCGCCATATCTTTACCTATATACTCCCCTAGACCGCCGTATCCTTACCTACTTACTCCCCTTAGACTGCCTAACCTTACCTATTTACTCCCCTTACACTGCTGTATCCTTACCTATTTACTCCCCTTAGACCACCGTATTCTTACCTACTTACTCCCCTAGACTGCCGTATCCTTACCTATTTACTCCTATAGACTGCCGTACCCTTACCTATTTACTCCCCTAGACCGCTGTATCCTTACCTGTTTACTCCCCTAGACTGCCATAACATTACCTACTTACTCCCCTAGACCGCCGTATCCTTACCTATTTACTCCACTAGACCGCCGTATCATTACCTACTTACTCCCCTAGACCGCCGAATCCTTCCCTATCTACTTCCCCAAGACTGCCGTATCATTACCTATTTATTCCCCTAGACAGCCGTATCATTACCTACTTATTTCCGTAGACCGCCATATCATTACCTTCTTACTCCCCTAGACTGCCGTATCCTTACCTATTGACTCCCCTAGACTGCCGTATCCTTCAATATCTACTACCTAGACTTCTGTATCCTTTCCTATTTTGTCCCCTAGACTGCTGTATCATTACCTATTTACTCCCCTAGACCGCCGTATCATTACCTACTTACTCCCCTAGACCACCGTATCATTACATACTTACTCCCCTAGACTGCCATATCATTACCTACTTACTTCCCTAGACCCCGTATCCTTACCTATTTACTCCCCTAGACCGCCGTATCCTTCCCTATCTACTCCCCTAGACCGCCGTATCCTTAACTGTTTTGTCCCCAAGACTGCCGTATCATTGCCTATTTACTCCCCTAGACCGCCGTATCATTACCTACTTACTCCCTTAGACCGCCGTATCATTACATACTTACTCCCCTCTACCGCCATATCCCTACCTATATACTCCCCTAGACCGCCGTATCCTTACCTACTTATTCTCCTAGACCGCCGTATCCTTACCTACTTACTCTCCTAGACTGCTGTATCCTTACCCATATACTCCCCTAGACCGCCGTATACTTACCTACTTACTCTCCTAGACTGCCGTATCCTTACCTATATACTCCCCTAGACTGCCGTATCCTTACCTACTTACTCTCCTAGACTGCCGTATCCTTACCCACTTACTCTCCTAGACTGCCGTATCCTTACCTACTTACTCCCCTACACTGCCGTATCCTTCAATATCTACTACCTAGACTTCCGTATCCTTTCCTATTTTGTCTCCTAGACTGCTGTATCATTACCTATTTACTCCCCTAGACCGCCGTATCATTACCTACTTACTCCCCTAGACCGCCATATCATTACCTACTTACTTCCCTAGACCCCGTATCCTTACCTAGTTACTCCCCTAGACCGCCGTATCCTTCCCTATCTACTCCCCTAGACCGCCGTATCCTTAACTGTTTGTCCCCTAGACTGCTGTATCATTGCCTATTTACTCCCCTAGACTGCTGTATCATTACCTACTTACTCCCCTAGACCGCCGTATCATTACCTACTTACTCCCCTAGACCGCCATATCCTTACCTATATACTCCCCTAGACTGCCGTATCCTTACCTACTTACTCTCCTAGACCGCCGTATCCTTACCTACTTACTCTCCTAGACTGCCGTATCCTTACCTATATACTCCCCTAGACTGCCGTATCCTTACCTACTTACTCTCTTAGACTGCCGTATCCTTACCTACTTACTCTCCTAGACTGCCGTATCCTTACCTACTTACTCCCCTAGATCGCCGTATCCTTACCTATATACTCCTCTTGACCGCCGTATCATTACCTATTTACTCCCCTAGATCGCTGTATCCTTACCTACATACTCCCCTAGACTGCTGTATCCTTACATACTTATTCCCCTAGACCACCGTAGCATTAGCTATTTACTCCCCTAGACTGCCATATCACTACCTACTTACTCTCCTAGAGCACCGTATCCTTACCTATTTATTCCCCTTGACTGCCGTATAATTACCTATTTACTTCCCTAGGCCGCTGTATCCTTACCTACTTACTCCCCTAGACCGCCGTATCATTACCTATTTACTCCCCTAGACTGCCATATCACTACCTACTTACTCCCCGAATGCGCCGTATCCTTATCTACTTACTCCCCTAGACCGCCGTATCCTTACCTACTTACTCCCATGAGACCGCCGTATCCTTAGCATACCTTAAGACCAAGTCTCAACCTTTGTGTTCAGTTCCCAACTGGCTTCACTCCTAGCAAGGTAACACTAAATCTTAATATTTTGTAAATCGTAAAACCTAAGTTTATAGTATTGTATTTCACACGAAGATTTACAATATTTTCCCCATAAAGGAAATCGATTTCACAAAAAAAAAAAAAAGTTTACTCCAGTCTCAACGAACTACATTCACCCCAAGTCTATTTTCTCGATCATTCCTATGTCTAATAAATAAGATATTAAGAACTTTTTAAGGATCCGGAGGTAATTCGCATGTAATTTAACAGTTATTTGTTTGTGTGGGTTGATTGACAGCAAAAGATTCGCACCTCTCGACACAAGATTCGTATTACTTTTTCGTGGAAGTCGGATCGATTCCTTTTTCACTTTGAATCTGCATAATTAAACCTGTATTCCACCTTGGGTTCATTTCTCTGCAATAAACTGAATTTCTCTCATTCTGACAGCTTCCTTTGAAGTTCTGTTTGGAACATTTAATTTGTTGTTGGGTACACCTTATTTGAAGGGGTTGAAGCCTTATTTCGTCCTTTAAGAGTATATGATATATCCCATTATATGACACTTTTTACGTTAACAATATGTTCTTTTTTTATATATGTATATACCGTATATAAGTATGTATTTATGTGTATATATATATATATATATATATATATATATATATATATATATATATATATATATATATATATATATATATATATATATATATATATATATATATATATATATATATATATATATATATATATATATATGTATATATAATATGTATATATATGTATATATATATATAGATATATATATATATATATATATATATATATATATATATATATATATATATATATATATATATATATATATATATATATATATATATATGTATATATAATATTTATATATATGTATATATATATATATATATATATATATATATATATATATATATATATATATATTTTCTGAATGTGGATACCTTAACGTGGTGAAAGGGTTTTTGTATCTCCATGATCAGTACAGCGATGTGTCTGAGGCCTTTGTCTGCAGTTAACTAGAAGCGGCTGCATTTGTATACACACACGGATACATAATGAAAAGATAAGGGACAAAATGAGCACTCTCAGTTATGCAACCATCTTAATACTTGTTCAGATATTGAAACTTGGATATAAATCTATTTTCTTGACCTAGAGGAAACATCCAGTTTTTTATATGTTTTTAGAGTAGGTTAGATCGCCCGTTCGTAGCGAAGCACCATAAAAAGAAATTTAGATCCTTGGTTCGAGGCGATTTTTCTTTTTTTCTTTTGGGTTTAAGGGAAGAGGTTTTTACCACTGCTAAGATTTACGTCGTCGTTAGAAATGAATAAATCTACAATTAAATCAATGAGTCAGTTAATAAAAACAAATCTTTGTTATTAGAATTTTCAATTAAGGGAAATATAGTATTTTTCTGTCATGGTATTGCTAACGTAAGGGCTCTAACTCTTCTATATTTATTTTAACTTTAACTGTTATTTACATTGAAATAATACAATAAAATCAAATTAAAGTTAAGCAGGAGTCATAACACTACTTATTTAGTATGATTGAGTGAATGACAATATTTATAAGGTATTTATGAAGGAATTCAGTTTGTGTAAAATGAGGTAGGATTAGGAAATTGGGAGGAATGAAGGGATAAAGAATTAAAAAAATCCATGCGAGACTTCGTAAAAGAGGTATTTTAAGAGATGGAATTATAAAAGACAGGAGTAAATGTCCTGAGCGTGTGTGGGGATGTTCTACATGCTTATAAAAGAACCTTAATGTAGGTGTATAGAGCTACTAAGGTTTTGCATATTCTATTCACATGGGTTTCATCTCCAGGTCATTAGTTGAATCATTAAAGTGTTTGAAGTTGCAGTGTCCAATGTGGTTTTCATTTCTCAGGAGCCACTCCCTTGTCAGAGAAAAGTGATTATGTTGAATGTCCACACATACACACACACACACACACACACACATTTCTTCTTTGTCCACAGCCTTATTTCTACCACTTCTAACGTCCGTTCTTGAGTTTTTTTTTTTTTTTTTTTTTTTTTTTTTTTTTTTTTTTTTTTTTTTATTGGCCAAGTTTCAGCCCCATGCACCTAGGCTGGCCTAACTACACTTTTAAAAGAAAGACCGTCCTTTTACCATTGCGCTAACACTCTTATCACATAAAATTCCCGTTGATCTCCAGTTCATCCAATCAAACCCATGTCTCCTCTATATATCACACATGACTCAACGTACCCGAACGTGTTGACCAGCTTGATGTTATCTAAGTCCATTTTAACCACACCCTGGTTTCCTTCTCCTCCTATCAACAAATATTCTGTCTTGGCCTTACTTATTTTTAATCCAATATTTACAAAAGCTTGTCTCCATATCTTTAGTTTCCTCTCCACCCCTTCTCTAGTCAGGTCTGCCAAAACATAATTATCAGCAAACATCGTACTCCAGGGGACTTCCTCTCAGATACCTGCTGTAATAACATCCATCACAAGATCAATGATGTAAGGAGAGCCTTTTCTAAGTATGTATATTCTTCAAAAATATTTAGAGGTTCGTTCATAACCCTTATTTGTTGTCTGCATTTTCCACGAACATTATCTTAGTTTTATTTTTTTCTATTTTCAGTCCTACATTTCTGCTTTCTCTATTCAAATCTTCTATCATCATCATTTTAATTCCTCACATGATTCACTAAAAAGAACTATGTCATATCCAAATCTTATGTTGTTAAGGTATTCCCCATTGATATTAATTCCTACATTTTACTAATCTAAATTCTTAAAAACTTCTTCTAGGCATACTGTGAATAATTTAGAAGTTTGGTTTCGCTGTCTAACTGTTTCTCAATTGGGATTTTCTCACTATCTTTATGTAGTTTAAGGTTTGCTATACTTCCCGTGTAGATATCTTGAAGTGTTTTAACATAAGATTCATCTATTCTTTGCCTGTGAAGGGCTTTCATTACTGCTGAAGTTTTGACATATTCAAAAGCTTTCTTATAGTCTGTAAATACCTTGAATAGTGGTTTGTCGTATTGTGTTGTTTTTTCTATTAGCTGGTTGATTACAAGGATATGGTTAGTTGTTGCATACCCGGTTCTAAATCCAGCTTGCTCTATTGATTGAGAATGTTTGCTTGTGTACCGAGTCTATAAAGCACATAACACTGACAATGAGCAAATTGTCCTTTAGTGCACACTGTTCTATATTTCCTATGAAGTGCCTTTGCCCCAACGTGCTTTTCTATCACTGAAACATTTCTGGATAAAACAAGAAGAGGCGATAACGATTTTCCCTGGCCTTTCCAAGGACGTGATTTCATCTTGCTTCCTGGAATGGATTGGAGTTCAGGCTGAAATTGGGTCATTCTTTTCGTCTCTGGAAGGGCCATTTATTCTTCTTATTGTATGAGTTTTCGTTTTTTATACATTTCACATTGTCACTTATCGACTTTGAGAATTTTAGTTCGTTGGTCTGGAAAGTTATATGGTTTTATATATCTTAAACTAGTGTATGTGACCTGTCAAAAATGACGGCTAGGTATTTAGATAGTTATGCAGCACGCACACTCATATTTAACCCTTTCCACTCCCCTTTTTGCAACAACAACACGTCAGTTGTGGTTTCTGAGTGTAACTCTTAGGGTTCCCCCTCTCTCTCTCTCTCTCTCTCACTAGGGTATGACTACTCCCTCTCACCCTACCCGAGGGACAGGGAGAGACTGAGTGGTTGTACATCTGGCAATGCCGCTCCAGAAAACTTCAAATCAATCAATCAATCAGCGTAAGTGAAAAAAAAAAATATATATATATAGCAAGACACTTTCTCCTTATCATATAGGAGAGATTGTAGTTTTCTGCATTGGATAAATGATAAAAATTTCCCCACTTGAAATGGAACGTTGGCAACTTTTTCGCTTTACTAATAACCTCTGACCTAAAAGGAACTGGTTATGGGGGTTTCGATTGAAGATCCTAAGGGCCACTGCCAAGTCCCCTTTGGCACAATTAGAGAGAGGCTTTGCAGCCGTTTCGAAGCGCAAATGGTTGAAGTTGACGTTTATTATTAATACATCTTTTATAAAATACCATCAAGAGAAATATTTCTATAATTATTCAACGAGAGATATAGATACCTTTGGATTAAAAGTATTCTATAAATATGTGCTATTAACGTAAATTTTGCTTTTACCTTTGTTTGGTTAAACACCCATACAATGTGAACTATTCATCATTTATGATTGATACAATTGCATGAATAGCAGACAATGACTTACCATTATTTATTTGTAAAATTAATCCCTATTTATTATTGAAATTGAAAGAAGTACTATGAATTATTCACTTGTATTGGCAACGCTCTTTATTTTTAACCTCATTGTTTGAATATCGTATTAACCTTTTTGTGAGATTTTGCTTTGTATTCTCACGAGTCTTTGTTCACTTTACAAATCTCGGTACATCTCCCCTCTATAATAAAGAGCAAGTGTCTGTATATATATATATATATATATATATATATATATATATATATATATATATATATATATATATATATATATATATATATATATATATATATACACACACATATATATATAATGTGATTTAAATAAATATATCTATATATATATATATATATATATATATATATATATATATATATATACAGTATATATATACATATATATACATATATGTATAAATGTATATATATGTATATGTATATATATATATGTATATATGCATGTATGTTTGTATGTATATATATATATATATATATATATATATATATATATATATATATATATATGTATGTTTGTATGTATATATATATATATATATATATATATATATATATATATATATATATATATATATATATATATATATATATAGCTAGACTTGCTCTTCATTATATATGGGAGATTAGCGAGGATGGGTAGAATGGGTCTCGGCGATGTGATTGTTAACAGAGAGGTGAGGTGAATCCTTTGTTCAACAGGTAACAACTTTATATACGAGCAGTTCCGAGCAAGAATGTCACAAAAACTCAAACACACGCATGCATGCAAAAGCAAGCTTAAACAAGTTCTGTCATCAGTGCAGGGAAGACCTGGAGATAAAAAAAAAAAAAAAAAGGAGACTAAAATGTCAGTGTACAAGCATGAATGAAACACAAGCGGTAAAGCCTCTTCCCCCCCCCCCCCTAAAAAGAATAAGGTACCCTGTTCTTGAGAGGCGCTCTGTAGGCAGGTCATCTTGTAGGAGAAATACAGGTTTTAGGCAATCAAAGGAGACCCAGTCTGAATTGCCACAAATGTAATAAAGAAAGCCTTCGGTGTGTAACGAATCACAAGGGAAGGGTCGTTGTTAGTGTGCGTTAGCGATAGTTTGCTAGTGTTGGTTTGAAGCAAAACGTGTGATACTGTGTGCAAATCAGCCGGTATGAGTTGCTACGCAGGGGACTTGTAAGTCTTGTGGCATGGGGTAAATTTTCCCACCACTGACAACAACTCGGAAATCAACAATCTCCCACAAATTGCGTGTTGTCGTTAGGAAAGGAGAAGAGGGTGGGAAAGGTTAAGTCTGTGTTTGTGTATCTATCAAAATATTTATCCTTTATTTTTGACGGCTTGTGTACACCAGTGTAGGATATTTGCTTTAATATTTTATTTGGATTTGTGTGTTCTTTGTTTTTCCCATTTTCATGACTATTTACTCACTCGAAATTAATTATTCCTCCAACGAAAGCTGCAATTAAAAGCTCTGTATATCAGGGGTTTATAAGCTAGGGTATATATGTACCCCAAATGGTACATTTTTACTCTTCAGGTGGTACATTAGTTCTGAGAGAATAGCCATGAGGTAATCTACAACGAGATTGAATAATAGAATTATCATAATATCAATTTTATTTTCTTTCTATTTCATCCCCAATTTTAGTAGTTCACGGAAATCTATATAAATGCTGCCGGGGTAGAGAAGAACAAAAGGGTTGGGAACCCCATGCTCTATTTATAAGGTAATCTGCAATGAGATTGAATAATGAATATCACAATATCAATTTTATTTTGTCTTTTTTCATTCATAATTTTAGCGGTTCACAAGAATCTATATAAATGCTGCCGGGGTAGAGAAGAACAAAAGGGTTGGGAGCTTGGTCTACTGTATATATGGCAGTCTTCATTTCTTAGAAACTTCCAACAATTTCGAAAATCTTTTAAATTTTACAGAGAAAATAAAAATTGAATATGCTTATTCTATAGTTTAGCTTTTCAATTCTCAAAGCAGTATTTTATTTTTGTGTTAGGTTATATTTTTATAATTTCCGTGAAGTATGTAATCAATACATACAGGAAGAAATTAATGCATTTGATTCTGCAAGCTTTTCTTCAAGATAGAAATAATGATATAATTCAAGGGTGGGATCTACTAACGCCTCTTTTTATGAAAAAGATATTTGGAGTGTACCTACTGAAAAATCACCACTTCTTTTATCTCATTAGGATACAAACCAGCTAGAATTTGCTACTTAGACAAGGCAACCATCATCATACATCTGGTTTTTCTCTGTAGAACGTCCTTGCAAATCCAAAGCACTAATGCAGTAAATTTTGATAAAATTTCATTTACCTCTATTAATACATATTTAAAGTTGTGGGCTCCCTGCGTTCTGCCATTCTCAATTTATAGTGTTAAGAACAGTATTATTTTCCTTTCCTGGTATCAAGGTATTTGATTTCTGTTAGCCTTCAGTGAAGAGCCCCAGTTGTCATTACTTCGGCAAAATCAAAGATTTTGTCAAGGATATGTGACCACTGTCTGTTTGTTAGTTTATTTATTTGTTTGTCTTTGTGTGAGCAACTTTACGCAAAAACTACTCTAGCGATTTTGACGAAACTTTGTAGTCATATTGGGTATGACCCAAGATTGAATCTGTAACATTTTGTATAAAGTACATCAAAATACAAGTACGCAGCAGTACTTTGGAAATAATCGCAATGTTAAGTATACGGCAAATATTTTATTAGTGTATTATTTGTTTGCGAACAACATTATGCAAAAACTAGTAAGCCAATTTCAACGGAACTTGGGGGAACGTGTGGAGTAACCCATGGGCAAATCCAACAGACAAGCACGCAGTGGAGTTGAGAGCAAAATAAGACTACTTGGCGTGGCGAAGGCATGCTCTCTACTGAGTATCCCTCTAGTTTAGGAAGCATTTCTTTGTACCTGGCGTGTAAGAGAGGCAAGAGACCGGGCTAGGAATAGGAATGAATGGCGAGCGATTATGACGCAGTTCCGGTAGCCCCTGCCGCATCCTCCGGTCGTCTTGGATGACCGCAGAGGTAGCAGCAGTGGGGGATTCAGCGTTATGAAATTTCATCTGTGGTCGATAAGGGGGGAGGGTGGGGGGTGGCACCCTAGCAATACCAGCCGAACTCGGTTGAGTCCCTTGCCAGGCTGGGAGGAACGTAGAGAGGAAAGGTCCCCTTTTTTTCTTTCATTTGTTTGATATCAGCTACCCCCCAAAATGTATGTATGGCGTCGACCAGTATTTGGACAGCTGCTCTTCTGCTCGCAGGCGCTCAAAATCAGACATTGATATCCAAGTCATTCACATTAAGAAGATAGACTTTCCGTATGTGGTTGCAGTAGTCCTCAAGACAGTCTTTCTCTTGCTATTTAAAGGGTTTATCTAATCCTCTATCGGTTAAACCAGGCACTAGAAACTCTTCAGCCTTGACATTGTTTTTGTCGTTCTAACTTACTTGCTCTGTCTAGAATATGTACTGCGTGTGTGTGTATATATATATATATATATATATATATATATATATATATATATATATATATATATATATATATATATATATATATATATATATATATATATATATATATATATATATATATATATATATATATATATATATATACACACGCACACATATACACACACACACACACACACATATATATATATATATATATATATATATATATATATATATATATATATATATATATGCATCTTCAGAGTTAAATGCCTGGTCGATACGATGATTCCCTTTTCTCCCATGTGTATATATACGTATATAAATACACACACACATATATATATATATATATATATGTATATATATATATATATATATATATATATATATATATATATATATATATATATATGTGTGTGTGTGTGTGTGTGTGTGTGTGTGTGTGTGTGTGTGTTCAGTCTGTGCAGGTGAATGTGTATATACACACATTATGACGAAGACTTCAAACTCTGATTTTCTTCACCTGCTGATCATTTTAAACCTTGCGAATTTCGAAATATTACTCTTGTTAAAAACTGCAGCGTGAAAAATGATTTTCTGAATTTAGAATTTCAGTTTACGAAATGGGAGTGAAATAACACTCTCCTTTAAGGGTTTCACTTTAGGGATTTTTACTCTAAACTAGGCAAATTGGGACCTTTTAGGGTTTAAGGTTTTAGAGTTGATGTGCTCTGACAGGATTCAATGCCACGTATTACGTCAGAGCATCAGATATCGTTAAAATATCTTCTTCATTTTTATATCGTCTGGTGTTGTTCAGTGATTCCTCTTTGGAATTTCAGAAGTTCAACCTTGCAGTGAATGTTTTCATGTTGAACAAGTTGATATGAGTTTCTCTTCGTAGTTTATACAAGACAGCTCTATTTTAACTATCACAGATCATCATCGTTTCCTCCTACGCCGATTGACGCAACCTCTGTTACATTTCGCCAGTCGTCTCCATCTTGTCCATTCATCATCGCCTACTTGGCGCTTCATAGTCTTGAAATATTTCAGATCAATTATTCATTTCTTCTCATGCAGTTTATTTATTTCCTTATCTCCTTTTTTCACTGTTATTTATTCTTGTTGAAGACCTTGGTCTTATATAATCTTGCTCTTCCAACTAAGCTTGTAGATTGGCTACTACTACTACTACTACTACTACTACTACTACTACTACTACTACTACTACTACTACTACTACTACTACTAATATAATAATAATAATAATAATAATAATAATATTTAATTTTTTTAAAAATTTGTGACTGATACCAATGTTTAAGCATCATATGTGTTAGTGTGCTGAAAAGTCTTTTGAGAAATATTGTCTCAGTTGATTGGAACGTCAAAAGACATTCACTTAACCTTAAAGTAGAAAGGAGAGTAATGAAAGGAAAATAAAAGCTATAATGGTTGCAAGTGATGATTATAGACGTGATCTTTCTATCACCTATATTCTTCCTTTTCTTTTCCTATTAATATTATTACTTGCTAAGCTACAACCCTAGTTGGAAAAGCAGAATTCTATAAGCTCGAGGGCTTCAACTGGGAAAATAATCCAGTAAGGAAAGGAAATAAGGAAACTGCAAGAAAAGTAATTAAAAATTATAATGAAATATTTTAAGAACAGTAGCAACATTAAAATGAATATTTCTTGTATAAACTATAAAAAACATTAAAAAAAAACATGAGAAAGAGAAATAAGATAGAATAGTGTACCCGAGTGTACTCTCAAGTAAGAGAACTCTACTCCAAGACTGTGGAAGACCAAGGCTATGGCACTACCCAAGACTAGAGAACAATGGTTTGATTTTGGAGTGTCCTCCTAAAAGACTTGCTTACCATAGCTACAGAGTCTCTTCTACACTTACCAAGTGGAAAGTAGCCACTGAAAAATTACAGGGCAGTAATTAACCCCTTGAGCGAAGAGGAATTGTTTGGAAATCTTATTGGTCAGGTGTATGAGGACAGAGGAGACTATGTAAAGAATAGGCCAGACTATTCAGTGTATGTGTAGGCAAAGGGGAAATGAACCGTAACCAGAGAGAAGGATCCAATGAAGTACTGTCTGGCCAGTCAAAGGACTAAATAACTCTTTAATGGTAGTATCTCAACAATAAAAACTTTAAAATAACAAGAAGAAGGGAAATAAGATAGACTAGTGTGCCAGAGTGTACCCTCAAGGAAGAGTAATCTACCCTAAGACAGTAATGTTATTAATTAGTGTGTGCGAAAATATTAATATCAGTAACAGAAGAATTTACTTATTTTCTGTAAACAAAACTAATCATTGATATTGATATTTCACTTGTTTTGTTTTATAATTTATTTACCAAAATAAGAAAAATCTTTAAAAAGTCCTGCATTCTTTATCTGAGCTAGAGACTCCCCATTAACAAATGAAATAAATGAGTTTTTGTTAGCTAACAAAAGAATGTTTATACCTTGAAAAAGAATATGAAGAACGCGTTTCAATTTTTGTGAGATTTACTTCTTAAATCCTCTCAGTTCGGTAATACAAAAGAGGGGAGAGAGAGAGAGAGAGAGAGAGAGAGAGAGAGAGAGAGAGAGAGAGAGAGAGAGAGAGAGAGAGAGAGAGAGAGATTATCCTTTTTCATGAATATAATATTTTAGAATCCGCTTACGACTTGTGAAAATAATGAGATTGGCCGTCATAAAATGGAAGAAGTGAATTATGATATGAATTATTCGTATGATTTTGATCCACATAAAAAGTATATTTGCAACTGTTAAAGACAAATATATCTATTGATCTATCAGTCGTCCTATCTATGTGCATATATATATATATATATATATATATATATATATATATATATATATATATATATATATATATATATATATATATATACACACACATACACAAAGCAATAAATGCAGCAGTATCTAGTCCAGTGCAGGACAAAGGTCTCAGACGTGTTCTTCGTCATGTCTTGTTTAAAGGTCGCTCATGAATGGCAGAGGCAAGGGACAGTGACATTGCCCTAGCAATCAGGACAATGCCCTAGAGACTGACCATATATTATATGACCAGCGCCCAAGCCTCCTCTCCACCCAAGCTAGGACCAGGGAGGGCCAGGCAGTGGCTGCTGATGACTCAGCAGATAGACCTATAGGCTCCCCCAAACCTCCCAACCTTAGCTCACAAGGATGGTAAGGTTGCAGACACTAATGGCACTAACGATTCTGAGCGGGCCTCGAACCCCCGACTGGGAAACACCAGGCAAAGACGTTACCGATCAGGCCACAGCAACCACCGGTTCAATGGTAAAGGTGTTCAGTGACTTCTGGGTACATTCCCATAAGTAGTGGGCTGTGAAGGTGGTCAGACATCCGCACAGATAACAGTCTCTCCTACAAGGAGAAAAATGGTAGGAACTTATTGATTGGTCTTTAGGATTTAGTTCAAGAAGAGCAGATCCCATCCATCCCAACAGTGTGAGATGAGACAAAGGAGCACTCTCACATGTTTACTGTGTTGTCTCATCATCTCTTGGAGTCATCTTATCTTCCTCTCCAGATAAGTGATATACAGGGACTCCTGGCACCACATGGATTCACTCATACAGGGAGAGTAACCTTAAATGTTACACCTACACAACTCCTATCAATCAGTTGCTGAGATTTTGTCCATTTCGCCCTTCCATCCTAAACGGCCAGCAATGCAAAGAGATGAACTTGTGCGTCTTCCAGCCGACAGCGATGGCACTCTGAGGAAAGAGATCCTTGGAACTCTATGAAGAGACAGCGCCATCCAAATATAGAAAGACACTGGCCATAAGCAATTGGCAGCAGTAAATACTTCTTCCCACTCGTGAGGAAATAAACAGCAACAGGAATGCTGTCACACAAGAACAAGAAAGTGTATATCAACAAACACAGGCAACTGTCAATCACCTACAGTTATCGGGAAAACTTCAAAGCCTTTGTTCTTTGTTAATATACCTCGCATATAACAAACTGTCAATATTTATCTAAAAGAAATAACAGCCAGTCGACAGCACTGGGACTTTTCTTCATTGGCTAAAACCAGAGTGACTACTCAGTGTACCACCCACTGTTAAGTACCAACACATTGTTGAAATTTTAACAGACAAATTCCAACTAAACAGAAAACATACTCCTATTAAAGGAAAAAGGTTTATATTTCCGAAGGAACAAATAAACTTGATACGTAGTTTAAATCCTGTTCACAACTTGATAAAATTCCCCTAATCTTTTTTCTTTTTTTTCTTTTTTGCAATTCCATAATTTACTAATATATTTTTTAAGAACACTGTGCATAGAAATGACATCACTCCAAAAACTGTCACAAAATCACATGAGTTGGAAAATGACCCAAGTTTTTTTTACTTAACTTGCAACCAACTTTGTATTTAGCAATTAAATGGGTTTTAATATGGGTTGTCTAAAAAATGCAGCAATAATTACCAAAACTAGTTTTCCTCAAAGTTATTTTCAATGTTTGTGTTTGGCCATTTTTATCTCCATGCGGGACACTGGATTTGGTGATGGTGGGAAACTTTAGTCTGATCGCTCACAATAAACCAACCTAGTATGGGTGGCGCTGGTAGTACAGCTTTGTTGATCTTGGCAATACATAAACCCTATTACCAGGTTAAGTTATCAGTTCTGTTGTATTAAACATCGCAGAAAATGGTCTATTATCAAAGGGAAGAGAAGGGACATTTGGAAAGAACCGAGATGAGGATGGTGAGAAGGAATGCTAAGATATCACCACTGGAAAGAATGGAGAGTCAAGATATAAGTATATGTGGTATATATAATGTAAAAGATAAGTTGAGTTAAGAAGAGAGAAGTTGGAGCCAATCAAGAGAGCTAAGGACATGGAAGGGATGGGGAGGAGGAGTGTGGGGAATCAACAGATCAGATGAATGGATTTGTTGTGTAGAGATATGTGTGGGATGGGAGGGGGGAAGATGATGCAAGGAATAGAAATAGATGGAGAAAGCTGAATCGAGTGGTTGATCTTGCCTCATATATATATATATATATATATATATATATATATATATATATATATATATATATATATATATATATATATATATATATATATATATATATATATATATATATATATATATATATATATATATATATATATATATATATATATATATATATATATATATATATATATAAAATGTCCTGAGGTTGGTGAAAGGGTTTGCGTAACGTCATGATCAGCAAAGTTGTACTAGTGAGGGACACCCATACTAGTTTGGTTTGTTGTTGGCAATCAAACGAAATTCTCAACATCACCAATCCGCACTGGCCGACGTGTTAATGAAAACTGGCCAAACCCCATACCTAAATTGACGAGGCCTTTGTCCTGCAGTGGACTAAAAGTGTCTGTATTTCTTGTTGTTATGATATACACACACAGTTGCTTCCCAACATCTGTCAAATGATACTTCATAATTGCAAGGCTTTCCCCATATGCACCTCGACGTTGAAGGGACTTCTTGGCCCCAGCACGGGTCAATATTGCCTTAAATTCATAAAGCCGATCCAATGGAAAAGCCCAAACACGAAAAATTGCGCACTTTGCTTCAAATGGTATTTTTCATCTCATAAGTAAAATACTCTTGTCCATTAAGTATACCTGAAGAGAGACGAAGTGTATCATAGTGCAAATTTATACTTTTATTTTAACCATAGGAATTTATATATATATATATATATATATATATATATATATATATATATATATATATATATATATATATATATATATATTTATATATATATAAATATTTACATATATATGTATTTATATATATATATATATATATATATATATATATATATATATATATATATATATATATGTGTGTGTGTGTGTGTGTATGTATGTATGTATCTATCTATCTATCTATCTGATATATTTTTTCTATATACATGGAGAACACGCCTGCATAATTGCTTATGACTATTAAGAAGCGTTTGTTATATTGACTGGTTTTGTGTGAAAGTGAAGATGACTATATAAACCGAGGATGCAAATGAAAATTTAATTATTTCTATTTTATTGTTCTCAACCAAATAATTAACAACCAGTTTCCTCCAGCTTGTGCCTCAGTTTATACAAACTCCTCCAAAGAACCATTCATGGAACTATGACTAAGATTACTCCCAGTTGGCGTCTATTGTCCAATGGCAGATAATTAACATATTTTAAAAACGCCAAGTACTCTATACACATGTGAATGTCAATTTATTTCTATCAAGAGGATTATGTTCACATTCTTAAAAGCATCTTTCCATGGCATTTAATATTCAAACAATTTAATAGGTATTAACCGCATATCAGAAGAAATTAACCGATTGAATTGCATCGAGAATAATACCTTTTAACCACAACTTCTTGTTGTATTAAGGCTCTCTACATAGTGACTGGAAAGGAAGGCGGGGGTTATGGATGGTGAGGTGGAAACGAAGTGACGGGTTATGGAAGATGTGCAGGAGAAAGGGGTTGTTATGTAAGGTGAGTTGGAAATGGAAACGGGTGGAGGGCTATGGAAGATAATCTGGAAAAGAGGAGATTGATTATATAAAATTAAGCTGGAAATGGAAGGAAATGTTATTGAATGTGAACTCGAAACGGGGGGAGGAGTTTATATAAGACTATGTACCTCACAACTCCTGACTTAGGACTTTATATTGTATGTCCTTCGGAAAACACAAGGGACTACTAAGTCAGGCGAGCTTTCTTTGGCCTTATTGGCTTCTACCATGAAACATCCATTTCTTGCCTTAACAAGATGTAATCTTCTTATCCCGAACCAATTGCGGGGGAAATTATATTCATTGCCAATTTAACTCGACTTTCCCTGACCCTTGGTTTAGGGCAGCCATTCCTTCCCCACATTTTATTTTACTTTTATTGTTTTGCACTTTTCTTTGTACCTCGCACAGATAAAGATTTTCTTGACCATCTACGTCAGTCGTGCTCTTTATACTAATTCAATTCTTTTGGTTTTCTTGAAATTCCCACTTTATTTTTTTCAATTGCCTTCCAGTGTTTTCATTCTTTAACTTGCGTAAACGGCCTGTCAAATATGACGGTTAAATATTGAGATAGATATCCACACACGTACCCACTCTCACCAAGGTATGACTAATTTCCTCTTCCCCGAAGGGTGGGAGATCTGAGTGTGATGACTGAGAATATATATATATATATATATATATATATATATATATATATATATATATATATATATATATATATATGTATGTATGTATAGGCCTATATAGCCAAATATCGTCATTATTCTTTGCCACCAATATCCCATTTACATTTAAGGTTTTTTCACATCAGTGTCTAAACCAGAATGTCCTTTTTTTAACATTTTATCAATTTCCTTCACGAATCTATTACTTTAATTCCAATTCTCACTTTTTTCCTCTTCCCAACGTCTTAGAGCTGTTTCTATTTTAACTTTTTCCAATAGATTGCCTTTTATATGTTTTATACTATATTCTAGTACGTTATTAATGCTTTACATTTAAAGGTTTAAAGGCCATTCATGAATTGCAGGGGCAAGGGATAGTAAACATTGCCCTATCGAGCAGGACAATGCCCTAGAGACTGACCATATACACATTTGATCAGTGCCTAAGCCCCCTGCTCAACCCAAGCTAGGACCAAGGAGGGCAATGCAATGGCTTCTGATGACTCAGCAGATAGACCTGTAATCTCCTTCAAATTCCCCCATCCTTAGCTCACAATTTTGGTGAGATTGCAACGACCAAAGAAACTAACGAGTTTGAGCGGGACTCGAACCCCAGTCTGGCGTTCACCAGTCAGGGACGTTACCATGTCTCATATTCCAGCCATCTTGTATATGTACCTTATTCCTTTAGGTGCTTTTTTTCTTTTATCATGTTATTATTTTCTATAAATAATTAAAAAAAAAATAAACCTTAAATCAATCAATCAATCAAGCAAAATATGAACACTGGTTTATCATTTAACTTCCTCATGCTGTTAACTGAATATATATTAAACAAATATTCTAACGACCTTAGATTATCTTTTTCCAAAGCCCAAGGCCATACTTCAGTTTCCTGTGATATTTGTTTCTTCTTCAAATTGCAGTCTTACTTTACTTTCTTGATGTATTGCAAACACTTACACCTGTATTAGTTCTGTTACATAGTTTTATTTTCATTTATCCACTTTCTAGCTTGGATAACTAAACACTAAGCTGGTATGATTTTTTTTAAACCACAGACAACTTTATTAAAAAAGATTACGTAATTAAATAACTTTAATTTGCTAGTTACATCAACTGACAAAATGTTTAAAACTTATTAAGACAGTTATTCACAGTAACGCGTATGAGCCGGAATTTAGATTTATGAAATAGAGTGAAAATAATTCTTGTTAAGTATATTAACAACGCCATCGTTATCATGTGACAGGTGATGTATTGTCCTTTCCAAGAGGCGACATCTGTCCATTAATTACTTTACTTTAAGGGCTGTTTTTCATGTCTTGTACTGCAGGGGAACCCTACTCTCTGATTACGTAACCTTTCATAATTCATTTTATAATATACATTTCTAGGCATTTACGATTTAACAGCGCATATTGCTGTTTCCTTTAATTTTATTATTATTATTATTATTATTATCATTATTATTATTATTATTATTATTATTATTAGGAGATAAGCTCCATCCCTGGTTGGAAAAGCAGAATGCCTTAAGCCCTAGGGTTCCAAAATAAAAAATAGCCCAGTGACGAAAGGAAACATGAAAATAAGTAAACTACGAGAGAAGTAGTGAACAATTAAGATGAAATATTTAAGAACAATAACAACATTGGATTAGATCTTTCATATGTTAACTATAAATTGCTTAAAAAAAAAAAAAAAAAAAAAACAAACAAGAGGAAGAAATATAAGAAATAATAGTATGCCTGAGTATACCATCAAGCAAGGGAACTTTACTTCAAAACAATGGAACAGCATGGAAGAGAGGTTACGGCACTACCCAAGACTAGAGAACATTGGTTTGATTTTGGAGTGGCCTTCTACAAGAGCTGCAGGAATAGACACCCGTGCCAAAGTATTGTAAACGAAAGTCGGTTAAAATAGGATGATAGTTGATGATATTATTAGTTCCTGTCACGTTCAAAATAGGATGATAGTTGATGATAATATTAGTTCCTGTCACGTTTAAAATAGGATGATAGTTGATGATAATATTAGTTCCTGTCACGTTTAAAATAGGATGATAGTTGATGATAATATTAGTTCCTGTCACGTTTAAAATAGGATTATAGTTGATGATAATATTAGTTCCTGTCACGTTTGAAATAGGATGATAGTTGATGATGATATTAGTTCCTGTCACGTTTAAAATAAGATGATAGTTGATGATAATATTAGTTCCTGTCACGTTTAAAATAGGATGATAGTTGATGATAATATTAGTTCCTGTCACGTTAAAATAGGATGATAGTTGATGATAATATTAGTTCCTGTCACGTTTAAAATCAGATGATAGTTGATGATAATATTAGTTCCTGTCACGTTTAAAATAAGATGATAGTTGATGATAATATTAGTTCCTGTCACGTTTAATATAGGATGATAGTTGATGATAATATTAGTTCCTGTCACGTTTAAAATAGGATGATAGTTGATGAGAATATCAGTTCCTGTCACGTTTAATATAGGATGATAGTTGATGATAATATTAGTTCCTGTCACGTTTAATATAGGATGATAGTTGATGATAATATTAGTTCCTGTCACGTTTAAAATAGGATGATAGTTGATGAGAATATCAGTTCCTGTCACGTTTAATATAGGATGATAGTTGATGATAATATTAGTTCCTGTCACGTTTAAAATAGGATGATAGTTGATGATAATATTAGTTCCTGTCACGTTTAATATAGGATGATAGTTGATGATAATATTAGTTCCTGTCACGTTTAAAATAGGATGATAGTTGATGATAATATTAGTTCCTGTCACGTTTAATATAGGATGATAGTTGATGATAATATTAGTTCCTGTCACGTTTAATATAGGATGATAGTTGATGATAATATTAGTTCCTGTCACGTTTAAAATAGGATGATAGTTGATGAGAATATCAGTTCCTGTCACGTTTAATATAGGATGATAGTTGATGATAATATTAGTTCCTGTCACGTTTAAAATAGGATGATAGTTGATGATAATATTAGTTCCTGTCACGTTTAATATAGGATGATAGTTGATGATAATATTAGTTCCTGTCACGTTTAATATAGGATGATAGTTGATGATAATATTAGTTCCTGTCACGTTTAAAATAGGATGCTAGTCGATGAGAATATCAGTTCCTGTCACGTTGATCTGTTTACGTGCCAATTATGAGCGGTGTCATTGCCAGGCAGTTTGCGGTGGATAAACCGCTAATTATATTCAGATCAACTCCACAATAGTTCTGAGAACGTTCATGTACATAATTATTGCACAACTAATGATTATAATTCAGGCAGTGATAAAGTACGAGTATTCCAGCAAAACGCCAGAGTTTATGATCATTATTATAGCCAGTATTTTACGCGACCCGACAGAAATGACGGTTAAATATTTTGATAGATATGCACACACAGGCACATGTACCCCCTCCCACCTGGGTGTGACTATTACATCTTCCCCCTACCCGAGTGACGGGGAGAGTTGAGCGTTACCAGAAAGATATATATATATATATATATATATATATATATATATATATATATGTATATATATATACATTATATATATATATATATATATATATATATATATATATATATATATATATATATATATATATATATAAACGTTATATATATATGTGTGTATATATACACATATATATAATGTTTATATATATATATATATATATATATATACATATATATATATATATATATATATATATATATATATATATATATATATATATGTAGACATACATATACCAAGGCACTTCCCCCAATTTTCGGGGGTAGCTGACATTAAACAAATGAAACAAAAAAAGGGGACCTCTCCTCTCTACGTTCCTCCTAGCCTGACAAGAGACTCACCCGAGTTCGACTGGTACTGCTAGGTTGCCACAGCCCACCCTCCCCCGTTATCCACCACAGATGAAGCTTCATAACGCTGAATCCCCTACTGCTGCTACCTCCGCAATCATCCAAGGCACCGTAGGAAGCAGCAGGGCCTACCGGAACTGCGTCACAATCGCTCGCCATTCATTCCTATTTCTAGCACGCTCTCTTGCCTCTCTCACATCAATCCTCCTATCACCCAGAGCTTTCTTCACTCCATCCATCCACCTAAACCTTGGCCGTCCTCTTGTACTTTTCTCATCAACTCTTGCATTCATCACCTTCTTTAGCAGACAGCCATTTTCCATTCTCTCAACATGGCCAAACCACCTCAACACATTCATATCCACTCTAGCTGCTAACTCATTTCTTACACCTGTTCTCACCCTCACTACTTCGTTCCTAACCCTATCTACTCGAGATATTCCAGACATACTCCTTAGACACTTCATCTCAAACACATTCAATCTCTTTCTCTCCATCACTTTCATTCCCCACAATTCCGATCCATACATCACAGTTGGTGCAATCTCTATCTCATACAGAACCCTCTTTACATTCATGCCCAACCCTCTATTTTTTACTACTCCCTTAACTGCCCCCAACACTTTGCATCCTTCATTCCCTCTCTGACGTTCATCTGCTTCCACTCCACCATTTGCTACAACGACAGACCCCAAGCACTTAAACTGATTCACTTCCTCAAGTAACTCTTCATTCAACATGATATTCAACCTCGCACCACCTTCCCTTCTCGTGCATCTCATAACCTTACTCCTACCCACATTAACTCTCAACTTCCTTCTCTCACACACCCTTCCAAATTCTGTCACTAATCGGCCAAGCTTCTCTTCAGCGTCTGCAACCAGTACAATATCATCTGAAAGCAACAACTGATTTACCTCCCATTCATGGTCATTCTCGTCTACCAGTTTCAATCCTCGTCCAAGCAATCGAGTATTCACCTCTCTCACCACTCCATCAACATACAAGTTAAACAACCACGGCGACATCACACATCCCTGTCCCAGCGCCACTCTCACCGTAAACCAGTCGCTCACTTCATTTCCTTTCCTAAACGCATGCTTTACTACCTTTGTAGAAACTTTTCGCTGCTTGCAACAACCTTCCACCAACTCCATAATACCTCATCACACTCCACATTGCTTCCCTATCAACTCTATCATACGCTTTCTCCAGATCCATAAACGCAACATACACCTCCTTACCTTTTGCTAAATATTTCTCGCATATCTGCCTAACTAAAAATCTGATTCATACAACCCCTACCTCTTCTAAAACCACCCTGTACTTCTAAGATTGCATTCTCTGTTCTGTCCTTAATCCTTGAATTACAACACTCATGCACATCTCCCTTACCCTTATATAGTGGTACAGTACACGCACAAACCCAATCTACTGGTACCATTGACAACTCAAAAGACATATTAAACAATCTCACTAACCATTCAAGTACAGTCACACCCCCTTCCTCCAATATCTCAGCTCTCACACCATCCATACCAGATGCTTGTCCTACTCTCGTATTATCTAGTGCTCTCCTCACTTCTTCTATTGTAATCTCTCTCTCATTCTCATCTCCCATCACCGGCACCCCAACACCTGCAACTGTAATTATATCTGCCTCCCTATTATCCTCAACATTCAGTAAACTTTCAAAATATTCCGCCCACCTTTTCCTTGCCTCCTCTCCTTTTAACAACCTTCCATTTCCATATTTTACTGTCTCTTCAATTCTTGAACCAGCCTTCCTTACTCTCTTCACTTCTTTCCAAAACTACTTCTTATACTCTTCATATGAACGACCCAATCCCTGACCCCACCTCAGGTCAGCCGCCCTCTTTGCCTCACGTACCTTGCGCTTTACTTCCACATTTTTCTCTCTATATTTTTCATACTTCTCTACACTATTACTCTGCAACCATTCTTCAAAAGCTCTCTTTTTCTCTTCCACTTTTACCTTCACTCATTCTCACACACACAAACACACACACACACACACACACACATATATATATATATATATATATATATATATATATATATATATATATATATATATATATATATATATATATATATATATATATATATATTTTTGGGCTCAAGCCATGTCGTCCTGATGGAAGTTCCTATAGGGTAGCTTCCTAGGGTATATTACAACTACGGCGATATTCCCAGAGAATTTACCTTAAGGTACCAGAATTCTAACTCCTGGAGCGAGTATCCCTCGTGAAAGGGATATCGCGACATATCAGAGGACGTATTCTAGACACGTCACATGGCAATCTACGACCTGAACAGAGATTCGTCTCGTAGGAGGGAGATTGACGAGATACGAATTCGGGAAAGAAAAAGGGGGGCCGCTCCCAAGGCTTCCCTATCCCCCGATTCGTATGCGTGCCTGGCGCCAATCCTGGCGCCATCTGTATTCCTTTTTGCGTAGCTTAACAACTCGGTGTTTTTTCCTGTTTTTCTCGCAAATCTTGGATTTATTCAGCTTTTCATGGCTTCTTCGTCTTCGTTGACCTCGGATAAGTTGAGTATAGTGTCTGTTATGTATAAATGTAGGCTCTTGGTAAAATTTTGAGTGATTAATAGGATTAATCTTTGATACAAGAGCCGTAGCCTACCAGAGGTGTCCTGGACACTGTCACTCGCTAGGTATAAATTAGTTAGTCAGAGTGACATTCCTGGTTGTTTTGCTTAATAAAATTTAGCTATTTAGCTTTACATAGGATTTCCTTTCGTGCTTAGTATTATTTGGCGAAGTATTCGCCATTCTGGCCTACGCTAGGCCATGTAGCCTAGTCGTTTGGTCCTAGTACTTAATGCATGATTATGGTTTTTCCGAGTGTAATTAAAATTTTATTGAAGCTTTAGGCTATATTTTATACATTTTAGACTGTGTGGAATATTTCCAAGATTGTATACGTGAGAGTTTCGGTGAATTAGGTAATCGATTCTCTTGGTGCCTAGGCTAATTGCTTATGGAGCCTTAGTATACTTTATTATACTCCCCGGTTGCTTTCTTTTCTTCGGAGAAGGTATGCAATCCCTTTCCCTCTGTTTAAGCCTTGGGCTTATCCCTAAGTGGTTTTTTCCGAATTTATTTTCGATAAAACTATACTAGGGTGTTACTGTACCTTCCTGTTCCAGCAGAGTCTGGTTCAAAGAGGGACAGAACAACAGAGTTTTTAGTCTGAGTCCGTGTTGTTTGGCTTGGGGCAGAGTCTCCCTCGCTGACCTAACACTTACAAAGGGAGCTGAGCTCCCTTAGGTCACTGTCGAAGGTTTCTGTAGTTATGATTCCTTCTTGTGTGATCGACCAGACTAAGTCCTGTTGCTGTTCTCGGGGAGGATAAATCTTCCCTTGGGAGTTGCAACGCCTTCCTTGCTTTGGTGCTCTGGAAGCTGGCAGGTATTATACTACTGCGCTGGCCCTTTCCCTTAGATCTCCCTTAGGCTAAGACAGAGTTCTTGGCTGCGGGTGATCTGTCACTAAAGCAAGGTTGGCAGGACCCTCTTGTCCCTTCCCCCTCTATCTCCGTAATGGCCTAGCCATTACTGTACTGTACCTTGCCGGCCGGCAGAGCTGGCCGGCAGGGGTATTACTGTACCATATGTCATTCTACTTCTGGACCTAGTATAGGTTGGGATATGGATTGACTAAGCCCATTGCCGGCCGGCAGAGACGCTGGACGGCAAGGGTCTTATGTTTTCGAGTGCTGCCCGGACCTCTCTTGGTCCCTCATCCATGCCTGCCGGCAGAGCCGGACGGCATTGGTCAAGGAAGCCTGAATTAAGTTTCTCCCCTTCCTTATATGCACTCTTTCGGTTGCCGGGCTTGGGGGGTTGTGTACACTCTTATCCCGGCATCCATTCTATTTTCTTCTAGTGCTGTACCTGTCCCGGCAGCCGGCCTATGAGGCCGGCAGCCGGGCAGGTGTAGTCTTCTGGTTCTTTTGCTGCCGGCTGGCATCGGTCTTGTACCTTTGCCGGCCGGCTTATGTCAGTCCTTGTCTGCCGGTCACCAAGAGTGTAGCCGGCAGCTGGGTACTACCTTGTGTAGTTGCTGGCCGGCAATCATTGCCGGCCAACACTGGCTGTTGCTGGCCGGCAGCTGCTGCCGCCGGCACAGGCATTTGAACCAGAGGGCTGCCGCCCTATAGCTGTTAAGTAGTATACTTTAAAGCTAATTGTGGTGTGTGCCGGCCGGCAAAGGCAGGCCGGCACACATCCTCCTATACTGTACTAGTATTCTTCTGTATAGCAGATACAGTAAGAAGAAAACTATAGTAAAAGTTTAGGTACAGCACTGTATCTTCTAACACTATTGTGTTTTCCTACACAGCCCTTTGCTGTTGCCCTCAGACAGGAAGCAGAGTTCTTCCCCGTCTATTATCCAGGATTTTTAAAATCATTGCCTAGGTGTGAGCTCCACCTGTTTCCTATGGAAACCTTGCATTGGTTACTCTAGTAGAGATAAACCATTTTTTGATTTTATTATCTGGAAGGCTGCAACAATGGGTTGTGAGGGAAACACAAGTGTGTGTCTTTCATTTATGAATTGTTATGCTATACTATGCATATCCAGTGATACATAGTTCACTTGATACTCATGGAAATTTCTTCTCTTTACAGGAGGACCCTCCGAAGTGCGGAAATGTTTTCTGCAATGTCCGCAGCAAGAACCTCTGCGGACATGAGTGTTGTAGGAGACACGCAGCATGCGCTGTCTCCAAGGATGATCTCCAGTATTGGGACCCTCAGGTATGTACTGTATGCACTAACCTGATTACTGAGGCTTTTGATTCCCCTAGAACGGCGGAATCAAGGGATATAGCTAGGGAAAAGCTTCGTACTTGGGTAAGGGGCTTCAAGAAGAACACCTCTGGCCCTTATCTTCCAAGTGAGAAGATGAGGGCGTATCTTTTTCCCCAGGCATCAGCTGAGGCAGTGATTCCCCAGCCTCAAGAGGAGATCCTTCAAGATCAAGTCCAGGTGGACGAGGAAGTCGCAGATGCGATGCAAGACATCCAGTTGTGTGACAGGATGTCTGACCTGGACGATCGTTTGGAAGAAGACCTCCTGGCAGAAGGTCAGGATCAAGTTCAAACCCCGGATGTCGTAGAGGATGAGGTCGACGAGGTGTCGGCTACTCCGGTTCAGATGCCGGAGCCTATCCCCTCAACATCGGCTGGCCTCCCAGTAGAACTGGGACAGGCCCTCTCTTCGATTGTTGGAATGATCCAACAAATGCAGAAGGAGAATCAGGAGAAGGCGGCTGCAATGGAACTGCGTATGCAGTCCCTGGCAGAATCACATGGGCCCCGGAAAAGGCTCAATGTGAAAGACCTTCCCATATGCTCAGATGCTAACCCATGGAGGTATGCTGAGCACATGCCGATGACGACTGGAAAGATCGTCATTTCGGATAAGCTGGGTTCAGTTCCCCTAGAGGAGGTAGAATTCTGGCCCAGCAAGGCATCATATCCGGACTGCTATGTCTGGCTGAGAAAAGAACCAGCTTCAAGGGAGGAGACAGAGCCGAAGGAGGTCATTGTTATGGACCACGCTAAGGCTCAAGCCCTACTTTCATCCTCGATGAAAGAGAGGGGCTTCTCGAATTCGAAGGTAGCTGCATTGAGCAAGAAGCTCCCTTCGTTTGTGTCCTCTCCTGATAGAGCCTTCCCCTTTTTACAGAAAGGGTTTGCGGCTGTCCTAAAGGCAGTCGAGGCCGGCAAGCCTTGCCCCTCCCTGGAGGAGTGTAAACCCTTGTCGCTGGCTCTACCTATGGACCACAAAGACTGGAAGGATGTCCATCTGACATTCTCAGTGGGAAAGTTGGAGGCTGATATTGCCGGACGGCAATTCGGCGAGGACCTCCCCAAGCTGTCCGAATCTCTTTTACGAAGAGAGTTCGAGACAAAAGAAAGACTGGCTGCCTCAATGTCTCATCAGACTACTCTCGAGACGATGGCAAGTGACCCCAAGGTCCATGAAATGTTCATGGTAGTGGCTAAGTCTCACTTAGCCACAGTGACGAAGGACCTTTATAGCTTCGTCAAGGCAAGGAGAGCTTGCAGGGAGTTCGTGTTCACCGGGGCTTCGGTGAGACACGAGCCAAGGAAGTTAATCTCCTCCAACATTTGGGGAAAAGACCTTTTCCCTACCGATGTGGTCAAAGAGGTTGTTGATAAGGCCGCCGTGGAGAATAGAAATCTTCTCCAGAAGTGGGGCCTGGCTATCAAAAGAAAATCTTCCCCGGATGAGGGTCCTCAACCAAAGAGGAAGAATATGAAGACTAGGCTACCATCTCGGCCAGCCAAGCCTTATAGACAGCAACAGCAACTGCAATTGCCTTTGCCTCCAGTGCCCCAGATGGTGGCACAAACCCCGACTGCCTTTCAGTGGGTACCCCAGGCGGTGCCAGGTCAGTCAACCACATTCGCCCCAACGTTCGAAGGACAGTCTTCTTCCTTTCGTGCAAAACCTAGAGGAGCAGCCAGAGGCTCGTCTAGGCGCCCCTCAAGGGGAAGGGGATTCAGAGGTGGTCGTGGTCAGGGAGGCAAGACCTCAGGACGGCAGTCCAAGTGAAATGATACCGGTAGGAGGGAGACTGATGAAATTTTGGGATCGCTGGACCTTCGATCCCTGGGCCCAAAGCCTACTCAAGAATGGACTGGGTTGGAGCTGGTACACCACTCCACCCCCATGCCTTCGGTTTTTCCAACACTCCACCCCCATTTTGGAGGAGTACGTTCAGGAACTGTTGGAGAAAAATGTGATCCGAAAGGTGAAGTCCATCAAATTCCAAGGGAGGCTGTTTTGTGTTCCCAAGAAAGACTCGGAAAAGCTCAGAGTCATTCTGGACTTGTCACCACTCAACAAGTTCATAGTGAATTGCAAATTCAAGATGCTAACACTGCAACACATAAGGACCTTACTGCCCAAGAGGGCATACTCAGTCTCTATAGACTTGTCAGACGCCTATTGGCACATTCCAATCAGCCGTCGACTCTCCCCCTACCTAGGGTTCAGGCTACAACGGAAACTGTACGCCTTCAGAGCCATGCCATTCGGGCTAAACATAGCCCCAAGGATTTTCACGAAGCTTGCGAGCGCAGCTCTCAAACAATTACGCCTAAAGGGAATTCAGGTAGTAGCCTACCTGGACGACTGGCTGGTGTGGGCAGCATCCGAGACCGAATGCTTGCAAGCTTCCAGTCAGGTGATCCAGTTCCTAGAGTACCTAGGCTTCAAGATCAACAAGAAAAAGTCTCGACTTTCTCCATCCCAAAAGTTCCAGTGGCTGGGAATCCACTGGGACCTTTTGTCACACAGTTTCTCCATCCCAATGAAGAAAAGGAAGGAGATAGCGGGCTCTGTCAAGAGACTTCTAGATTCCGAAAGGATATCAAGACGCGAACAGGAGAGGGTACTAGGCTCTCTCCAGTTTGCTTCAGTGACAGACCCAGTGCTAAGAGCACAGCTAAAGGATGCAACCGGAGTTTGGAGAAGGTATGCATCAAACGCGCGAAGAGACCTGAGAAGACCAGTGCCGCCTCGGCTACGTACTCTTCTCAGACCTTGGTCCCAAGCCAGACATCTAAAGAAGTCTGTTCTTCTTCAGCCACCTCCCCCGTCGTTGACGATTCACTCAGACGCCTCAAAGGAGGGATGGGGAGGTCACTCTCATCGGAAAAAAGTCCAGGGGACTTGGTCCAAGCTATTCAGGACCTTTCATATAAACTTTCTAGAAGCTATGGCAGTGCTCCTTACCTTAAAGAAAGTCTCCCCGCGTCACTCGATCCACATAAGATTGGTGACAGACAGCGAGGTGGTTGTGAGATGCTTGAATCGACAAGGGTCGAGGTCACCACCTCTCAACCAAGTGATGTTAGCCATTTTCCGATTGGCGGAAAAGAAGAAGTGGTACCTGTCGGCAGTTCACCTTCAAGGAGTCCGCAATGTGACAGCGGACGCTCTATCCAGGTTCACACCGATAGAGTCGGAATGGTCCTTAGACGCAGGATCATTTTCCTTCATTCTGAATCAAGTCCCAGAACTGCAAATAGACCTCTTTGCGACGAAAGACAACAAGAAGTTGCCCCTGTACGTGTCCCCGTACGAGGACCCCTTAGCGGAAGCAGTGGATGCAATGTCCCTCGACTGGAACAGATGGTCCAGGATTTATCTGTTCCCTCCTCACAACCTTCTGTTGAGGGTCCTCAACAAACTGAGATCCTTCAAGGGGGTAGCGGCAATAGTGGCCCACAAGTGGGCGAACAGCATGTGGTTCCCCTTGGCGTTGGAACTACAGATGAAGTTCGTGCCGCTACCACATCCAGTTCTGACCCAGCGAGTCCAGAAGTCGACTGTCTGCGCTTCATTACAGAAAACCCAGACCCTGCAGCTCATGATTTTCTCGCCCTAGCGGTGAGAAAGCGCTTCGGGATTTCGAAAGCCAGCATAGACTTCCTAGAGGAATACAAGTGCAAATCGACTAGAAGGCAATATGAGTCATCTTGGAGAAAATGGGTGGCCTTTGTAAAGGCAAAGAATCCGCAGGAGATCTCAACAGATTTCTGCTTATCTTTCTTCATCCACCTCCATGGCCAAGGATTGGCAGCTAACACGATTTCAGTGTGTAAATCGGCTTTGATGAGACCCATTTTATTTGCCTTCCAGATCGACCTAGGTAACGAGATCTTTAATAAAGTTCCGAAAGCCTGCGCTAGGCTCAGACCTTCAGCACCTCCAAAGCCCATCTCATGGTCTTTAGACAAAGTTCTTCATTTCGCCTCCTTGTTGAGCAATGAAGAATGTGCGTTAAAGGATTTGACGCAAAAAGTTATTTTCCTATTTGCACTCGCGTCCGGGGCCAGGGTTAGTGAGATCGTAGCCCTCTCGAGAGAGGCAGGTCGTGTTCAGTTCCTGGATGGGGGGGAGCTGAACCTGTTTCCGGATCCTACGTTTCTCGCCAAGAATGAGTTACCCACCAACAGGTGGGGTCCCTGGAGAATCTGTCCTCTGAAAGAAGATGCATCTCTATGTCCAGTAGAATGCCTAAAGGTCTATCTTCGTAGAACTTCAGACTTCAAGGGTAGTCAACTATTCAGGGGAGAAACATCAGGCTCAAATTTATCTCTGAATCAACTCAGAGCGAAAATGACATATTTTATTCGCAGAGCGGATCCTGACAGTACACCCGCAGGTCACGATCCGAGGAAAGTTGCCTCATCCCTAAATTTCTTTAATTGTATGGATTTTGAACATCTCCGTTCATACACGGGCTGGAAGTCTTCCAGGGTGTTCTTTCGCCACTATGCGAAGCAAGTAGAGGAACTTAAGAGATCTGTGGTAGCAGTGGGTCGTGTAGTTAACCCTACTGTTTAACTCTGCGAGGAACAGTGGTCTTAATTGGGACGATTAAGTCCAGGGTGAGTGTGTAGGTACATACTGTACTACAAACTAAATGAGGGCACCAAGTGCCCATATAGACTGTTCCTTCCTTCAAAGGTGAACCTTGCATAAGTTCAGACATGTGTGCCAAGCGTTTCTAACGCTAATGTGATTGATTTGTAATACAGATTTTTGATACCTTGGTATCTCATTAAAGTGGTGTTTAATGGTTTTTCTTTCAGATAAACAAGTTCTGTTTACTATCATACTTATGCTTAAAGTTTTGGGTTACCCTCTTTTATATAAATATATATATTTGTTGTTAACCTGTCTGTTTATTATCTGTCAATAAACTTGTTCTTGAGAACCTTGCGTCTCTTTCACCTGTGTCAATTTATTGGTATAATTGAGCATTTTAATTCTATGTATCTTATCTGGGATAATTCTGATAGAATTGTTCTGTTTTGCAAGCTATGTTGCATTGGTTTATGTAAGTCCCCTAATGGGAGGACTCCGTCCCATAAAGGGACGAGGGCGGTTTTATTAGTTTCTTCCTATGTGGATATAAACCTTTGTCCAATACAAGTATTGTGCGGATGACTGGTCAATATATTGACGCAGTGGTTCTATACAAACTATGCTTTACTTAATATAGGGCGAGACCACTATATTAGCTTGCCTGGTATTCATACATAGATATAAGTACTCTTCGAGACTTTCCAGAGTCTAGTAGGACTCTTCCCTGTAGGGGGCAGGAAGCTCTAACATAGTTTATAGTTAGTTGAAAAGATGTATAACGGTAACATCTTAGGTCTCTAGGTCTAGCCGACCGGGAATAAATATCTCCGGGGAGTACGGCACGTTCTGAGAATCCACAGATACAGTAATGCTCTGGTACACTTCCATCAGGACGACATGGCTTGAGCCCAAAAAACGGATTTTGAGCGAAGCGAAAAATCTATTTTTGGGTGAGATAGCCATGTCGTCCTGATGGACCCGCCCTTGCCTTTCTAAGAAAGGGCTGTAGGACCCCTCCCTACATACAGTATCTGTAGCACCTCGTGTACGCTACAAGGAATACAGATGGCGCCAGGATTGGCGCCAGGCACGCATACGAATCGGGGGATAGGGAAGCCTTGGGAGCGGCCCCCCTTTTTCTTTCCCGAATTCGTATCTCGTCAATCTCCCTCCTACGAGACGAATCTCTGTTCAGGTCGTAGATTGCCATGTGACGTGTCTAGAATACGTCCTCTGATATGTCGCGATATCCCTTTCACGAGGGATACTCGCTCCAGGAGTTAGAATTCTGGTACCTTAAGGTAAATTCTCTGGGAATATCGCCGTAGTTGTAATATACCCTAGGAAGCTACCCTATAGGAACTTCCATCAGGACGACATGGCTATCTCACCCAAAAATAGATTTTTCGCTTCGCTCAAAATCCGTTATATATATATATATATATATATATATATATATATATATATATATATATATATATATATATATATATATATAGAGCCAGACTCTTGCTATTTATTATATGGGGGAAATTAAGTTTTTTTTTATTGCAAGTCTATTAAATAAACTAGCTGATGTAACTAATATATATACATAAAAACGAATAGCAATATAACAAGTTAACCGTTACTTTTTATGAAATAAATCTATTCTTAAATAAACGCAAAATAACTAGCGTGCAGGAGCAGATGACCAACGTCCAATATTTGTTGGTAAGATTATACAATTCATCAACGTTCGTTCCATAACATATCAAAATTGAATGACCTGGAATTCAACCTTGACCTAAAGCCTCGTCCACACCAGAAAACCTACCTCGCAATCAGTGTTGGCAAACTGTATGCAAACAATTTTTGAACAGCATGAAAACAGTTGAGCTTCGCTGTTAAAAGGTTTTCGGGTTGTGTCCAAACAGGTTAGAAATATCTGGTTTTGTTTGTTGTCTGTCCACCCCAGGAAACTCTCGTCAATCACAGTTTGAAAATCTTATGTTCACAATGTGTTGATATACCTTTGCTTCTCTTATTGTTTCCCCAAGGTGTGCACCAAACACAGGACTGTGATTAATGCTTACATTTCCTTCAACAACCTTTGTCAAATTCCTGATAATAATATTTGCTTCAAATGTTTGTGTTTTATGTCAAAATATGTTTATTTTGTTTTTGTAAATAGTGTATATAGATTGAATCAAAATTTCTATTGTCAAGTTTTGATTTTTAAAATGAATTTGTTTTATTTCTTCTGATAAATTTTTATTGAGGTAAAATGAAAGATCAATGTCGAAAAGTATTGACATTTATTTAATCAATTTTGCTATTTGATTTTAACAAGCTTGTATTTATCCCATTTACAGTTATCCACTCAATGCAATTTTGAGCTTAACATTTATAAATTAATTTGTTACTTTTTGAGTCAGTAATCGCTGATGATTACATGTCAAAGCCTAACGAGATCAGTTTTCATGAAACCAGCTTTTTTCAGCAAACTGAAATTATAGACACCATTCATCTAAAATGTAAACCAGGTCCCCTGGAAAATATAATTAAGTATAACATATGACCATGTGGAAACTAATTCTTGTTGATTTTGATACAATTTTCGGTGTTTTTTATCTATTTGAGCAACTTTCATTGACGGGTGCTTTCATCCGAGCGCTTAATGGTCTCATGTGCTTGTTATGCAATGCTGGTTATGCAATATAGAACAGGGATCTCGGATGGAATGTGATACACGTTGCTATAGCACATACTCGTATGCATGTACATATGAGTGAAAGCATTAACATCATATATATATATATATATATATATATATATATATATATATATATATATATATATATATATATATGTGTGTGTGTGTGTGTGTGTGTGTGTGTATATATATACAGTATATGCATATATGTATATATATATATATATATATATATATACATATACAATGTATATATATATATATATTTAGATGTATACTGTATATATGTATATATTTGTTTGTATATTCACTTACTGTATATACACATGCATATATATAAGTATGTATGTATATACACATTCACACATAAACACACACAGACACACTCATATATATACTGTATATATATATATATATATATATATATATATATATATATATATATATATATATATATATATTATACTGTATATATATATATATATATATATATATATATATATATATATATATATATATATATATATATATATATATATATACATATATATTATTCTGTATATATATGTATAACAGATAAGAATTGACTTCTAACTAGACTCAGCTAAGAGTGGTTTGTCAAAGAGTTTATGCCTCAACTAGAAAAAATACATTTTGACCATATAAGAAACCCTTTCAATACAACCCAGGAACCTAAATGTAGTCTACTCTTCAATCTGCCCTCTTTGGTGTAGACTTAACAGTTTCTCTTTCACTTAAACCAAATGACTCTTTCACACACAGTCCAAAGGAAAATGCGATCCTTTGGCTGATGTGTTTGACAATAAGAAGAGTAATGAGAAACTCGATCTTCCTCATTCCTTTTTTCCTGTTTAGTTTTTTAGTCCCATGAAGGGAAAGGACTCATGTGTATGGAGGTGCAGATCCCGCTGATTGCTTGGTTCATGAGTTTGTCTGTTACTCTTCGCTAAGTAGCAAGAAGAGGTTCTTTATCTTTTAATTATATCAAGAATCATTCTATGATTGAACAATTGAAGGTTTAAAGGCCGCTCATGAATGACTGAGGCAAGGGACAGTGACATTGCCCCATCAAGCAGGTCAATGCCATACAGACTGACTATAATATACATATGATCAGCGCCCAAGTCCCCTCTCCACCCAAGCTAGGATCAAGGAGGGCCAGGAAATGGCTGCTGATGACTCAGAAGATAGACCTATAGGCTCCCCCAAACCCCCCATCCTTAGTTCTCAAGGATGGTGAGATAGTGACATTGCAGCGACCAAAGAAACTAACGAGTTTTGAGCGGGACTCGAACCCCAGTCTGGCGTTCATCAGTCAGGGACGTTACCTCATCAGCCACCACCATAGTTAATGACCTTTACTGTTATCCTCAGCCTCATATGACATGCTGTGAAGGCTATCAACCCATTGAGGCAATCAGGACCCCCCCCCCCCCACCCCTTCCGTTATGTTGGGTTAAAAGCTCTCTCTTTTTTCAAATGCTTAATTCACACGGTATCACTTTTGTAATTTGCTACTGTTAAAATTCCTGAAGATTTGGTCTTCCTGGCCAACCATTATTCGCCTTCAAGTAGTGATCTTTTGATAGAGGAGAACTACAGTTTTTCATTTATAAAACCTTCTCAACTATTTTTGCCATTTGAACATCTACTGGAATAAGCATTGCGCTCCATTTCATAATAAAAATAAAACTTTTGTCTTTTCTACTTTATAGAACAAGAAAGATAGAAATTTTGAATGGGAGACATCACGTTGCAGAAGTGCATGGATAAATATGCAATTTCGTAAGTACACAACTATATATGTGTTTGTTTAGCTTTATAATATGTGTTTATTCTTTCATCATCGCCATCTCTTCCTAAGCCCATTGACGCAAAGGGTCTCGGTTAGATTTCGCCAATTATCTCCATTTTGAGCTTTTATTTCAATACTTCTCCATTCATCATTTCCCACTTCACGCTTCATAGTTCCCAGTCATATAAGCTTGGGTCTTCCAACTCTTTTAGTACATTGTGGAACCCAGTTTACTAATCTCTCTTGGGGAGTGCGAAGAGCAGGCCCAAACCATCTCCATCTACCCCTCATCGTGATCTCATCCACATATGGCACTCGAGTAATTCTTTACAAATAGGGTCCCACTGATTAAAAATACCATGTAAATGCACTCAATTTCAAGTTTAATAACTGATATTTTCCGTCTTATTCCTACTTCTTAAACTTCGAACCAGTCTTTTATTCGCAAAAATGATTGCCATTGATAACGAGCTTGAAGCGGAAGGACTAATTGGAACTCTAAGATTATATTTTATGTCTTGTAATAAAAACGGGAATACTAATTTTAGTCTCGATTTTTTTTTTTTACATATAACAAGACATATTTCTTTGACTTTTTCCTTGACTTTTTTTTTTTGGGGGGGGGGGGGGCAAAGTTTATCGGTATCAGGAGGTATAAGTTGTGAGCGCAACACCAAATATATATTACTGTTTTTAATGATAAACCAAATATTTTTAATTATTTTAGAAAATATAAATTTATGATGTTCTCTTGACTAATAATTTTGATTTTGCCAGATAATAAAAAAGCCCATAAAACAAAAACGAAATTCTTTTGCACTAAATTTGTAGAGCAACGTAAAGAAACTAAATGTAATGATTTTCTTGTAATTATATAAAATAAATCTTAATTTTGCGTGTGACATTTGAAGTTATGGTAATAGAAATTGAAAAGGCTGAGAGATAATTTAGAGAGTTGAAAATATAGAGATTTCAGAATAAGGCTTCATATATAACTATTCAGAAGACTGATGGTGTAAATCTAATGTCTACAATGTAGTGTATATAACTGTTGGACTGGGGTTCGAAACCCGCTCAAGCTGGATAGTTTCTTTATTGTCTGCAACCTCATCCTCCTTGCTAGGTAAGAATGACGGTTTTGGAAGAGCCTATTGGTCTACCTGCTGAGTCATTAGCAGCCATTGCCTGGCCCTCCCTTGTCCTAGCTTGGGTGGAGAGGGGGCTTGGTTGTTGGTCATATGTATTATGGCCAGTCTCTAGAGCATTGTCACTGCCCCTTGCCTCTGCCATTCAAGAGTTACCTTATAAATCTTAAACCTGAAATGTATAGATTTATTAATTTTATATATATATTTATATATATATATATAATATATATATATAGCAGGCTTATTCATTCCCCCGTTGTTGAGTCATTTTGCAACGAATGTCCTCACTCTCCAGTTTTTCCCTCAATGAAGATAGTTTTTCATCTAAAAACTCCTGTTCTATTTATTTTGGAATAAAAATTCCTGTTATTTTTTTACTGGAAAGGGCATATCCGAAAAAGGTGAATATTGTTGTTTTGTTGTTGTTGTTGTTGTTACCCTGTAGCCTTTTTGTGTCCCTTTGTGGATAGCAATAAAAAAATGAAACACCCTGATGGTTTTATTTTTCGCGTAATCTCCCCCTTTCAGTATTCGTTAAGCTCCTCCTGGGATAGAGTAGATCTGGCTTTCTCTTTCAAAAAAAGAACCTCGTCGGATACTGTTTTCATGTTTGTCATTTCATGCAAATATATCTTTAATTTCATAAAATACTTCTATATAGGTGTCAGTTAGACCTAGTGTTATTGTATTAAAGGTCGCTCATAAGTGGCAGAGGCAATGGACAGTGACATAGCCCTATCGAGCAAGACAAAGCCCTAAAGACCTGACCATATATATATATATAATATATAATATATGTATATATATAATGTATATATATACATATATATACTGTATATATATATATATATATAATAATATATGATCAGCGCCCAAACCCCCTCTCCTCCAGAGCTAGGACCAAGGAGGGCCAGGCAATGGCTATTGATGACTCAGCAGATAGACGTATAGGCTCTCTCAAACCCCTCCCGCATTAGTTCACATGGATGGTGAGATTGCAGCGACTAAAGAAACAAACGATCCTGATCAGGACTGGAACCCCAGCCTGGCCTTCACCAGTCAGGGACGTTACCCACATCGGCCACTACTACCATTATAATTTCGACAATTTATTTTTTCAAATTGATGAACCGATTCACGACACTATTTCCATTTTCTAAAATATATGAATCTATTCAAACCTGTCTGTCGTTCCTTATATCTTCATAGCTCGGTTAATAAAATCACTGCTGGCATTGTTTCGACTCAGAGGTATACTGTAGGTTCGAGATTCGAGTCCTTGCTAAGCAGGAAGCATTTGCCAAAAAAAGATTTTCCAATGGATGTACTTTATATTCCCAAAGGTAGATTTCGATATTAAGTGCCATTGTGGTTGATATTTATATATATTAAAGTCACGAGTGTCATTGACTGAATAGTCATATATATATATATATATATATACATTATACATATTATATAAGTATTTATATATATATGTAGATATATTATATATATATATATATATATATATATATATGTATATATATATATATATATATATATAAGTATTTTATATATATGTATATATATATACATATATATATACATATATATATGTATATTATATGTATATATATATATATAATTATATATAAGTATACAGTATATTATGTACGATATATTTATTTATGTGTGTAAAGCAAGGGAAGAGAGAGAGAGAGAGAGAGAGAGAGAGAGAGAGAGAGAGAGAGAGAGAGACGTGATAGCAAATTCCAGCATAATTGTTAAATGGATATTACTATGCTAAAATATATCCTGCAATTTATTTTCTCAGTGCGCTGTTAAGCGACATTAGATTTTAATGAGTGAATGGACATGAAAATTTGATGCACCCGTTTATAGCTATATTTTGCCAGGTATGTCATTACCAGGTATGTCATTACCAGGTATAGGAAATACCCTCTCTGGGTGTAACTGGCGCGGTAATTAATGAGGAGATGTAGCTTAATGCAGTCATTATCATCATTATTTTACATTGAATTTCTAGTCATGTAACTATAAACAGTAATTCCTCAATCAACATAGTTTTAAGTTTCCGTTTGAGTTAATATGTAGGTCACTGCGTTGAGTGTTCCTTTTCAGATCCAAATATGTTATCACTTTGTCAGTTTTCTTCTTTTTTTTTGTAGGGGGGGGGGGGGCACGGGACGAGTAAGTGAACAGTGGAATGGAATGCATATAAAAAAGTCATGTATTTTTTATAAGTTTGGTTGGGATGAACAACGTAATAAAACCAACAGATATAGAATGAAGATAGTTATTGAAATTTTATAGGGCAGTATCGATAAAGGATTTAATTTTGATGAATTAAACCAAACATTTGTATTCTTTTTCTAATAACCCCGTTCGCAATTATATGACGGAATAAAAAAGAAAATATATATTTTTCTGGGTGGTGAAATATAAGAATATCCTTATAACATACAGATTAGGGCAAATGACACCCCTTGGGTGGCCTATTGGTAGCGTGCACAGTGATCGCCAGACTGGGATTCGAGTCCCGTTCAAACTCATTTGTTCCTTTAGTGGCTGCAGCCTCACCATACTTGTGAGCTAAGGATGGGGGGCTCGGGATAGCCCATAGGTCTAACTGCTAAGTCATCAGCAGCCACTGTCTGGCCCTCCCTGGGTCCCCAGCTTGATTGGAGAGGGGGCTTGGATGCTGATCATATGTGTATATTGGTAGTCTCCAGGGCATTGTCCTGCTTGCTAGGGCATTGTTACTGTCCCCTTGCCACCCCATTCATGAGCGGCCTTTGAACCTTGGAAAAAGTTATCTCGCTCGAATCGTAAACTATTTTCATCAGGTTTTAAGGAAATAATCCTATCTAGTAGTACATATTCAAACACGTCACTCACGT
>NC_090727.1:15322114-15331677 GCF_036898095.1 Palaemon carinicauda | reverse complement strand
GTATATATATATATATATGTATTATAATATCATATATATATATATATATATGTATATATATACATATATATTATATATATATATATATATATTGTATATATATATATATATTATATATAAGTATTTATATATATATATATAAAGTATACAGTATATTATGTAGATATATTTATATATGTGTGTAAAGCAAGGCAGAGAGAGAGAGAGAGAGAGAGAGAGAGAGAGAGACGTGATAGCAAATTCCAGCATAATTGTTAAATGGATATTACTATGCTAAAACATTCCCTGCAATTTATTTTCTCAGTGCGCTGTTAAGCGACATTAGATTTTAATGAGTGAATGGACATGAAAATTTGATGCACCCGTTATAGCTACATTTTGCCAGGTATGTCATTACCAGGTATGTCATTACCAGGTATAGGAAATCCCCTCTCTGGTGTAACTGGCGCGGTAATTAATGAGGAGATGTAGCTTAATGCAGTCATTATCATCATTATTTTACATTGAATTTCTAGTCATGTAACTAAAAACAGTAATTCCTCAATCAACATGGTTTTTAAGTTTCCGTTTGAGTTAATATGTAGGTCACTGCGTTGAGTGTTCCTTTTCAGATCCAAATATGTTATCACTTTGTCAGTTTTCTTCTTTTTTTTGGGGGGGGGGGTTGGGGGGTTGGGGGGGGTGTTAGGGCACGGGACGAGTAAGTGAACAGTGGAATGGAATGCATATAAAAAGTCTTCATGTATTTTTATAAGTATGGTTGGATAAACAACCTAATAAACCATCAGCTATAGAATCGTGATAATTATGAAATTTAGAGGGCAGTATGGCAAAAGATTTAATTTTGATGAATTAAAAAAAAATTTGTATTCTTTTACTCATAACCCAAGCTCAATCATATGACGGAATAAAATAGAATTTATATTTTTCTGGTAGGTGAAATATAAGAATATCCTTAATACAGAAAAGTAAATGAATCCCTTGGGTTGGCCTACTAGTAACATCCCTCCCTGGTGATTGCCAGACTGGGGTCTGAGTCCCGCTCAAACTCGTTAGTTCCTTTAGGGGCTGCAACCTCACCATACTTGTGAGCGAAGGATCGGGGTTCGGGGGAGCCTATAGATCTACCTGCTGAGTCATCAGCATCCATTGCCTGGCCCTCCCTGGTCCTAGCTTGGGTGGAGAGGGGCTTGGGCACTGATCATATGTATATATGGTCAGTCTCTATGGTATTTTCCTGCTTGCTAGGGTATTATCACTGTCCACGCCTCTGCCATTCATGAGCGGCCTTTAAACTTTGAAAAAATGTCAATCGAATCGTTCAACTATTTTCATCAGTTTTTAACAGAATAATCCTATCTATTAGTACATATTCAAACACGTCACGTAGTATTTCTGAGTAACGGTGTTATATATATATATACAAATGGAATGAATAAAAGTATCTGCCGAACTGGGTCATTCTTTACGATTAACTCTGGAATCAGAGTTACGCTCGATTATCCATGTAGCTTCATGCAATGTGTTAGGCAATTTGACTTTCATCAGGGGATTTGTACTTTTATGGGGTGCTGGGGCCGGGGCAGGTACGCATTTGGGTCACTAATCCGGAGAGATTCTGTATGACGTTCACTTGTAATTTGCTATGAAGCCCGCTTTTACAAGGCTCACAGAATCAGAGAAATAGGGCAATACGTTGTATTTATCAAGATTAATATTGTGAATTCGTTCCTTTATTACAAAATGAATGAGTAAAATTAACTTAATGGCGAACTTGGCTCAAAATGAAAACGGTAAATGAAATCCATTTTGTTACTTGATGTATTTGTGATAACTTAATATTTATTACCTCGGCCAAGGAGGTTAAGTTTTCACGCGTTTTTTTTTTTCTTTTTTTTTTATCACCACCGTAACTCAAAAAGTTAAGCACGAATTAAAAAAAAGAAAAAAAAAGACGTTACGTTAGAAATGGGATAACCTAGATTATTATGCGGTCGACATAAGAAATGAGGAATGTTTGGTCCGTAGATTTGAGTAGAATTATGACAACCTTCATTGGCGGAGGTCTGATATCTCTGAATTTGCTCTTTTGGTTGTTAATTTGAAAACAATAGGGCAAATGAATTTCCAATATTAAACGACACCACAGATAAGGATTTTCAGATCTTTATGAATCACTGTTGGTATGTTCTAGAGGATTAGAGTTGGAAAATAATTGATTTATCAAGGGGTAATCATTGATAACTAATTTTTAGTTGTTATTTTCTGAGAAAGATTGAGTAAGCGTGATTTTCTCATCACTTAGAGACGTTTCTCATGCAGAGAGTTTGAGAATAATTAATTAACGCTGATAACTAATTTATATGTGTTCGTTTTTCGTGAGAAAGATTGAGTAAGCGTGATTTTCTCATCACTTAGAGCATATTAAGGTTTTAGTAATGCTACATAATAGAAAAAGGGCTCATATGTTAACAGATCACATTGTTTTCAACACCTTATGACAGTAACAATTCACCTTCCTAAAATAAATGAAGTACGGTTGGACACAGAATTTCATGGCATATCTTGCTCTGAGGAAATGCACCCTGTCACACCATTACTGCGCGGCTAGTAACCAAACAGATAGTGCAGGTCTGTAAGGAGAGATGGCAGTGGTGGTGGGCTGGATGACTAAAAGGGACTCGCCGCGCAGTAATGGTATGGCATGGGCACTTCCTCAGAGCAAGGTGTGCCAGGAATTCTTGTTTCTAACTGTACATAAAATATTACCGTTGTAATAATGTATTTGTCAAGAATATTACCTTTTGCTACAGATTCCTATATGGTGAAACATAATTCTTTAGTAATAACTTGGTCATTCCAAGTTATTGGAAATCTCTCAAAATAACCATTTTTATTTCTCAGACTATATTAGTTACAAAGATAATAGTTCTTTCTGGTATGTAAAGGCTCTAGAAAATATGATCTTTGATATTTTCACTAATAAGTTTGGCAATAAGTTCATGATTTTTTTTTCATAGTTTTAAACATAAAATCATTTATACACGGTCGCCAATTCCGAAATTGTTTTGAAAATCATCCCAGTATCTCTCTCTCTCTCTCTCTCTCTCTCTCTCTCTCTCTCTCTCTCTCTCTCTCTCTCTCTCTCTCTCTTTACTTATAAGTATGAAATACTTGATACATCAATCAGGATCGAGGATTTTCTGTGATAGATATGCCTCAAATCTTGTCGTTTATTTTCTTCAATTTATGGAAAGTTTTCAAATTCCAAAACAAATGAAATTCATTCCTCTCTTTTCCTAAACTGGAAAGTTGAAATTTTTTCCACATATAGTCACGTCAGAATGAAGTATTAGACTCATGACATTTCAATATCAGTGAACATTTCAAGTGATATGAAACAATATTCATGATTCCTCTGACGATATGTTTCCTTATATGAAAGATATGATGTTAACACTCTGGTCAAAGGACAACTATGTATTTCAGTGTTAATAATGCATGCAATATTGACGAAACTTTTGATTTATACTAGAGGTGCCTCACAAGTAGGCCTATAATATATATGTTTATGTGTTTAAATACATACAGTATATATATATATATATATATATATATATATATATATATATATATATATATATATATATATATGAAAATATACGAGAGCAAACTAGAGTAGATATATTCCAACAACATTTAAGAAAAAGAAATGGATACGAACCGAACATATAATGAGAATGACAGACTGTAGGTGGATATTAGGAATAACAGAATGGTTCATTGGAGATTGCAAAAGAAGGAAGGGAAGGAAGAGAAGACGATGGATTGACGAACTAAAAAAATATGCTGGCGTGGACTGGAACAGAAAGACCATAAACAGAAGCAAGTGGAAGGACATTTCTGAGGCTTTGGTTCTTTAGGGGACTAGCAACAGGGGGTGATGATGATGTTATATAGGTGTATATATATATATATATATATATGTATATATATATATATATATGTATACATATATATATATATACAGTATATATATATATATGCATATATATATGTATATATACATATATATACATACAGTATATATATAAATTATATATATATATGTATATATATACATATATATGTATATATACATATATATATATATATATATATATATATATATATATGTATATATACATATATATACATACAGTATATATAAATTATATTTATATGTATATATATACATATATATGTATATATATATATGTATATATATACATATATATGTATATATACATATATATATATATATATATATATATATATATATATATATGTGTGTATATATACATATATATACATACATGCACACACATGCATATATATATATATATATATATATATATATATATATATATATATATATATATATGTTTATATATGCATATTTGTATAATATTGATGAATATGTTTATAAATGTTTATATATATATATATATATATATATATATATGCATTATGTGTAATATATATATATATATATATAATATATATTTATATATATTTATATATATATAATATATATATATATATATATATACATACATATAAATGTTGCTACATATTCTTTATCTGTATCTTTTGCAACTTCTATATGGGATCGATGTTTCTGACAGCTCGACTCCACCTAACTCGATCAAACGCACAGTCCTCCGACCATCTTTTATCAGATCTTCTTTAAGTATATCCATACACATCCTCTCGGTCTCCCCCCCCCCCCCCCCCCAGACACCTCCATCTGCTCCACTCTCCTTTCCACATATGTCCCATCTTCATTATCATCATCATTACAAGCTAAACTACAACCGTAGATGGAAAAGTAAGATGCTATAACCCCAAGGGATCCAACAGTGAAAAATAGCCCTGTGAGGAAAGAAAAAAGTAGCCCAGTGAGGAAAGGAAACAAGGAAAAATAAAAACTACAGGAGTAGTAATAAACAATCGAAATAAAATATTTTAAGAATAGCAACAACATTAAATTAGATTCTGCATATATAAACTATAAAGAATTAATAAAAACAAGAGGAAGAGAAATAAGATAGAACTGCATGACCGAGTGTACCCTCAAGAAAGATAATCTTACCCCAAGATAGTGGAAGTCCATGGTACAGAGGTTTAGTCACTACTAAAGACTAGAGATCATTGGTTTGATTTTGAAGTGTCCTTCTAGACGAGTTGCTTCCCATAGCTAGAGTCTCTTCTACCCTTATCAAGAGGAAAGTAGCCACTGAACAATTAGTGTAGTAGTTAACCCCTTTAGTGGAGAAGAATTGTTTGGTAATCTTAATGTTGTCAGGTGTATGACAGAGGAGAATGTGGAAAGAATAGACTAGACTATTCGGTGTGTGTAGACAAAGACGAAATGAGCCATAACCAGAGAGAGGGATCCAATGTAGTATTGCCTGGCCAATCAAAAGACCCAATAACTCTCTAGTGGTAGTATCTCAACGGTTGGCTGGTGCCATGGCCAAGCTAGTACCTTTATCACATGGTCACACCACTACAGTGTTCCTTCCTGGACCTTTTTTTGATAGTTCTACGACTTTAGTTGTTACTATTATTCTTTTTTTTTCTTTCTATTCTGTTCATTTTTGTTACTCTACACGTCCACCTGAGCCATTTCTATTTCTTTTCCTGCTTTCTCTTTACCAGCCATGTTTCTGCTCCAGTAATCAAAGTTTGTCTCACTAATATCTTGTTATATGTTTCTTCAAAAGGGCCCATAAAAGACACAAAGGAAATATAAATGAATCACTATATTTCGACCAATACACATTGGTGCTCATCAAGGTGTAAAGTAAAAATGCGGAATAGAGTGGACAGTGACTGTTTATATATGAAAGCAAAATAGTGGTTCCAATTGAGTGCTGGAAGGATTAGCCCAATATTATAAACTCTTACTTTAATCTTTCCGTTGATTCTGCAGTCGTTTTTTTTCCGCACACTGCGTTTTGTTTCTACACCAAAATTTAATCATTAGCTATTGTTGAACCAAGATGTTTTAATTTGTATACTAGATTCGACATTGTCCTTTCTATACTATCAGCGTCAATGACCTCCGATGTCAAGGTTACCAGAGAACTTCAAATCATTCATTCAATCCATTCTAATCTCGTCAGAGTCTTGATCTCCATTAAAACTTGAAGTATTCTGTCTTCTTTCTGCTGATCTTTAATCTCTGTCTTCCAGTACCTTCTTCCATTGCTTTAATTTTGATTCCATTACTCTTATGTTGGTGATACATAACACCATTTTGTCAGGAAACAGCTTGCAATAGGGGATTGATCTTTTATTCCTTGAGATGGAACATCCATAATCAGGTCAATAAGATATAGACTTGAGCAGATTGCATGTGATGCCCTTCTCTACCTCACCAATTATTATTATTATTATTATTATTATTATTATTATTATTATTATTATTATTATCATTATTATTATTATTGTTATTATTATTATTAGCTACACTACAACCATAGTTGGAAAAGCAGAATGCTATAAGCCCAGTGGCTCCAACAGGGAAAATAACCCTGTGAGGGAAAGAAACAAGGAAAAATTAAATATTTTAAGAACTGTAACAACATAAATGTCTCCTATATAAACTAAAATAAAACTTAAACAAAATAAGAGGAAGAAAAATAAGATAGAATATGTGTGCTCGAGTGTATCCTTAAGCAAGAGAACTCTAACCCATGACACTGGAAGACTGTACAGAAATCCCTTAATTGTATTCAGGAAGTTCTTATGATTGGCCTTGATTTCAGAGCCGCTTTTTGCCGTGTTAATCACGAGGACCCTGTTTTCGAACGCAAATTGGGAGTATCATTTTTATTTAATTTTAGGTAATAGATCGCAAAGAGTATTCATTGATGGTCATTAAGATGGGCAATGATCCTATTATTGTTGACCAATTGCTCTTGTGTTCTCAGCATTTCTGTACCCTTTTCATATATATATATATATATATATATGGTAATGACCCTAAGATTGTTGACAATTGCTCTTGTGTTTTCAGCATTTCTTTGTCCTTTTCATATATATATATATATATATATACATATATATATATATATATATAAATATATTTATATATATATATATATATATGGCAATGACCCTAAAATTGTTGACCAATTGCTCTTGTGTTTTCAGCATTTCTTTGCCCTTTTCATATATATATATATATATATATAAATATATATAATATATATTTATATATATATATATATATATATATATATATATACATATATATATATATATATATATATGGCAATGACCCTAAAATTGTTGACCAATTGCTCTTGTGTTTTCAACATTTCTTGATAGGCTGACATAAGTCTTTTATAGTTTTTATATGACATATCTGTTTTGTTGTTACTGTTTTTAGAATGATTTACTATTGATTATTTTCTCATCATTTATTTATTTCCTTATTTCCTTACCTCACTGGGCTATTTTACCTTGCAGGTGTCCTTGGGCTTATATCATCTTGCTTTTCTAACTAGGGTTGTAGCTTAGCAAGTAATAATAATAATAATAATAATATGTATATATACATATGTATATATATATATATGTATATATATAATATATATATATATATATATATATGTATATATATATATATATATATATATACTTTCCTAACTACCACCCACTGGTTCGGAGATCTGTTTGAAAGTGTATGACTGCTCCCTCTGCCCCCCTCCCTGAGTGTGACTGGAAAGAAATATGTTTAGGTAAATATATATATATATATATATATATATATATTTATATATATAGCCAGACACTTGCTCCTTATTATATAAGGGAGATTAGCGAGCTTGTACAGTATGTGTTTGTCATAGTAATTAACTTTTTTACCAAAAGGTGAGGATAAAAATTTACATTCTAAATGCCCCGTAAAGAATGAATTAACATAGCATAGACATGTCTAAATAAATTAGATACAAAAAGTCCTGGAATAGATAACTTTTATAAATAGGTAATTAGGCAAATGAACGTACGTTGTTCTTTTGTAGTTTTGTTTCTCTAGACATTTTCTGGATACTATATTAGATGTTGATTGTCTTCATGGAATTAGAATTAGTAGTTTTTTATGGCTAAAATATTCCCTGTTGGATTAATACTTCCAGAGCCTTCCTTACAAATCGATTGGAATGTTTTTTTGGGGGGGGAGCTTTTCTCCATCAAGATACAATATGTAGAATAAAAAAGATAAGATAAAAGTTATGAATCCTCTTTCTTATTATTTCTTGTTTCTGAGAGAGAGAGAGAGAGAGAGAGAGAGAGAGAGAGAGAGAGAGACTTAAAATTTTGCTTTTCCTTGATTCCATTATAATAGGAACGTGAGACATGAGATAAAAAAAAATTCGCATATCTAGTTACATCTTTCTTAATGTTTCTTGTAACTCATGAAGGATGAACCCAAAATTCGAAAGCGCTTCTGAGAGAGAGAGAGAGAGAGAGAGAGAGAGAGAGAGAGAGAGAGAGAGAGTTACAAGGATTTGGGATGTTTCAAAAACTTTTTAGTCCATGCTCTTCTTGAGAGCGAATTAGTTTAAACGTTTAGAGAGTTCTTATGATCTTTTCTAACTTATTCTTGAGAGACTTAAAATTTTGCATTCCCTTGAGTCCATTTGAATAGAAACCTGAAAGAGTCGTCAGATATAAGAAATCACTTTTCCAGTTACATCTGATGTAACTCGGTTCCATGGGATCTGACTTCCAACTGACTACTTTATGCAATTACGCTGGATGTTGGCTCTTCTGTGTGTGTGTGTGTTTTTTTTTTTTTTTCCACCACATAGTTTTTTAAGCGAGGGATTCTGCGTGTAGGAAATAGCGAAATGTGAATATATCAAACCATGCAATTTCGTTAAAGGTATAAAGGCCACTCATGATATGCATGGGCAGTGGACAGTGACATTGCCCCAGCAAGCAGGATAATGCCCTAGAGACCGATCATATATACATATGATCAGAGCCCAATCCCCCTATCCACCCAAGCTAAGACCAAGGAGGGCCAAACAAAGGCTGTTGATGACTCAGCAGATAGACCTATTGGCTCCCTCAAACCTCTGACCCTTAGCTCTCAAGGAGGTTGAGATTGCAGTGACCAAAGAAACTAACGAATTTGAGCGGTATTCGAACCCAAGTCTAGCGTTCACCAGTCAGGGACGTTACCTCATCAGCCACCATTGAATGAAAGTCTTCCTTTTAGTGTTTTTATGAAAATGAAATAAATCTCGATTTTCATCATGGGCAAATTGATGTAATTTCCTTTTTCATCATGTCACGTTTTGTATGTTAGGGTTGGGGTGGGGGGGGGGGGGATTTTGCAAAATTGCTCTTGTAGTTTAATTTCACTAAATGCTATAGTATCGAGCTCCATTGCTTTATATGTAATAACTCTTAAAGATTTCCTTTGATAAGTATAACATCCACACAACCCAAATTCAAAGTGTAATCTCTCTCTCTCTCTCTCTCTCTCTCTCTCTCTCTCT
>NC_090727.1:15297114-15317114 GCF_036898095.1 Palaemon carinicauda | reverse complement strand
TAGAGCGTATAGGTCCGGGTAAACGACGTATCCAAAGGGCACGAAGTAGGTTCACCTCACGGGGAGAGCCGTCTGTGACAGGTTGCAGGCGAGCAATACTGGTCATTTCCCTGAGGGAAAGCGAAGCCCTTTGGTCCCCCAACGGTTGTTGCGAGAGCTGAAAAAGCTTTGCTATACGGGCGGCTGGCGACGGCGAGTACTGCTGCAGAAGGTATACTTTGAGGGTATCATACGCTATTGGGCTGTCTCCTTGTTCACAAAGCCAGTCGGATATTTCCGGGAAGGTGTCCTCGGGTATCGCTGCGAGAACATAATCTGCTTTGGTGGTTGAGCGAGTCACGCCCTTGATGCGGAACTGGACTTTTGCGCGCTGAAACCAAGCATACGGCTCTCCGCTGGTGAACGATGAAAGTTTCAATGGGGCAGCCGCAGCGCCAACTTCTGTAGAGTCTGCCATAGTACCAACGATGGAGGGGCGAGGGGGGTTGGAAGGCGGGAGGAGCGAGTCGACTTCCGGGGTCACCAATGTGACGGGCCGAGAGAAGGTTGTGACTCAAAGACAGTATGAAAGCAACTGAGTGAGTTTATTATAGAACACTCTCCTTTGTATATAAAAGCTCAAAGCAACAAGAAATTTCATGTTAAAAAAACAGACACTGTTTTAGATGAGAAAACCAGACATGTTTATTCTGGTTCTTTTTAGTGCGAGGGAAGAGCGAATATACAAGCATAATATATAAACAAAATGAACTATGTACGATCGTGTGACACGCGGTTGGTACATTTCTTTACATTCAAAATAGCAAATACACCGAACAGACTTCCAGCGGATGTAGGCAATATTAAGACAGTAAATGAAGTTAGACAAGATTATAAAAACTCCCTAATTATTTAAACTAATTCACTGATGAACTGAGTCTTTTGAGAGATCCAAAATCTCTCTCTCTCTCTCTCTCTCTCTCTCTCTCTCTCTCTCTCTCTCGCAGATATATAAAACCATAATTTCCCCAGTTAAATTTAACATTATAAATCTTAAATTGTTAAGTGATTGCACTTTTATGCAATTATCCGTATTCATACTTCATGTTTGCTTTTTGATTATTTAAAACTTCCCCAACGGCGCTTGATTTCAAAATTGTATTAAATTCGAAAGCCTTTGAGTTTTAATGCATCTCCTCTGCAGATTAATTTGATTTTCATAGGTTTTCTATGAAATCCTTATGAATAAGCCTTTTATGTCTGGCCTGGGTGAATTGAACCTTTGAACTTATATTTGAACTTCTATCCCTTGATTAAGGATGTCCATTTCATACTAATTGCATGTAAATATTTCATACGTTCTGGCTTATTTCTTACCCTTCCAGTTTCACGAAAGTGATATGATATTAAAAATGTTTTTGGAGATATTATGCTTTATGAAGAAAAGTTTCTCGGATAATAAGAGATACATCTTGTTTCTCTTCCTCTTGTTATTTTGAAGTTTGTTTAGTTTATATAGGAAAGATTTATATTTAATGCTATTATTGATCTTAAACTTTTGTGTTTTTTTCTTTATTTCTTTTCCTCACTGGGCTATTTTCCCTGTTTGAGTCCTTTGGACTTGCAGCATCCTGCTTTTTTAACCAGGGTTGTAGCCTAGCAAGTAATAATAATAATAATAATTATAATAATAATAATAATAATAATAATAATAATAAGGATGATGATGATGATGATAATAATACAGTGAAATGTTTAGTTCTTTAATTATTTGTGAGTTTTCATGTCCAGACTATTGTCTTCGGTTTAACTTTCAATCCTAGTGTACCTCATAAGAATCATAATCTATTTAAAGATTTTAGATAAGATGATAGAATTCCTTCATCTAACACAAAGTAATCATCGCTCCGGGAAAATCTGTGGTTAATTAAAGAAAGAAATGAGCAAGGGGAAAAAAATACTCTGTCAGGGAGTGTTTATAGATTTCTTATTATCCTACACGAAATGGTAAAAGATATATAAAACAAGAGATATATCTAGTGTACGTTGACGATTGGTTTCTCAAGAGGGTGAACGAGGAAAGAAGCCCTGAGAGTGGTCACATGACTTGGAGTTCTTTTCCGTTTAAAGGAAAGTCATGATACCAAATGAGAGAGAGAGAGAGAGAGAGAGAGAGAGAGAGAGAGAGAGAGAGAGAGAGATTTCCTAAGTCTATACCAAAGTTATTATATTGAGAATTTCTATCGCTAAAATAAGCCAAATGGGTAAGGGTAATATTTTTTTTCTTTTAAGATGAGGTGATTTTTGTTTTCCGTTCCTATAACTGATCTTTATCAAGCTATTGTAACTTTTACCATGATCTAGGTTTATTACGTAGGATGCTTTTAGCCTGATCAGAAATCGGATTTCCAAATATTCAATGTATCATACTTGTTGAGAATTATTATCGGTACTGAGACCACTTGAGGTTGTAAAAGGGATTCATTGTTGTAAGCCAGCTCGATTCTTTAACAAAACTGAGCTACTTGGCTTTGTTTTTCTTTTTTTTTTCTTTTTTTCCCTTTTTGCTTGTATCTAATTTTAACACTTCTTTATTTACAATTTCTCTTACATGTAGTCCTCCTCAGTCAGCCACTCCGATCAATTTTATCCGCTTTTATTTATCGGGTTAAAAATTTTAGTTTCTTTTGTCTTCCAACAAAAGACATATCATCTTCTTCCCTACTTCTCTACCCAGGCTCTCCGCTCATAAGTCTTTGTAAATATTCGCTGATCTTAAAAACATGGCATTCTGATGTCTTTCTGCCTGTAGTATATTTCATCAGTGCATCAATTTATAGTGTCTCCAATCCGGACATTTCCTTACACATGTATGACTGATTGCAGCTTAACCTAACCTCACCTACCCTAATCCAACCTACAGCTTGGCTCTGGATGTGTTACTGTTCCCCTTGCTCTAGTACAGTGAACATCAGCGTTGTCTATCTTCCTGTACGGCTGCCATAGCTTTGTATGCTTTGTCAGTAGTCGGTCAGCTAGTTTCTTATGTCTAGGCCGTTTGAACCAGTATAAAACATTGAGAAATCTTTAGGACCAAAATGGCTCTGTGTATTCTTGCACGCTCACGGCTCTTCGCATTGCCAGTCCAGCTGTTGGGAAAACCTTTTCATATTAATAAGTTGCCTATATGAAAAGAACCTGTGTGTTCAAGTTTTTATTTCTTGTACGTTCTGTCCAATGGCAGGGTTGTGGTGGCTTGTTGGTAACGTCCTTGCCTGGTGATCGCCAGACTGGGGTTCGAGTCCCTCTTAAACTCGTTAGTTCTTTTGGTCGCTGAAACCTAACCATCCTTGTGAGCTAAGAATAGGAGCTTTGGGTCAGCCTATAGGTCTATCTGTTGAGTCATCAGCAGCCATTGTCTGTGCCCTCCTTGGTCCTAGCTTGGGTGGAGATGGGGCTTGGGCACTGATCATACCTATATATGGTCAGTCTCTATAGGGCACTGTCCCGCTTGATAGGACAATGTCACTGTCCCTTGCCTCTGCCATTCATGGGTGGCCTTTAAACCTTTAAGAGACCATATCAACGTGTGTTCTTGCTTGATATAAAATAACCACCCGATGCTTGTCAGAGCTACAAATCAACGCGAAAACTGCTAGTTAACCTAGTGTGCCCGTCCTACACTGGCCCATATACACATACACACACACACACACACACACACACACACACACACACACATATATATATATATATATATATATATATATATATATATATATATATATATACACATACACACTCGAGTACACTATACTATCTTATTTTTTTTTTATCTTCCTCTTGTTTTTTAGAAATGGTGTGTTGGGCAGGCTGAATAGAAGGGCCATGGATGCCTGGTGGTTTATCAAGAGGATGTCTTTTCCTTGTCTGTTTCTTTTTCTTCTCAAAACCACCCTTACTGTCCTCCCTTCAGTTGAAGTGGCTATCCTGGAGGCTATTAAGCCTTACATGGTGTATCGGCTCCGCCATGTTGACTAGTTTTTCAGATTTTCGATCTACAGTCGATGGGTTTTATCAAGCACATTATTTGTATTTCTGTACATATTGTTTTTATTATCATTATTGTTAATTTAGTTTTCAAGTATGATGTTTTATTGCCATTATTCTCATCCTGTTTGGAGGCATTGAGCGAAATCCTGGACTAGTACGTCCTAGACTTCGTCAATGTCATCTACTGTATTGCAATATTCGTGGTCGGCATACAAATATTCAAGACCTTATAGTTGTGTCCAGACAGTATGATATTCTTTTGTGCTCAGAAATTTTGATTTCTAATATGAGGCACTCATCTGAGCTCCTTATAACCGATTTTAAGAAGTCAATAATTTGGAGATGGCATGCTATTCCTAGGGGAAAGGGAATGACGGTGTATATTAGGAATGAGCGCTCTGCTTCTCATATGTCATGCAATGAATGTCTGTTTGCCTCTGAGTCAGACTGTGAGCAAATCATAAGTGAAGATACTTACAGATCTGGTAACTACTTGGACCTCGTATACACTGACTCCCCTGGCGTTATAACAAGTAAGGTTGGTTCTCCAGTTGGGACTTCTGATCATGCCTTGGGTTCATTAGAAGTGAAGACTAAGCAGCCTGTCCCTGATGTATCATACTCATGTAAGATTTATGTGAAATCTCAAGTAGACTGGAATGGTATTATGAGTGATCTTTTGCGATTGAATTGGTCATAATTGTATAATAGTGTTGATGCTGTTGAACCTTTGAATAAGAATCTAGTCAACATAATTGATAAGTGTATCCCATCCTTCTCGTGTGCTAAGGTATCGAGTGAAAGACAAACCTTGGTTCCATGATTATTGTAGGCACGGTTTTTTGGAGAAATAGTCGGCCTATCATCTATGGAAGGGTAACAGATCAGATTTGACTTGGAATAAACATACTTAGCTTAAAGCTTTTTCTCAGGGAGCTTATGATTCAACCGAAAAGGAATTAAATCTAATCATAAAAGAAACTCTTTCTGGTACAACTCTGCAGCATAAGTAGTGGACTACCCTTAAATCTGCGCTCTTTGGTGTAGACGCAACAGTTCCTCCTTTACTTAAACCAGATGGTAACCCTTTTGGCTGTAATGAGAAACTTGATCTTCCCCATTCCTGCTTTCCTGAAGCTAAATTAACTAGTGAAATTAAAGCTCTCTTGATAGACCTTGATGCTTATGGAGGTATAGACCCAAATGGTATAGACTGCAGATGTCTTAGCTCTAAAGTTGTCTGTTATTTTGTGCAAGCTAGCAGGAGGAGGAGCTTTTAGCACTTGTTGGGGAATCGGTATGTTACTTCATTATGTAAACGTATTTGAGGTTGCTCAAGTTCAACTGATTACCACCCAATTTCTAGAGCTCCCATATTATCTAAAGTTTTTTAATGTCTTTTGTAAAACGTCCAAATAAGGTTGCTGAAGGTAATCATATGTTCCCTAGTTTGCAATTTGGCTTTCGTAAGGCCTTGGACCATGGGATGCCCTTCTTACAATCTCCAATGCTGTACAGAAATCTGATTGAGGTCAAGAGGTTCGTATGATTGGCTCTGATTTTAGTCCTGGCTTTGGCCGTGTTAGTAATGAGGCCCCTGTTTTCAAACTCAAACAGTTTTTGGGAGTGGGTGGGTCTTTTCTTACCATCCGTATTGAATTTCTAAGTAATAGGTCGCAAAGAGTTGTTGCTTACCATAGTGAGTATAGGAATGCGATATCTTGTGTTCATCAGGGTAGTGGTCTTGGCCCATTACTTTTCATACTATATGCACATGACATGTGGTTTGGCCTAGAAAACAAGCTTGTTACATATGCAGATGATGCCACACTCTTTTCATCAATTCCAGCTCCTGAGTTTAGATCTGGGATGGTATACAACCTGTAGTTTTTCAAAACAATTTATGCTGAGATTGCAATATGGAGGAAGTTCACATGAACAAGCACCTCAGAATTACATGGAAATACCTTTCCTTGTTTCACCCAGCCTCAGGTATATTAGCAATTAGCAAACATGTTGCAATTTCTTATAAACCTCTCCATTACATTGCCACTTCCAGAATTCTTTTTAAGAGAAGCAATTGAATCCAGTATCCAGTTTGTGTATCTTAGTTTCCTCTCATTCACGCTTTAGTTTTACAAATATTTTTTAAATAATCAAGAATTTCTTCAATAAATAGCAGTAAAGCAAAAATAAAGGCTGACAAGATTAGATATTTTGAGCCCGGTTTCTGAAATTTATGACATAGATCTACAAAGGTGAGAGCTTCAGATATATATATACATGCATGCATACACGCACTCATATGTATGATATATATGTATGCGCGTCTGTGTGTGAATATATATATATATATATATATATATATATATATATATATATATATATATATATATATATATATATATATAACGGATTTTGAGCGAAGCGAAAAATCTATTTTTGGGTGAGATGGCCATGTCGTCCTGATGGAAGTTCCTATAGGGTAGCTTCCTAGGGTATATTACAACTACGGCGATATTCCCAGAGAATTTACCTTAACGTACCAGAATTCTAACTCCTGGAGCGAGTATCCCTCGTGAAAGGGATATCGCGACATATCAGAGGACGTATTCTTGACACGCCACATGGCAATCTGCACCCCGAACAGAGATTTCGTATCGCAAGGGGCAATTGGCAAGAAACGAATTCGGGAAAGAAAAAGGGGGAGCCGCTCCCAAGGCTCCCTATCTCCCGTTTCGTAAGCGTGCCTGGGGCCAATCCTGGCGCCATCTGTATTCCTTGTAGCGTACACGAGGTGCTACAGATACTGTATGTAGGGAGGGGTCCTACAGCCCTTTCTTAGAAAGGCAAGGGCGGGTCCATCAGGACGACATGGCCATCTCACCCAAAAATAGATTTTTAGCTTCGCTCAAAATCTGTTTTTTGGGCTCAAGCCATGTCGTCCTGATGGAAGTATACCAGAGCATTACTGTATCTGTGGATTCTCAGAACGTGCCGTACTCCCCGGAGGTAATTTTTCCCGGTCGACTAGACCTAGAGACCTAAGATTTTACCGTTATACATCTTTTCAACTAACTATAAACCATGTTAGAGCTTCCTGCCCCCTACAGGGAAGAGTCCTACTAGACTCTGGAAAAGTCTCGAAGAGTACATATACCTATGTATGAATACCAGGCAAGCTAATATAGTGGTCTCACCCTATATTAAGTAAAGCATAGTTTGTAAAGAACCACTGCGTCAATATGAAATATCGACCAGTTCTCCGCACAATACTTGTATTGGACAAAGGTTTATATCCTCATAGGAGGAAAACCAATGCAACATAGCTTGCATAAAGGAACAATTCTATTAGAATTATCCCAGATAAGGTACATAGAATGAATGCTCAATTATACCAATAAATTGACACAGGTGAAGGAGACGCAAGGTTCTCAAGAACCAGTTTATTGACAGGCAATAAATAGACAGGTTAACCACAATTATGTATATATATATAAGAAGAGGATAACCCAAAACTTTAAGCATAAGTATGATAGTAAACAGAACTTGTTTGTCTGAAAGAAAAAACATTAAATGCCACTTTTAAGATACCGAGGTATAAAAGTCATAAAAGTCTGTATTACAAATCAATGACATTAGCGTTAGAAACGCTCGGCACACATGTCTGCACTTATGCTAGGTTCACCTTTGGAAATGGAACACTCTACATGGGCAACACAGTGCCCTCACTTAGTTTGTAGTACAGTATGTAACTACACACTCACCCTGGAATTAATCGTCCCAATTAAAACCACTGTTCCTCGCAGAGTTAAACAGTAGGGTTAACAACGCGACCCACTGCTACCACAGATCTCTTTAGTTCCTCTACTTGCTTCGCATAGTGGCGAAAGAACACTCTGGAAGACTTCCAGCCAGTGTATGAACGGAGATGTTCAAAATCCATACAATTAAAGAAATTTAAGGATGAGGCAACTTTCCTCGGATCGTGACCTGCGGGTGTACTGTCAGGATCCGCTCTGCGAATAAAATATGTGATTTTCGTTCTGAGTTGATTCAGAGTTAAATTTGAGCCTAATGTTTCTCCCCTGAATAGTTGACCACCCTTGAAGTCTGAAGTTCTATGAAGATAGACCTTTAGGCATTCTACTGGACATAGAGATGCATCTTCTTTCAGAGGGCAGATTCTCTAGGGACCCCACCTGTTGGTGGGTAACTCATTCTTGGCGAGAAATGTAGTATCCGGAAACAGGTTCAGTTCTCCCCCATCCAGGAACTGAACACGACCTGCCTCTCTCGAGAGGGCTACAATCTCACTAACCCTGGCTACGGACGCGAGTGCAAATAGGAAAATAACTTTTTGTGTCAAATCCTTTAACGCACACTCTTCATTGCTCAACAGAGAAGCGAAATGAAGAACTTTGTCTAAAGACCATGAAATGGGCTTTGGAGGTGCTGAAGGTCTGAGCCTAGCGCAGGCTTTCGGGACTTTATTAAAGATCTCGTTACCTAGGTCGACCTGGAAGGCATATAGAATGGGTCTTGTCAAAGCAGACTTACACGCTGAAATCGTGTTAGCTGCCAATCCTTGACCATGGAGGTGGATGAAGAAAGATAAGCAGAAGTCTGTCGAGATCTCCTGCGGATTCTTCGCCTTGACAAAGGCCACCCATTTTCTCCAAGATGACTCATATTGCCTTCTAGTAGATTTGCACTTATATTCCTCAAGGAAGTCTATTCTGGCTTTCGAAATCCCGAAACGCTTTCTCACCGCTAGGGAGAGAAAATCATGAGCTGCAGGGTCCGGGTTTTCTGTAATGAAGCGCAGTCAGTCGACTTCTGGACTCGCTGGGTCAGAACTGGATCTGGTAGCAGTAGAAACTTCAACCGTAGTTCCAATGCCAGGGGGAACCACACGCTGTTCGGCCACTTGTGGGCCACTATTGCCGCTACCCCTTTGAAGGATCTCAGTTTGTTGAGGACCCTCAACAGAAGGTTGTGAGGAGGGAACAGATAAATCTTGGACCATCTGTTCCAGTCGAGGGACATCGCGTCCACTGCTTCCGCTAAGGGGTCCTCGTACGGGGACACGTACAGGGGCAACTTCTTGTTGTCTTTCGTCGCAAAGAGGTCTATCTGCAGTTCTTGGACTTGATTCAGAATGAAGGAGAATGATCCTGCGTCTAAGGACCATTCCGACTCTATCGGTGTGAACCTGGATAGAGCGTCCGCTGTCACATTGCGGACTCCTTGAAGGTGAACTGCCGACAGGTACCACTTCTTCTTTTCCGCCAATCGGAAGATGGCCAACATCACCTGGTTGAGAGGTGGTGACCTCGATCCTTGTCGATTCAAGCATCTCACAACTACCTCGCTGTCCATCACCAACCTTATGTGGATCGAGTGACGCGGGGAGACTTTCTTTAAGGTAAGGAGCACTGCCATAGGTTCTAGAAAGTTTATGTGAAAGGTCTTGAATAGCTTGGACCAAGTCCCCTGGACTTTTTTCCGATGAGAGTGACCTCCCCATCCCTCCTTCGAGGCGTCTGAGTGAATCGTCACCGACGGGGAAGGTGACTGAAGAAGAACCGACTTCTTTTGATGTCTGGCTTGGGACCAAGGCCTGAGAAGAGTACTTAGCCGAAGCGGAACTGGTCTTCTCAGATCTCTTCGCGCGTTTGATGCATAACTTCTCCAAACTCCGGTTGCATCCTTTAGCTATGCTCTTAGCACTGGGTCTGTCACTGAAGCAAACTGGAGAGAGCCCAGTACCCTCTCCTGTTCGCGTCTTGATATCCTTTCGGAATCTAGAAGTCTCTTGACAGAACCCGCTATCTCCTTCCTTTTCTTCGCCGGGATGGAGAAACGTTGTGACAAAAGGTCCCAGTGGATTCCCAGCCACTGGAACTTTTGAGATGGAGAAAGTCGAGACTATTTTCTGTTGATCTTGAAGCCTAGGTACTCTAGGAACTGGATCACTCTACTGGAAGCTTGCAAGCATTCTGTCTCGGATGCTGCCCACACCAACCAGTCGTCCAGGTAGGCTACTACCTGAATTCCCTTTAGGCGTAATTGTTTGAGAGCTACGCTCGCAAGCTTCGTAAAAATCCTTGGGGCTATGTTTAGCCCGAATGGCATGGCTCTGAAGGCGTATAGTCTTCGTTGTAGCCTGAACCCTAGGTAGGGGGAGAGTCGACGACTGATTGGAATGTGCCAATAGGCGTCTGACAAGTCTATAGAGACGGAATATGCCCTCTTGGGCAGTAAGGTCCTTATGTGTTGCAGTGTTAGCATTTTGAATTTGCTATTCACTATGAACTTGTTGAGTGGCGACAAGTCCAGAATGACTCTGAGCTTTTCCGAGTCTTTCTTGGGAACACAAAACAGCCTCCCTTGGAATTTGATGGACTTCACCTTTCGGATCACATTTTTCTCCAACAGTTCTTGAATGTACTCCTCCAGAACGGGGGTGGAGTGTTGGAAAAACCGAAGGCACGGGGGTGGAGTGCTGTACCAGCTCCAGCCCAGTCCATTCTTGAGTAGGCTGTGGGCCCAGGGATCGAAGGTCCACCGATCCCGAAATTTCAGAAGTCTCCCTCCTACCGGTATCATCTCACTTGGACTGCCGTCCTGAGGTCTTGCCTCCCTGACCACGACCACCCCTGAATCCCCTTCCCCTTGAGGGGCGCCTAGACGAGCCTCTGGCTGCTCCTCTAGGCTTTGCTCGAAAGGAAGTAGACTGCCCTTCGAACGCTGGGGTGAATGCCGTGGACTGTGTCGACACGGCCTGGGGTACCCACTGAAAAGTGGTCGGGGTTTGTGCCACGATCTGGGGCACTGGAGGCAATGGCAATTGCAGTTGCTGTTGCTGTCTAAAAGGCATGGCTGGCCAAGAAGGTAGCCTAGTCCTCATAGTCTTCCTCTTTGGTTGAGGACCCTCATCCGGGGAAGACTTTCTTTTGATAGCCAGGCCCCACTTCTGGAGAAGGTTTCTATTCTCCAAGGCGGCCTTATCAACAACTTCTTTGACCAAGTCGGTAGGGAAAAGGTCTTTTCCCCAAATGTTGGAGGAGATTAGTTTCCTTGGCTCGTGCCTCACCGTAGCCGAGGTGAACACGAACTCCCTACAAGCTCTCCTTGCCTTGACGAAGCCATAAAGGTCCTTCGTCACTGTGGCCAGATGAGTCTTGGCCACCACCATGAACATTTCATGGACCTTGGGGTCACTTGCCATCGTCTCAAGAGTAGTCTGAAGAGACATTGAGGCAGCCAGTCTTTCTTTTGTCTCGAACTCTCTTCGCAAAAGAAAGTCAGACAGCTTAGGGAGGTCCTCGCCGAACTGACGTCCGGCAATATCAGCCTCCAACTTTCCAACTGAGAACGTAAGATGGACGTCCTTCCAGTCTTTGTGGTCCATAGGCAGGGCCAGCGACAAGGGTTTACACTCCTCCAGGGAGGGGCAAGGCTTGCCGGCCTCGACTGCTTTTAGTACAGCCGCAAACCCTTTCTGTAAAAAGGGGAAGGCTCTAGCATGCGAGGACACAAAGGAAGGGAGCTTCTTGCTCAATGCAGCTACCTTTGAGTTAGAGAAGCCCCTCTCTTTCATCGCGGATGAAAGTAGAGCTTGAGCCTTAGCATGGTCCATCACTATGACCTCCTTCGGCTCTGTCTCCTCCTTTGAAGCTGGTTCCTTCCTCAGCCGGACATAACAGTCCGGATATGATGCCTTGCTGGGCCAGAATTCCACCTCCTCCAGGGGAACTGAGCCCAGCTTATCCGAGATGACGATCTTCCCAGTCGTCATCGGCATGTGCTCAGCATACCTCCATGGGTTAGCATCTGAGCACAAGGGAAGGTCTTTCACATTGAGCTTTTTCTGGGGCCCATGTGATTCCGCAAGGCACTGCATCCGCAGTTCCATTGCAGCCGCCTTCTCCTGATTCTCCTTCTGCATTTGTTGGATCATTCCAACAATAGAAGAGAGGGCCTGTCCCAGCTCTACTGGGAGACCGACCGATGTTGAGAGAATAGGCTCCGGAATCTGAACCGGAGTAGCCGACACCTCGTCGACCTCTTCCTCTACAACGTCTGGAGCTTGAACTTCATCCTGGGCTTCTGCCAGGAGGTCTTCCTCCAGACGCTCGTCCACGTCAGACATCCTGTCATCTAACTGGATGTCTTGCATCGCGACCGCGACTTCAGCATCCACCTGGATCTGAACTTGGGGGATCTCTTCTTGAGGCTGGGGAATCACTGCATCAGCTGATTCCTTAGGGAAAAGATACGCCCTGATCTTCTCACTTGGAAGATAAGGGCCAGAGGTGTTCTTTTGGAAGCCCCTTACCCAGGTACGAAGCTTCTCCCTTGCTATATCCCTTGATTCCGCCGTCCTAGGGGAATCAAAGGCCTCAGTAATCTGGTTAGTGCACACAGTACATACCCGAGGGTCCCAATACCAGAGATCATCCTTGGAGACAGCGCATGCTGCGTGTCTCCTACAAAACTCATGTCCGCAGAGGTTCTTGCTGCGGACGTTGCAGAAAACACTTCCGCACTTCGGAGGATCCTTCTGTAAAGAGAAGAAATTTCCCTGAGTATCAAGTGAACTATGTATCACTGGATATGCATAGTATAGCATAACAATTCAGAAATGAAAGACACACACTTGTGTTTCCCTCACAACCCATTGCTGCAGCCTTCCAGATAATAAAATCGAATGGTTAATCTCTTCTAGAGTAACCAATGCAAAGTTTCCAGAGGAAACAGGTGGAGCTCACACCTAAGCAATGATTTTAAAATCCTGGATAATAGACAGGAAAGAACTCACTTTCCTATCTGTAGGGCAACAGCAGAGGGCTGTGCAAGAAAACACAAAAGTGTTAGAACACACAGTGCTGTACCAAAACCCATACTCTAGTTTTCTTCTTACAGTATCTGTTATACTGAAGAATACTGGTACAGTATAGGAGGTTATGTGCCGGCCGGCACACACCATAACTAGCTTTAAAGTATACTACTTAACAGCTATAAGGCGGCAGAACGCTGGTTCAAATGCATGTGCCGGCCGGCAGCAACTGCCGGCCGGCACAGCCAATGTCGGACGGCAATGACTGCTGACCGACCACTACACAAGGTAGTACCCAGCTGCCGGCCACACTCTTGGTGACCGGCAGACAAGGGCTGACATTAGCCGGCCGGCAGAGGTACAGGACCGATGCCAGCCGGCAGCAAAAGAACCAGAGGACTACAACTGCCCGGCTGCCGGCCTATGAGGCCGGCAGCAAAAGAACCAGAGGACTACAACTGCCCGGCTGCCGGCCTATGAGGCCGGCAGCCGGGTCGGGTACAGCACTAGAAGAAAACAGAATGGATGCCGGGATAAGAGTGTACACTACCTCCAAGCCCGGCAATCCGAAAGAGTGCATATAAGGAAGGGGAGAATCTAATTCAGGCTTCCTGACCAATGCCGTCTGACTCTGCAGGCAGGCATGGATGAGGGACCAAGGGAGGTCTGGGCAGCACTCAAAACAGAAGACCCTTGCCGGCCAGCAGCTCTGCCGGCTGGCAAGGGACTGAGTCAATTCCACATCCTAACCTATTCTAGGTCCAGATGTAGAATGATGTACAGTACTGTAATGGCTAGGCCATTACAGAGATAGAGGGGGAAGGGACAAAAGAGGGTCCTACCAACCTTGCTTTAGTGACGGGTCACCCGCAGCCAAGAATCTCATCTTAGCCTAAGGGAGACCCAAGGGGGAAGGCCAGCAATACTTGCCAGCTCCCAGAGCACCAAAGCAAGGAAGGTGTTGCTACTCCCAGGGAAAGAAACTTATCCTCCCCCGAGAACAGCAACAAGGACTAGTCTGGTAGATCACAAAAGAAGGAATCATCTCGTACAGAAACCTTCGGTAGTGACCTAAGGAGGCTAAGCCTCCTATGTCTGTGTCAGGCCAGCGAGGGAGACTCTACCCCAAGCCAGACAAGCACAGACTCAGACTAAAAAACTCTGTTGTTCTGTCCCTCTTTGAACCAGACTTACTGGAACAGGAAGGTACAGTAACACCCCAGTATAGTTTTATCGAAAATTAATTCAGATAAACCACTTAGGGATAAGCCCAAGGCTTAAACAGAGGGAAAGGGATTGCATACCTTCTCCGAAGAAAAGAAAGCAACCGGGGAGTATGAGAAAGTATACTAAGGCTCCATAAGCAACTTAGCCTAGGCACCAAGAGAATCGATTACCTAAATCACCGAAACTCACTCGTATACTATCTTGGAAATATTCCACACAATCTTAAATGTATAAAACATAGCCTAAAGCTTCAATAAAATTTTAATACACTCGGAAAAACCAAAATCATGCATGAAGTACTAGGACCAAACGACTAGGCTACATGGCCTAGCGTAGGCCAGAATTGGCGAATACTTCGCCAAAATAATACTAAAGCACGAAAGGAAATCCTATGTAACGCTAAATAGCTAAAATTTATTAAAGCAAAACAACCGGGAATGTCGCTCTGACTAACTAAAATTATACTTAGCGAGCGACAGCGTCCATGACGCCTCCGGTAGGCTACGGCTCTTGTAACAAAGATTAAACCTTATTAATCACTTAAAAAATTACCAAGAGCCTACATTTATACATAAAAGACATGGTACTCAACTTATCAGAGGCTGACGAAGTTGGAGAAGCCATGAAAAGTAGAATAAATCCAAGATTTGCGAGAAACAGGAAAAAACACCGAGTTGTTAAGCTACGCAAAAATGAATACAGATGGCGCCAGGATTGGCGCCAGGCACGCTTACGAAACGGGAGATAGGGAGCCTTGGGAGCGGCTCCCCCTTTTTCTTTCCCGAATTCGTTTCTTGCCAATTGCCCCCTGCGATACGAAATCTCTGTTCGGGGTGCAGATTGCCATGTGGCGTGTCAAGAATACGTCCTCTGATATGTCGCGATATCCCTTTCACGAGGGATACTCGCTCCAGGAGTTAGAATTCTAGTACCTTAAGGTAAATTCTCTGGGAATATCGCCATAGTTGTAATATACCCTAGGAAGCTACCCTATGGGAACTTCCATCAGGACGACATGGCTTGAGCCCAAAAATATATATATATATATATATATATATATATATATATATGCCAAAACAATTATGAAAATGGTAAAACTCTATGTGGATCCTTAAAGGTTTCGTCTATTTTTATGACATCAACTATACCAGAGGGGGTCGTGACAATAGACGAAACCTAGGGATTCACATAGGGTTTCATTTTTCTTAGTGGGTTTTTATATCTGAACATCCCATGATCCTGTGAGTATTGCGCGCGCACACACACACACACACACACACACACACACATATATATATATATATATATATATATATACATTATATATATATATATGTATATATATATATATATATATATATATATATATATATATATATATATATATATACATTATATATATATATATATATATATATATATATATATATATATATATATATATATATATGTGTGTGTGTGTGTGTGTGTGTTTGTGTGTGTGTATGTGTATGTATAATATTCACTACAAAGCTGCTTCACTGATTTTCTGAAGCTCTCATTATGGTGCATGAAATGCGTTTTGGAATTGAAAATTACGTCCCTGGGCTAAGTTTTATTGATTTTTTTTCTTTATTTATCCCATTCATGGGTGGGCGATCAAATTGCCACAAGTAGAAAGTTAGACTGTATTGAAATACTGATTTAAAGTTATCATTTGATTTATGAAGGATTTGAATTTGTCGAAAATGAGAGAGCTACATTAAGTCTGTTGTTGGTAGAATAGAATTAAACTCATACAGTGAAGTTAGGAAATATTGTAATATTAATCTTGTATGCGGGCGAAATTTGTGATAAGTTTGAGTGGATTTATATGTGCAAAGAGGGGATCATATATTGTTTTACTCAAAACTAATTATCTTTCTCTCCAATACAATAAAACTTTTGAATAGTTGAAAACTGTATATTCTAATGATATAAGCGCACACTTGTGCATGTGTTTGTTTGTACGTTTTTAATAGGTGTTTGTGTATTTTTACCCAGATTTGAGAATATAACCTGGAATCTGTGTAAGTATCATCTTTTTGTGTCTACTTAACCGGGTGCAGTTTTCAAACTTGTGAATCAGAAATCTCAGGAGCTCTTTGGTTACTCTGTCCACCACAGTCAAAGTGTGTGTTATATTAATTATCAAATCAATGGCTTAATTCAACTGGTTTTTGCTTTGTTGAGGTTGCATTGCTCACAATTTAACACTATCTCATTGCTCCTCTATCATTATTATTATCATTACTTGCTAAGCTACAACCCTAGTTAGAAAAGCAAGATGCTATAAGCCCAGTGGCTCCAACAGGGAAAATAGCCCAGTAAGGAAAGGAAACAAAAAAAAAATATGTTTTAAAAACAATATTCAAATAAATATTTTCTATATAAACTATGAAAACTTTAACAAAACAAGAGGAAGAGAAATAAGGTAGAATAGAGTGCCCGAGTGAGCCCTCAAGCAAGAGAACTCTAACACAAGACAGTGGAAGACTAAGGTACAGAGGCTATGTCATTACCCAAGACCAGAGAACAATGGTTTGATTTTGGAGTGTCCTTCTCCTAGAAGAGCTGCTTACCATAGCTAATGAGTCTCTTCTACCCTTACCAAGAGGAAAGTAGCCACTGGACAATTTCAGGGTAGTAGTTCACCCCGCGGGTGAAAGAATGCATGCTGTGTTACATACATTATCCCAATCGGGGAGGACTAATTGACTAACTTGCCTCTAAGAACCATTGGATTATGCTGGCACATTTTCATGGTTAAACCCAATGATTAAGATTTAAGATGAATGAATGATTGGATATTATTGATGATTTTTTCTTAATTCTTGAAAAAAAAGACCAAGAAATTCAATATGCGCACAGGCGCTACATAGGTGTGTCCTAGTATATGGAGATCAGGTTTCAATTCCAGGTCAGGCCTAACTAAATTTGTTATTGTCTATTTGTCCACTTCGTACCTGGTGTTAAGGGAACAGTAAATTGCTTCACTGACCTGGTGGGATTTATTGCATTTCGTGACCTAAATTTCTTTTCGTTACACCATCGCCTTTGATGTTCATTCTAAGTTGGTCCGTGGTTAGGGGTGTTAAACTTTAAAAAGAAATACAATAGAATTATTTTCAGAATTTGATCCAAATTGCTGATTTTCATTATATGACATAACTTGAAGAAAAATTGATATTATTGTTAGAGTTTGATCACAAATTGCCGATAAATATATATATATATATATATATATATATATATATATATATATATATATATATATATATATATATAAATTATATATATATATATATATATATATATATATATATATATATAACATGACCTTGAAGAAAAATTCATAAAAATATTTTCAGAATTTGATCCCAAAATACTACTTTTCTAATATATTCATATATGAACAATAACAAATAGGCAAATCCGACAAAATGATCTTACTCTATTATTCCAATGTAATTGCTTGTGATAGCAGGAATAAAGTCTTTGTTTATTTTCCTGCCATCGGAAAATATTGGATTCTGACTTGCATTGAGAACGCACTATCATTCACTGTTTATTTTACAGTATGAATTCGGAAGTTTCTATATTTTGATTAATGCTTACATAGAGGAAAATAGGAAAAAGGGTAAGTGATTTTTCTGAAAAAAATTCCTCAATAATAGAATAGACTAAATAGAGTAACATGATTATAGAAAATATGTACACATAAAAAAAACCGTAATTTTAATCAGAAATTCTCCGTAAAGATATACTGTGCTCAGCCGTATTACAGTAGAATACAGGCGACCGTAATTTTTTACCACACTTTGTTATTATGTTTTACGGGTTGGTGAGCATAATATCACCCCCTAGTGTAGATATATCCATTATTAAAACGGTAAATGCCTGGCAAACGAGCACTCTCAGTTATGCAACCATCTTAATACTTGTTCAGATATTGAAACTTGGAGATAAATCTATTTTCTTGACCTAGAGGAAACATCCAGTTTTTTATATGTTTTTAGAGTAGGTTAGATCGCCCGATCGTCGCGAAGCACCATAAAAAGAAATTTAGATCCTTGGTTCGAGGCGATTTTTTTTTTCTTTTGGGTTTAAGGGAAGAGGTTTTTACCATTGTTAAGATTGACGTCGTCGTTAGAAATAATAAATCTACAATTAAATCGATGAGTCAGTTAATAAAAACAAATCTTTGTTATTAGAATTTTCAATTAAGGGAAATATAGTGTTCTTCTGTCATGGTATTGCTAACGTAAGGGCTCTAACTCTTCTATATTTATTTTAACTTTAACTGTTATTTACATTGAAATAATACAATAAAATCAAGTTAAAGTTAAGCAGGAGTCATAACACTACTTATTTAGTATAATTGAGTGAATGACAATATTTATAAGGTATTTATGAAGGAATTCAGTTTGTGTAAAATGAGGTGTGATTAGGAAATTGTGAGGAATGAAGGGATAAAGAATTAAATAAATCCATGCGAGACTTCGTGATAGAGGTATTTTAAGAGATGGAATTATAAAAGACAGGAGTAAATGTTCTAAGCCTGTGTGGGGGTGTTCTACATGCTTATAAAAGAACCTTAATGTAGGTGTGTAGTGCTACTAAGGTTTTGCATATTCTATTCGCTTGGGGCTCATCTCCAAGTCATTAGTTGAATCATTAAAGTGTTTGAAGTTGCAGTGTCCAATGTGGTTTCCTTTTGTCAGAAGCCACTCCCTTGGCAGAGGAAAGTGATTATGTTGAATGTCCACCCATACACACACACACACATTTCTTCTTTGTCCATAGCCTTTACCCATCTCTAGATGGGGGTAGCTGTTGCGTATAAGCCTTCTCCATTCTCTTCTATCCTGGACATCCTGTTCTCTTAATCCCTTTTCTCTCATGTTATTTGCTATTTTATCTTTCCATCTCAACTTTGGCCTTCTCCTCCTCCTTCCCCCATCCACTTTCATGTCCATTATCCTTTGGCCCACATGATCTTTTCTCCGCATGCCCAAACCACTGTAGTCTTCTTTGCCGAATTGTTATCGACAGCTCTACTTTGACTGTCCCTCTAATATATTCATTTATGATTTTGTCCCTTCTCATGACTCCACACATCCATGGTAACATCCTTATTTCTACCACTTCTAACGTCCGTTCTTGAGTCTTTTTTTTTTTTTTTTTAATTGCCCAAGTTTCAGCCCCAAGCACCTAGGCTGGCCTAACTACACTTTTAAAAGAAAGACCGTCCTTTTACCATTGCGCTAACACTCTTATCACATAAAATTCCCGTTGATCTCCAGTTCATCCAATCAAACCCATGTATCCTCTATCTATCACACACGACCCAACGTACTTGAACGTGTTGACCAGCTTGATGTTATCTAAGTCCATTTTAACCACACCCTGGTTTCCTTCTCCTCATATCAACAAATATTCTGTCTTGGCCTTACTTATTTTTAATCCAATATTTACAATAGCTTGTCTCCATATCTCTAGTTTCCTCTCCACCCCTTCTCTAGTCAGGTCTGCCTAAACATAATTATCAGCAAACACCCTACTCCAGGGGACTTCCTCTCTGATACCTGCTGTAATAACATCCATCACAAGATCAATGATGTAAGGAGAGTCTTTTCTAAGTATGTATATTCTTCAAAAATTTGTAGAGGTTCGTTCATAACCCTTATTTGTTGTCTCTCCATTTTCCACGAACATTATCTTAGTTTCATTTATTTCTATTTTCAGTCCTACATTTCTGCTTTCTCTATTCAAATCTTCTATCATCATTTTTAATTCCTCACATGATTCACTAAAAAGAACTATGTCATATCCAAATCTTATGTTGTTAAGGTATTCCCCATTGATATTAATTCCT
>NC_090727.1:15284614-15292114 GCF_036898095.1 Palaemon carinicauda | reverse complement strand
AAGGTGGAGCCAATCAAGAGAGCTAAGGACATGGAAGGGATGAGGAGGAGGAGTGTGGGGAATCAACAGATCAGACGGATGGATTTGTTGTGGAGAGAATTGTGTGGGATGGGACGGGGGAAGATGATGCAAGGAATAGAAATAGATGGAGAAAGCTGAATCGAGTGGTTGATCTTGCCTCATATATATATATATATATATATATATATATATATTTATATAAATAATTATATATATATATATATATATATATATATATATAATGTCCTTAGGTTGGTGAAAGGGTTTGCGTAACGTCATGATCAGCAAAGTTGTACTAGTGAGGGACACCATACTAGTTTGGTTTGTTGTTAGCAATCAAACGAAATTCCCAACATCACCAATCTGCACTGGCCAACGTGTTAATGAAAACTGGCCAAACCCTATACCTTTGTCCAGCAGTGGATCAAAAGTGAGTGTATTTTTTGTTGTTATGATATACACACGCAGTTGCTTCCCAACATCTGTCAACTGATACGTCATAATTGCAGGGATTTTCCCCATATGCACCTCGACGTTGAAGGGACTTCTTGGTCCCAGAACGGGTCAATATTGCCTTAAATTCATAAAGCTGATCCAATGGAAAAGCCCAAACACGAAAAATTGCACACTTTGCTTCAAATGGTATTTTTCATCTCATAGGTAAAATACTCTTGTCCATTAGTATACCTGAAGAGAGACGAAGTGTAACATAGTGCAAATTTATACTTTTATTTTAACCATAAGGAATTTATATATATATATATATATATATATATATATATATATATATATATATATATATATGTATATTTATATACATATATAAATATATACATATATATGTATTTATATATATATATATACATATATACATATATAAATATATACATATATATATATATATATATATATATATATATATATATATATATATATATATATAGGCTCTCTACATAGTGACTGGAAAGGGAGGGGGGGGGGGGCTGTTTATGGATGGTGAGGTGGAAACGAAGCAAGGGGTTATGGAAGATGAGCAGGAGAAGGGGGTTGTTATGTAAGGTGAGTTGGAAATGGAAACGGGTGGAGGGCTATGGAAGATAAGCTGGAAAAGGGGAGATTGATTATATAAATTAAGCTGGAAATGGAGGGAAATGTTATTGAATGTGAACTGGAAACGGGGGGAGGAGTTTATGGAAGATTGGGTACCTCACAACTCCAGACTTAGGACTTTATATTGTATATCCTTCCAAGGGAAACACCAGGGACTACAAAGTCCGGCGAGCTTTCTTTGGCCTTATTGGCTTCTACCACGAAACATCCATTTTGTGCCTTAACAAGATGTAATCTTCTTATCCCGAACCAATTGTGGGGGAAATTATATTCATTGCCAGTTTAACTGGACTTTCCAAGACCCCTGGTCCTCTCTTATAGTGTTCCATTTAGGGCAGCCGTTCCTTCCCCACATTTTATTTTACTTTTATTGTTTTGCACTTTTCTTTGTACCTTGCACAGATAAAGATTTTCTTGACCATCTACGTCAGTCGTGGTCTTTCTCCTGATTCAATTCTTTTGCTTTTCTTGAAATTTCCACTTTATTTTTTTTTTCCAATAACCTTCCGGTGTTTTCATTCTTTAACTTGTGTAAGCGGCCCGTCAAAAATGACGGCTAAATATTGAGATAGGTGTGCACACACGTACCCACTCACACCAAGGTATGATTACTCCCTCTTCCCCGAAGGACGAGATAGCTGTGCGTGATGACCGGGAAGATATATATATATATATATATATATATATATATATATATATATATGTATGCATATATGTATATATATGTGCAGTATATATATAAATATATATATATATATATATATATATATATATATATATATATATATATATATGTATATGTATATAGCCAGACATCGTCATTATTTCTTGCCCCCAATAACCCATTTACATTTAAGGTTTTTTCACATCAGTGTCTAGGCCAGAATGTCATTTCTTTAATATTTTATCAATTTCCTTCAAGAATCTATTAATATAATTCCCATTCTCACTTTTTTCTTTTTTCATTTTCCCCACGACTTGGAGCTGTTTCTTCCATTTCTAACACTTTTTCCAATATATTATCTTTTCTATATTTTGTACTATATTCTATTACATTATTAATACATTCCATATAAAGTTTTAAAGGCCGCGCATGAATGGCAGGGACAAGGGACAGTAACATTGCCCTATCGAGCAGGACAATGCCCTAGAGACTGACCATATACAAATTTGATTAGCGCCTAAGCCCCCTGCTCAACCCAAGCTAGGACCAAGGAGGGCCAGGCAATGTCTTCTGAATACTCAGCAGATAGACCTATAATCTCCTTCAAATTCCCCCATCCTTAGCTCAAAAGGATGATGAGATTGCAATGACCAAAGAAACTAGCGAGTTTGAGCGGGACTCGAACCCCAGTCTGGCGTTCACCATTCAGGGACGTTACCATGTCTCATATTCCAGCCATCTTGTATATGTACCTTATTCCTTTAGGTGCTTTTTTTCTTTTATCATGTTATTATTTTCTATAAATAATTTTTAAAAAATAAACCTTAAATCAATCAATCAATCAAGCAAAATATGAACACTGGTTTATCATTTAACTTCCTCATGCTGTTAACTGAATATATATTAAACAAATATTCTAACGACCTTAGATTATTTTTTTCCAAAGCCCAAGGCTATACTTCAGTTTCTTGTGATATTTGTTTCTTCTTCAAATTGCAGTCTTACTTTACTTTCTTGATGTATTGCAAACACTTACACCTGTATTAGTTCTGTTACATAGTTTTATTTTCATTTATCCACTTTCTAGTTTGGATAACTAAACACTAAGCTGGTATGATTTTTTTTAAACCACAGACAACTTTATTAAAAAAGATTACGTAATTAAATAAATTTAATTTGCTAGTTACATCAACTGACAAAATGTTTAAAACTTATTAAGACAGTTATTCACAGTATTGCGTATGAGCCGGAATTTAGATTCTATAAAATAGAGTGAAAATAATTCTTCTTAAGAATATTAACAACGCCATCGTTATCATGTGACAGGTGATGTATTGTCCTTTCCAAGAGGCGACATCTGTCCATTAATTACTTTACTTTAAGAGCTGCTTTTCATGTCTTGTACTGCAGGGGAACCCTACTCTCTGATTACGTAACCTTTCATAATTCATTTTATAATATACATTGCAAGGCATTTACGATTCAACAGCGCATATTGCTTTTTTCTTTAATTTTATTATTATCATTATTATTATTATTAGGAGATAAGCTCCATCCCTGGTTGGAAAAGCAGAATGCCTTAAGCCCCAGGGTTCCAACATAAAAAATAGCCCAGTGACGAAAGGAAACATGAAAATAAGTAAACTACGAGAGAAGTAGTGAACAATTAAGATGAAATATTTAAGAACAATAACAACATTGAATTAGATCTTTCATATGTTAACTATAAATTGCTAAAAAAAAAAAAAAAAAAAAAAAAAAAACAAGAGGAAGAAATATAAGAAATAATAGTATGCCTGAGTATACCATCAAGCAAGGGAACTTTACTTCAAAACAATTGAACAGCATGGAAGAGAGGTTATGGCACTACCCAAGACTAGAGAACATTGGTTTGATTTTGGAGTGGCCTTCTACAAGAGCTGCAGGAATAGACACCCGTGCCAAAGTATTGTAAACGAAAGTCGGTTAAAATAGGATGATAGTCGATGATAATATTAGTTCCTGTCACGTTTAAAATAGGATGATAGTCGATGATAATATTAGTGCCTGTCACGTTGATCTGTTTACGTGCCAATTATGAGCGGTGTCATTGCCAGGCAGTTTGCGAGGGATAAACTCCTAATTAATTTATATTCAGACCAATTCCACAACAGTTCTGAGAACGTTCTTGTACATATAATTATTGCACAACTAATGATCATAATTCTGGCAGTGATAGAGTAGAGTATTCCAGCAAAACGCCAGAGTTTATGATCATTATTATGTCCGGTATTTTACGCGACCTGACAGAAATGACGGTTAAATATTTTGATAGATATGCACACACAGGCACATGCACCCCCTCCCACCTGGGTGTGACTATTACATCTTCCCCCTACCCGAGTGACGGGGAGAGTTGAGCGTTACCAGAAAGATATATATATATATATATATATATATATATATATATATATATATATATACAATATATATGTATATATATATATATATATATATATATATATATATATATATATATATATATATATATATAAACGTTATATATATGTGTATATATATACACATATATATAATGTTTATATATATATATATATATATATATATATATATATATATATGTTTATATATATATATATATATATATATATATATATATATATATATATATATATACATACATACATATACCAAGGCACTTCCCCCAATTTTCGGGGGTTGCTGACGTTAAACAAATGAAACAAAAAAAGGGGACCTCTCCTCTCTACGTTCCTCCTAGCCTGACAAGAGACTCACCAGAGTTCGACTGGTACTGCTAGGGTGCCTCAGCCCACCCTCCCCCGTTATCCACCACAGATGAAGCTTCATGCTGCTATCTCCGCTGTCATCCAAGGCACCGGAGGAAGCAGCAGGGCCTACCGGAACTGCGTCACAATCGCTCGCCATTCATTCCTATTTCTAGCACGCTCTCTTGCCTCTCTCACATCAATCCTCCTATCACCCAGAGCTTTCTTCACTCCATCCATCCACCCAAACCTTGGCCTTCCACTTGTACTTTTCTCATCAACTCTTGCATTCATCACCTTCTTTAGCAGACAGCCATTTTCCATTCTCTCAACATGGCCAAACCACCTCAACACATTCATATCCACTCTAGCTGCTAACTCATTTCTTACACCTGTTCTCACCCTCACTACTTCGTTCCTAACCCTATCTACTCGAGATATACCAGACATACTCCTTAGACACTTCATCTCAAACACATTCAATTTTTGACTCTCCATCACTTTCATTCCCCACAATTCCGATCCATACATCACAGTTGGTACAATCTCTATCTCATACAGAACCCTCTTTACATTCATGCCCAACTCTTTATTTTTTACTACTCCCTTAACTGCCCTCAACACTTTGCATCCTTCATTCACTCTCTGACGTACATCTGCTTCCCCTCCACCATTTACTACAACAACAGACCCCAAGTACTTAAACTGATCCACATCCTCAAGTAACTCTTCATTCAACATGACATTCAACCTCGCACCACCTTCCCTTCTCGTGCATCTCATAACCTTACTCCTACCACATTAACTCTCAACTTCCTTCTCTCACACACCCTTCCAAATTCTGTCACTAATCGGCCAAGCTTCTCTTCAGCGTCTGCAACCAGTACAATATCATCTGCAAGCAACAACTGATTTACCTCCCATTCATGGTCATTCTCATCTACCAGTTTCAATCCTCGTCCAAGCACTCGAGCATTCACCTCTCTCACCATTCCATCAACATACAAGTTAAACAACCACGGCGACATCACACATCCCTGTCCCAGCCCCACTCTCACCGTAAACCAGTCGCTCACTTCATTTCCTTTCCTAAACACATGCTTTACTACCTTTGTAGAAACTTTTCGCTGCTTGCAACAACCTTCCACCAACTCCATAATACCTCATCACATTCCACATTGCTTCCCTATCAACTCTATCATACGCTTTCTCCAGATCCATAAACGCAACATACACCTCCTTACCTTTTACTAAATATTTCTCGCATATCTGCCTAACTAAAAATCTGATTCATACAACCCCTACCTCTTCTAAAACCACCCTGTACTTTTAAGATTGCATTCTCTGTTCTGTCCTTAATCCTATTAATCAGTACTTTACCATACACTTTTCCAACTACACTCAACAAACTAATACCCCTTCAATTACAACATCATGCACATCTCCCTTACCCTTATATAGTGGTACAGTACACGCACAAACCCAATCTACTGGTACCATTGTCAACACAAAAGACATATTAAACAATCTCACCAACCATTCAAGTACAGTCACACCCCCTTCCTCCAATATCTCAGCTCTCACACCATCCATACCAGATGCTTGTCCTACTCTCGTATTATCTAGTGCTCTCCTCACTTCCTCTATTGTAATCTCTCTCTCAGTCTCATCTCCCATCACCGGCACCTCAACACCTGCAACTGCAATTATATCTGCCTCCCTATTATCCTCAACATTCAGTAAACTTTCAAAATGTTCCGCCCACCTTTTCCTTGCCTCCTCTCCTTTTAACAACCTTCCATTTCCATATTTTACTGTCTCTTCAATTCTTGAACCAGCCTTCCTTACTCTCTTCACTTCTTTCCAAAACTTCTTCTTATACTCTTCATATGAACGACCCAATCCCTGACCCCACCTCAGGTCAGCCGCCCTCTTTGCCTCACTTACCTTGCGCTTTACTTCCACATTTTTCTGTCTATATTTTTCATACTTCTCTACACTATTACTCTGCAACCATTCTTCAAAAGCTCTCTTTTTCTCTTCCACTTTTACTTTCACTCCTTCACACACACACACACACACACACACACATATATATATATATATATATATATATATATATATATATATATATATATATATATATATAGCCAGACTCTTGCTATTTATTATATGGGGGAAATTAATTTTTTTTTATTGCAAGTCTATTAAATAAACTAGCTGATGTAACTAATATATATACATAAAAACGAGTAGTAATATAACAAGTTAACCGTTAATATTTATGAAATAAATCTATTCTTAAATAAACGCAAAATAACTAGCGTGCAGGAGCAGATGACCAACGTCCAATATTTGTTGATAAGATTATACAATTCATCAACGTTCGTTCTATAACATATCAAAATTGAATGACGTGGAATTCAACCTTGACCTAAAGCCTCGTCCACACCAGGAAACCTACCTCGCAATCAGTGTTGGCAAACTGTATGCAAACCATTTTTGAACAGCATGAAAACAGTTAGTTGAGCTTCGCTGTTAAAAGGTTTTCGGGTTGTGTCCAAACAGGTTAGAATCTCTGGGTTTGTTTGTTGTCTGTCCACCCCAGGAAACTCTCGTCAATCACAGTTTGAAAATTATATGTTCACAATGGTCTGATATACCTTTGCTTTTCTTATGGTTTCCCAAGGTGTGCATCAAACACGAGACTGTGATTAATGCTTACGTTTCCTTTAACAACCTTTGTCAAATTCCTGATACTAATATTTATTTCAAATGATTGTGTGTTTCATGTCAAAATATGTTTATTTTGCTTTTTATAAATCGTGTATATAGATTGAATTGAATTTCTATTGTCAAGTTTGATTTTTAAAATTAATTAGTTTTATTTCTTTTGATAAATTTTTATTGAGGTAAAATGAA
>NC_090727.1:15269614-15282114 GCF_036898095.1 Palaemon carinicauda | reverse complement strand
AGTTTTGAGAGGGACTCGAACCCCAGTTTGGCGTTCACCAGCCAGGGACGTTACCTCATCAGCCACCACCATAGTTAATGACCTTTACTGTTATCATCAGCCTCATATGACATGCTGTTAAGGCTATCAACCCATAGAGGCAATCAGGACCCTCCCCCCCCCCCTCCCACCCCTTTTGTCATTTTGGGTTAAAAGCTCTCTTTTTTCAAATACTTAATTCACACGGTATCACTTATGTAATTTGCTACTGTTGAAATTCCTGAAGATTTGATGTTCCTGGCCAGCCATTATTCACCTTCAAGTAGTGATTTTTTTGATAGAGGAGAACTACAGTTTTTATTTAGAAAACCTTAACTGTTTTTGCCATTTGAACAGCTACGGAAATAAGCTTTGCGCTCCATTTCATAAAAAAAAACTTTTGTCTTTTCTACTTTATAGAACCAGAAAGATAGAAATTTTGAATGGGAGACATCACGTTGCAGAAGTACATGGATAAATATGCAATTTCGTAAGTACACAACTATATATGTGTTTGTTTAGCTTTATAATTTGTGTTTATTCTTTCATCATCACCATCTCTTCCTACGCCCATTGACGTGAAGGGCCTCGGTTAGATTTCGCCAATTATCTCCATCTTGAGTTTTTATTTCAATACTTCCCTATTCATCATTTCCCACTTCACGCTTCATAGTTCCCAGCCATATAGTCTTGGGTCTTCCAACTCTTCTAGTACATTGTGGAGCCCAGTTAACTAATCTCTCTTGGGGAGTGTGAAGAGCAGGCCCAAACCATCTCCATCTACCCCTCATCGTGATCTCATCCACATATGGCACTCGAGTAATTCTTTACAAATAGGGTCCCCCTGATTAAAAATACCATGTAAATGCGCTCAATTTCAAGTTTAATAACTGATATTTTCCGTCTTATTCCTACTTCTTAAACTTCGAACTAGTCTTTTATTCGCAAAAATTATTGCCATTGATAACGAGCTTGAAGCGGAAGAAACTAATTGGATTGGATTACATTTTATGTCTTGTAATAAAAACGGGAATACTAGTTTTAGTCTCGATTTTTATTTTACATAAAACTAGACATATTTCCTTGACTTTTTTACTTGATTTTTGTTTTTTTGGTGGGGGGGGGGGGCAAAGTTAATCGGTATCAAGAGGTATAAGTTGCGAGCGCGACACCAAATATTATATTTTACTGTTTTTAATGGTAAACCAAATATTTAAAATTTTTTTATGAAATATAAATTTATAATGTTCTCTTGACTAATAATTTTGATTTTGCCTGATAAAAAAAAAAGCTCATAAAACAAAAACGAAATTCTTTTGCACTAAATTTGTAGAGCAACGTAAAGAAACTAAATGTAATGATTTTCTTGTAATTATATAAAATAAATCCTATTTTTGCGTGTGACATTTGAAGTTATGGTAATAGAAATTGAAAAGGCTGCGAGATAATTTATAAAGTGAAAAATATAGATTTCAGAATAAGGCTTCGTATATAACTATTCAGAAGACTGATGGTGTAAATATAATGTCTAGAATATAGCGTATATAACTGTTGGACTGGGGTTCGAAACCCGCTCAAGGTCGATAGTTTCTTTATTGTCTGCAACCTCATCCTCCTTGCGAGGTAAGAATGACGGTTTTGGAAGAGCCTAGTGATCTACCTGCTGAGTCATCAGCAGCCCTTACCTGGCCTTCCCTGGTCTTGTTTGGGTAGAGAGTGGTCTTGGCCGCTGGTCATATGTATTATGGTCAGTCTCTAGGGCATTGCCACCGCTCCTTTCCTCTGCCATTCATAAATTACCTTTTAAACCTTAAACCTGAAATATATAGATTTGTGTTTATTTTATTAGTAAGATAATTAGCAAGCTTATTTATTCCCCGTAGTTGAGGCATTTTGTAACGAATTGTCCTCAATCCGGTTTTTACCTCAGTGAAGATAGTTTTCATATATAAATTCATGTTCTATTTATTTTTGAATAAAAATTCCTGTTAATTTTTTACTGGAAAGGGCATATCCGAAAAAGGTGAATATTGTTGTTGTTGTTGTTGTTACCCTGTAGCCTTTTTGAGTCCCTTTGTGGATAGCAATAAAAAAAATGAAACACCCTGATGGTTTTATTTTTCGCGCAATCTCCCCCTTTCAGTATTCGTTAAGCTCCTCTCGGGGTAGAGTAGAGCTGGCTTTCTCTTTCAAAAAAAAAAGAACCTCGTAGGATACTGTTTTCATGTTTGTTATTTCACGCAAATATATCTTTAATTTCATAAAGTACTTCTATACAGGTGTCAGTTATATCTAGTGTTATTGTTTAAAGGTTGCTCATAAGTGGCAGAGGCAAGGGACAGTGACATTGCCCTATCAAGCAGGACAATTCCCTAGAGACAGACCATATATATATATATATATATATATATATATATATATATATATATATATATATATATATATATATATATATATATGATCAGCGCCCAAGCCCCCTCTCCACCAGAGCTAGGACCAAGGCAGGCCAAGCAATGGCTATTGATGACCTAGCAGATAGACCTATAGGCTCTCTCAACCCCCCCCCCTCATTAGTTCACAAGGATGGTGAGATTGCAGCGACCAAAGAAACTAACGAGCCTGAGCAGGACTCGAACCCCAGTCTAGCGTTCACCAGTCAGGGACGTTATAACATCGGCCACCACTACCATTATATTTTCGAAATTTATTTTTTCAAATTGATGAATCGATTTGCGATATTATTCTATTTTCTAAAATAGATGAATCTATTTAAATCTGTATGTCGTTGCTTATATCTTGATAGCTCGGTTAATAAAGTCACTGCTGGCATTGTTTCGACTCAGGGATATACTGTAGGTTCGAGCTTCGAGTCATTGCTAAGCAGGAAGCTTTTATCAAACATGATTTTCCAGTGGTTATATTGTATATTCCCAAAGGTAGATTTCAATATTAAGTGCCATTGTGGTTGATATCTATGTAAGTTAAAGTGACGAGTATCAGTGATGAATAATTTTATATATGTATATATATATATATATATATATATATATATATATATATATATATATTTATATATTACTGTACAGTATATATATATATATATATATATATATATATATATATATATATATATATAATATATATGTGTATATATATTCACATATATATGATATATATGTATATATATAAATATGTATATATATATATATATGTATGATATATATATATATATATATATATATATATATATATATATATATATTTATATATGGCCACGTATTTTTGTGTGTATATATATATATATATATATATATATATATATATATATATATATATATATATATATATATATATATATATATATATATATATATATATATATATGAAGTACATATTATGTATATATATATGTGTGTAAAACAAGGGAAAAGAGAGAGAGAGGAGAGAGAGAGAGAGAGAGAGAGAGAGAGAGAGAGAGAGAGAGAGAGAGAGAGAGAGAGAGAGAGAGAGACGTGTAAGCAAATTCCAGCATAATTGTTAAATGGATATTACTATGCTAAAACATTTCCAGCAATTTATTTTCTCAGTGCGCTGTTAAGCGACATTAGATTTTAATGAGTGAATGGACATGAAAATTTGATGCACCCGTTATAGCTATATTTTGCCACGTGTGTTATTACCAGGTATAGGAAATACCCTCTCTGGTGTAACTGGCGCGGTAATTAATGAGGAGATGTAGCTTAATGCAGTCATTATCATCATTATTTTGCATTGAATTCCTAGTCATGTAACTATAAACAGTAATTCCTCAATCTACATAGTTTTAAGTTTCCGTTTGAGTTAATATGTAGGTCACTGCGTTGAGTGTTCCTTTTCAGATCCAAATATGCTATCACTCTAAGTTTTTTATTCGGGGGGGGGGGGGGGGGGTGATAGGGCACGGGACGCGTAGGTGAACAGTGGAATGGAATGCATATAAAAAGTCTTCATGTATTTTTATAAATATGGTTGGATAAACAATCTAATAAACCATCAGCTATAGAATCGTGATAATTATGAAATTTAGATGGCAGTATGGCAAACGATTCAATTTTGATGAATTAAAATAAAAATGTATTCTTTTATTAATAATCCAAGCCCAACTATATGAAGGAATCCCGATGGTGGAATATAAGAATATCCTTATAAAACACAGAAAAAGGCAAATGAATCCCTTGGGTTAGCCTACTAGTAACGTCCCTCCCTGGTGATTGCCAGAATGGGGTCCGAGTCCCGCTCAAACTCATTAGTTCCTTTAGTGGCTGCAGCCTCACCATACTTGTGAGCTAAGGATGGGGGCTCGGTGTAGCCCATAGGTCTAACTGCTAAGTCATCAGCAGCCATTTTCTGGCCCTCCCTGGTCTCAGCTTGATTGGAGAGGGCCTTGGATGCTGATCATATGTATATATGGGCAGTCTCTAGGGCATTTTCCTGCTTGCTAGGGCATTAGCACTGTCCCTTCCTTCTGCTATTCACGAGTGGCCTTTAAACCTTGGAAAAAATTATCTCACTCGAATCGTTCAACTATTTTCATCAGGTTTTAAGGAAATAATCCCATCTATTAGTACATATTCAAACAGGTCACGTAGTATTCCTGAGTAATGGATTCGTATATATACACAAATGGAATGAATAAAAGTATCTGACGAACTGGATCATTCTTTACGATTAACTCTGGAATCAGAGTTACGCTCGATTATCCATGTAGCTTTATGCAATGTGTTCGGCAATACTGGCTTTCATCAGGGGATTTATACTTTTGTTGGGGGGGGGGGGGGATGCTAGGATTTGGGTCACTAATCCGGAGAGATTCTGTATGACGTTCACTTGTAATTTGCTATGAAAACCGCTTTTACGAAGCTCACAGAATCAGAGAAATAGGGCAAACGTTCTATTTATCAAGATAAATATTCTGAATTAGTAACTTTATTACAAAATTAACTTAGTAAAATTAACTTATGGTGAACTTGACTCAAAATGAAAACGGTAAATGAAATCCATTTTGTTACTTGATGTATTTGTGATGACTAGTTACTTATTACCTCTGCATGAGGTTATGTTTTCAAGTATGTTTGTTTGTTTGTCGCCAGCCTAACTCGAAAAGTTCCTAATGAATTTCAATAAAAAAATCAGTATATGTCAGAAATGGGATAACCTAGATTTTTATTATACGGTCGACATACGAAATGAGGAATGTTTGGTCCGTAGATTTAAGTAAAATGATGACAACCTTCATTGGCAGAGGTCTGATATCTCTGAATTTTCTCTTTTGGTTGTCATATTGTAAACAAACCGAGAAATGAATTTCCAAGATTAAACGTCACCAATGATAAGGATTTTCAAAACATTATAAATCAGTGTCATTATGTTCCTGAGGGTTAGAGTTTGAAAATAATTGATTCATCAAGGGGTAATCGCTAATAACTAATTTTTAGGTGTTTTTTTTCTGAAAAGATTGAGTAAGCATTATTTTCTCATCACTTACAGATGTTCCTGATGCAAAGAGTTTTAGAATAATTAATTCATTAAGGTGTAAACGTTGATAGCCAATTTTTATGCGTTCGTTTTTCCTGAGAAAGATTAAGTAAAGGTGATTTTCTCATCACTTAGATCATATTACGGTATTAGTAATACTACATGATAGAAAAAGGGCTCATATATTAACAGATCACATTGTTGTCAACACCTTATGCCAGTAACAATTCACCTTCCAAAATAAATGAAGTACGGTTGGACACAGAATTTCATGGCATATCTTGCTCTGAGGAAATGCACCCTGTCACACCATTACTGCGCGGCTTTTAACCAAACAGATAGTGCAGGTGGGCTGGATGACTAAGAGGGACTCGCCGCGCAGTAAGGGTTTGACATGGACACTTCCTCAGAGCAAGGTGTGCCAGGAATTCTTGTTTCCAACTGTACATAAACTATTACCGTTGTAATAATGTATTTGTCAAGAATATTACCTTCTGCTACAGATTCCTATTTAAGGAAACATAATTCTTTTGTAATAACTTGGTCATTCCAAGTTAATGGAAGCCTCTCAAAATAGCCATTTTTTTCTCAGACTATATTAGTTACAAAGACAATAGTTATTTCTGCTATTTTCACTAATATAGTTTTAGATCTTTTTTTCCCTTCCATTTATGGAAAGTTTTCAAATTCCTAAACAAATTAAATTCATTCCTCTCTATTCCTAAATCTGGCACTATTCAATGAAGTATTAGACTTATGACATTTCAATATTAGTGAACATTCCAAGTGATATGAAACAATATTCGTGACTCCACTGACGATATGTTTCCTTATATGAAAGATATTATGTTAACACGTGGGTCAAAGGACAACTATGTATTTAAGTGTTAATAACGCATGCAATATTGACGAAACTTTTGATTTATACTAGAGGTGCCTCACAAGTATAATATATATGTTTATGTGTGTATAAATACATACAGTATATGTATATGTATATATGTAAATATACAAGAGCAAACTCAAGTAGATATATTCTAACAACATTTAAGAAAAAGAAATGGACATGAACCGAATATATAATGAGAATGACAGGACTGCAGATGGACATTAGGAGTAACAGAACGGGTCCCTGGAGATTGCGAGAGAAGGGAGGGAAGGAAGAGAAGACGATGGATAGACGAACTAAGAAAATTTGCTGGCGTGGACTGGAACAGAAAGACCATAAACAGACGCAAGTGGAAGGACATGTCTGAGGCTTTGGTTCTTTAAGGGACTAGCAACGGGGGATGATGATGATGTTATATATATATATATATATATATATATATATATATATATATATATGTTTATATATGCATATTTGTATAATATTGATGAATATGATTATAGATGTTTATATATATATATATATATATATATATATATATATATATATATATATATATATATATATATATATATATATATATATGCATTATGTGTAATATATATATATATATATATATATATATATATATATATATATATATATATATAAATGTTGCTACATATTCTTTCTCTGTATTCTTTTGCTACTTCTATATGGGATCGATGTTTCTGACAGCTCTGCTCCACCTAGCTTGGTCAAACGCACAGTCCTCCGACCATCGTTTACCAGATCTTCTTTAACTATATCCATCTACATCCCCTCGGCCTTGCTCTTCCCCCCCCCCATACACTTCCATCTGCTTCACTCTCCTCTCCACGCCATCTTTATCATCATCAAGCTGAGCTACAACCGTAGTTGAAAAAGCAAGATGCTATAACCCCAAGGGCTCCAACAGGGAAAAATAGTATAGCGAGGAAAGGAAACAAGGAAAAATATAAACTACAGGAGTAGTAATAAACAATCTAGATAAAATATTTTAAGAACAGTAACAACATTAAATTAGATTCTGCATATATAAACTATAAAAATTTGATAAAAACAAGAGGAAGAGAAATAAGATAGAACTGCATGACCAAAGAGAATCTTACCCCAAGATAGTGGAAGGCCATGGTACAGAGGCTAAGTCACTACTAAAGACTAGAGATCATTGGTTTGATTTTGAAGTGTCCTTCTAGAAGAGTTGCATCCCATAGCTAAAGAGTCTCTTCTACCCTTAACAAGAGGAAAGTAGCCACTGAATAATTAGTGTAGTAGTTAACCGCTTGAGTGGAGAAGAATTGTTTGGTAATCTCAATGTTGTCAGGTGTATGACAGAGGAGAATGTGGAAAGAATAGACCAGACTATTTGGTGTGTGTAGACAAAGACAAAATGAGCTGTAACCAGAGAGGGATCCAATGTAGTACTGCCTGGCCTGTCAAAGGACTCAATAAATCTGTAACGGTAGTATCTCAACGGGTAGCTGATGCCCTGGTCAACCTACTACCTCTATCACATGGTCACTTCACTACAGTCTTCATTCCTGGACCTTTTTTTTTTTTTTATAGTTCTACGACTTTGGTTGTTACTATTATTCCTTTTTTTTTCTTTCTAGTCTGTTCATTTTTGTTACTCTACACTTCCACCTGTGCCATTTCATCTTAACCGCATCTAATTTCTTCTGCTTTCTCTTTACCAGCCATGTTTCTGCTCCAGTAATCAAAGTTTGTCTCACTAATATTTTATTATATGTTTCTTCAAAAGGGCCCATAAAAGACACAAAGGCGCTCATCAAGGTGTAAAGTAAAAATTCGGAATAGAGTGGACAGTGACCGTATATATATAAAAGCAAAATGGTGGTTCCAATTGTTCTAAGGCTGTATTGAATGCTGGAAGGATTGGCCCAATATTATAAACTCATCCTTTAAACTTTACGTTGATTCTGCGGTCGTTCAAGACACCTGACTTTTTTTTTTATCCAGCCCGTCGCCTATGTGTTATTTTTACACCAAAATTTCATTCTTCAGCTATTGTTGAACCAAGATACTTTAATTTGTATACTAGGTTCGATTTTGTCCCTTTTATACTATCGGCGTCAATGACCTTCGGTGTCAGGATGCCAGAGAACTTGAAATCATTCATTCAATCCATTCTAATCTCGTGGGAGTCTTGGTCTTCATTAAAACTTGAATTATTCTGTCTTCTTTCTGCTGATCTTTAATCCTCTATCTTCCAGTACTTTCTTCCAATCCTTTAATTGCGATTCCAATACTCTTATGTTGGTGATACATAATACAATTTCGTCAGAAAACAACCTGCAATAGGGGGATTGATCTTTAATTCCGTGAGATGGAACATCCATAATCAGGTCAATAAGATATAGACTTAAGCAGATTGCATGTGATGCCCTTCTCAACCTCACCAATTATTATTATTATTATTATTATTATTATTATTATTATTATTATTATTATTACCATTACCATTATCATTATCATTATTATCATTATCATTATCATTATCATTATCATTATTATTATTATTATTATTATTATACAAGAGGAAGGCCATGGTTTGGGTGGATGGATGGAGTGAAGAAAGGTCTGGGTGATAGGAGGATAGATGTGAGAGAGGCAAGAGAGCGTGCTAGAAATAGGAACGAATGGCGAGCGATTGAGACGCAGTTCCGGTAAGGCCCTGCTGCTCCCTCCGGTGCCTTGGATGACAGGGGAGGTAGCAGCAGTAGGGGATTCAGCGTTATGAAGCTTCATCTGTGGTGGATAACGGGGGAGGGTGGGCTGTGGCACCCTAGCAGTATCAGCCGAACTCGGTTGAGTCCCTTGTTAGGCTGGGAGGAACTTAGAGAGGAGAGGTCCCCTTTTTTGTTTCATTTGTTTGATGGCGGCTACCCCCCAAAATTGGAGGAAATGCCTTGGTATATGTATGTATGTTTTATTATTAATATTATTATCATCATTATTATTATTATTATTATTATTATTATTATTATTAGCTACACTACAACATTAGTTGGAAAAGCAGAATGCTATAAGCCCTGGGGCTCCAACAGGGAAAATAGTCTGTGAGGAAAAGAAACAAGGAAAAATTAAATATTTTAAGAACAGTAACAACATAAATATCTCCTATATAAACTAAAAGAAAACTTTAACAAAATAAGAGGAGGAAAAATAAGATAGAATATGTGTGCTCGAGTGTACCCTTAAGCAAGAGAAATCTAACCCAAGACAGTGGAAGACTGTACAGAAATCCCTTGAATGCATTCAGGAAGTTCTTATGATTGGCCTTGATTTCATTGCCGCTTTTTGCCGTGTTAATCACGAGGACCTTTTTCTCATACTCCAATTGGAAATAGGTGTGTCTGTCTATTCTAAGCATCATTGTTTTTTCTTTTTTTTTTTTTTTTAGGTAATAGATCGCAAAGAGTAACCGTTGATGATCATTAAGACGGGAAATGACTCGAAAAGTGCTGACCAATTGCTCTCTCTCACGCACACACACGCACACACACACACGCATATATATATATATATATATATATATATAGATATATATATATATATATATATATGCATATATATATATATATATATATATATATATATATACATATATATATATATCTATATATATATATATATATATATATTTTATACATATATTTATATATATATACATATATACACACACACACATATATATATATATATATATATATATATATATATATATATATATATATATATATATACATACTTTCCTAACTACAATCCACTGGTTCGGCAATTTTTTCGAATGTGGTTTTCGAGTGCTCCTTTCGGGGTATCCCCTCTTAGCAGTGTATGACTACTTCCTCTACGCCCCCCCCCCCCCACTGAGTGTGACTGGAAACAAATTTATATATATATATATATATATATATATATATATATATATATATATATATATATATATATATATATATATATATATATATATATATACATACCAGACACTTGCTCATTATGTAAGGGAGATTAGCGAGCTTGTAAAGTATGCGTTTGTCATAGTAATTTACTTTTTGACCAAAAAGTGAAGATAAATATTTACGGCAGCGATAAAAATTTACATTCTAAAAGCCCCGTAAAGAATAAATTAACATAGCATAGACATGTCTCAATAAATTAGATACAAAAAGTCCTGGAATAGATAACTTTTATAACTAGGTAATTAGGCAAATGAACGTACGTTGTTCTTTTGTAGTTTGTTGTTTCTCTAGACCTTTTCTGGATAGTTTATTAGATCTTAATTGTCTTCATGTAATTAGAATTACTAGTTTTTTATGGCTAAAATATTCCCTGATGGATTAGTACGTACAGATCCTTCCTTACAAATCGATTTATTTTGGCTTATCTTCATCCAGAGAAAATATGTGGAAGAAAGATAATAAAGAAAAAACAATTAAAGTTATGTATCCCCTTTCTTATCCTTTCTTGTTTCTGAGAGAGAGAGAGAGAGAGAGAGAGAGAGAGAGAGAGAGAGAGAGAGAGAGAGAGAGAGAGAGAGAGAGAGAGAGAATTTTGCATTCCCTTAATTGCATTATAATAGGAACGTGAGAGATGAGATAAAAGAAATTCGCATATCTAGGTACATCTTTCTTAAAGTTTCTTGTAACACATGAAGGATGGACTCAAAATTCAAAAGCGTTTCTGAGAGAGAGAGAGAGAGAGAGAGAGAGAGAGAGAGAGAGAGAGAGAGAGAGAGAGAGAGAGAGAGAGAGAGAGAGAGAGAGAGAGAGAGTGTGAGTTACAAGGATTTTGGATGTCTCCAAAACTTTCAAGTCCATCCGCAGAGACTCCATTTGCTCTTCTTGAGAGCGAATTAGTTTAAACGTCTAGAGACTTCTTATGATCTTTCCTTACTTATTCTTGAGAAACTTAAAATTTCGCATTCCCTTGAGTCCATTTGAATAGAAACCTGAAAGAGTCGTCAAGATATAAGAAATCACTTTTCCAGTTACATCTGATATCGTAACTCGGTTCCATGGGATCTGACTTCCAACTGACTACATTATGCAAACTCGCTGGATGCTTGCCTCTTCTTTTTTTTTTTTCTTTTTTTTCACATAGTGTTTTAAGCTAGGGATTCTGCATGTAGGAAATGGCGAAATGTGAATATATCAAACCATGCAATTTCGTTAAAGGTTTAAAGGCCACTCATGATATGCATAGGCAGTGGACAGTGACATTGCCCCAGCAAGCAGGATAATGCCCTAGAGACCGATCATATATACATATGATCAGAGCCCAAGCCCCCTCTCCACCCAAGCTAAGACCAAGGAGGGCCAGACAAAGGCTGTTGATGACTCAACAGATAGACCTATAGGCTCCCTCAAACCCCTGACCCTTAGCTCACAAGGAGGTTGAGATTGCAGTGACCAAAGAAACTAACGAATTTGAGCGGTATTCGAACCCAAGTCTAGCATTCACCAGTCAAGAACGTTACCTCATCGGCCACCATTGAATGAAACGTTTCCTTTTAGTGTTTTTTATGAAAATGAAATAAATCTCAATTTTCATCATGGGCAAATTGATGTATTGTAATTTCCTTTTTCATTATGTCACGTTTTGTATGTAAGGGTTGGGGTGGGGGGGGGGGGGGGCGGGGGGAGATTTTGCAAATTTGCTCTTGTAGTTTAATTTCACTAAATGTTATAGTATCGAGCTCCCTTGCTTTTTATGTAATAACTTAAAGATTTCCTTTAATAAGTATAACATCCACACAACCCAAAATCAAAGTGTAATCTCTCTCTCTCTCTCTCTCTCCTCTCTCTCTCTCTCATCTCTCTCTCCTCTCTCTCTCTCTCTCTCCTCCCTACGTAGGTTGCATTTGTTTTAAACATCTATACCATGAAAGATATATTGATAACTCTACCCACCTGCAACAGGAATAGCCTGTGGAATTGAACTATTTTTGCTTCCATGCATCAGAGGCTGATCACATTTCCCTAGTATTTATCGAACATTCGATAAGATGTGAACAATTGTTCTCGAATAACAAATG
>NC_090727.1:15242114-15264614 GCF_036898095.1 Palaemon carinicauda | reverse complement strand
CAGTCGTCTCTATCTTGGCTTTTAAACCAATACTTCTCCATTCATCTTTTACTTCACGTTTCATAGTCCTCAGCCATGTAGGTCTGGGTCTTGCAACTCTTCTAGTGCCTTGTGGAGCCCAGTTGAATGTTTGGTGAAGTAATCTCTCTTGGGGAGTGCGAAGAGCATGACCAAACCATCTCCATCTGCCCCTTACCATGATATACAATTTTGTTTGTTTGAACCATTGGACTTGTAACATTCCAGAGATTTAGAAAACAATTTACTTCCGTGTAGCAAAAGTTCAAGATAATTCGTATGAAAGATTTGTTTAGTCGGCAAGCAATTGTTTCTCTCTTATTAAAGAAATATTTGTTAGTGCCAAGAAGATGTTACTTAATTGAGGGAACACTTCCATTGGGCATCATATTTTGAAAGTTTGTTAAGAACGCTGATGAACATTGATGATTCTTTCCATATTATTGTACGCTACCCGTCAAAAATGACGGTCTAAATAGTTAGATAGATATACACATGAAGAGATTCAACCCTTTCCACCCCTCCCCGTTCCTAACTACCTCTCGGGTTACTCCCTCTCACCAATGTATGACTACTCCCTATCTCGAGGAAAGACAAGAGACGTTTGTTAATGCCGCTCAGACTGACAGGTAAGAAATTATGTAGATAGGACTAGACACTTGCTCCTTATTATTTAGGGAGATAGACACTTAAAATTATCAAACTTCCTTATTTTTTAAGAATATCCATTTGAAATCTGAAGTTTAATGAGAAATTTCATTTTTCACCTTATGTCAATTTAACATTAATCTGTCAAGGGATTTTTTTTTTTTTTTTTTTTTTTTTTTTTTTTTTTTTTTTTTTTTTGTATCTTATGTCAACCGTTAATCTTTTCCCGATCATAGCATTTTTCTTCCTCAGAGAGGCTGGTGGTGAGGGCATTAATTAGCCTTAGGGCGTTTGCCAGCCTTTTTTTTTTTTTTTTTTGCTGGTGGTTGGGAACCCCGTCTCTTGCTCTTTTATTTCATTACCTATAGATCATTATACTGATATATATATATATATATATATATATATATATATATATATATATATATATATATATGTATATATATATATATTTATGTATATATATATATATATATATATATATATATATATATATATATATATATATATATATATATGTGTGTGTGTGTATGTGTGTGTGTGTGTGTGTGTGTAAAATGCAGTCATTTCTAGTCCATTGCAGGACAAACAGCTTCGACATATCTTTAGTCATCGCCGAGGTTTGGGCATTTTTATCACTACGCTGGCTACTGCATATTGGTAATGGGGGAAGATTTTTAGCCTGATATCGCTCACAACAAACTAACCTAGTATTGGTGCCCCTGACTATTACGCTGATCATGGCAATACACAAACCTTTTCACTACGTTAAGGTATCCTTTCTTAAGCTTGCCGCACACTGAGCCCGAACGGAACCGCCCGATCAGAACCGAAATGTCCGATAGAAATCGAAAGCATGCATTCTTACCTGGCTGCGCACATTGGGCCAGAACAGAACGGAACTGACGCGCCAGAACATAACGGAACCGACACAGTATTCTTTGAAAGATATTTTTTTCTGAAGCGTCGGTGGCGTCTGACAGGCTACGCATGCGCAGAACGACTGCAGCGGTTGTTTTGGAGAGGGTTGCCGAGGAATTCGGAGGTTAGAATGATAGCAACCAATATTTTTCTGATGTCAGAAAGTTAACGAATGTATTTTGATAACAATGATGTAAACATATGATTTAATACAAAGATTTTAGAAGTGATTATTATTTATTATTATTGTTTATTATTATTATTATTATTATTATTTTTTTTTTTTTTTTTGCTGATGTCAGAAATTTGACGAATGTACTTTAATAACAATGATGTGAGCTTATGATTTAATACAAAGAATTTTGAAGTGATTATTAATTATCATCATCATTATTATTATTATTATTATTATTATTATTATTATCATTATTATTATCATTATTATTTCTTTTTTGAAAACATATAAACATCTGGCTTATGGATTCGATAAAAGATTGATATCTAATCATTGTAACATCAATTAAATTAAAAACTCCGTTATGATCAAGGAAAACTTCCTTCATTTATATAAAATTTTGCATCGGTTCTGTTCTGTGGCTTCTGGCTCAGTGAGCGCGCTGGGCGTCGTTTCTGCTCTGTTCTGAGGCTTCGGTGTCTTAGGCGGCGGTTCTGTTCTGGCTCAGTGTGCGACAAGCTTTATAAAGGTATATATATATATATATATATATATATATATATATATATATATATGTATATACATATATATATATATATATATATATATATATATATATATATTCATATATATATTTATATATATATATATATATATATATATATATATATATATATATATATATATGTGTGTGTGTGTATGTATATATACGTATACATATGCATGTATATATATATATATATATATGTGTGTGTGTGTGTGTGTATATGTAAATATATGTACGTTCATATATGTATATATATATATATATATATATATATATATATATATATATATATATATATATATATATATATTCTCATTTATATACACTATATACCTACACATCCACACAAACATATATATATATATATATATATATATATATATATATATATATATATGTGTGTGTGTGTGTGTGTGTGTGTTTGTGTATATGTGTGTAAGTCTGTAAGTAGGGATAGTCTGGTTTGGCAGAAGTAAAAGACGTTAAGAACAAGAGGATAATCAATGAACTTTTGATTTCAAAGCACCCCATGAGACAATAAATATAAGAAAACAAAACAAGTGACATGAATTACATCTCCGCCACTCAAATAAACGTCGGGCGACAGAAGATATTCATGTTGACATTTTAAGATAACATGAAAAGGAAAGTTAAATCATATCACATTGATATGAGGTAGATAAGAACATTGTGAGATAGTGAACAAAGATTGCCTAATTGTTTAAAGAAATAATTTCTTTATTTCAGTGATCTACTTCTATAAAGAATTGCATCAATCTTTTGTTGCAAAATTGTATGAAATTTTATATCTAGTATTGGACGTTAATTGAAAGGCTTTTCCGGAAACTCTTAACGAGATTGCTGACTTTTTTCTTCTTTTATGACTTCTCAAATCAAAGTCTGATCACTGTCAGATTTGACAGCTTACGCTAATTTTTTTTTCTATGCGTCCGCTAGTCTTAAAGAATATAATGGTGGTTCCGCACACGCGGTAATATATACAGTACAAAAAAAAAATACTCATATACGATGTGGACTCATGCACGTGTTTGTATATATATATATATATATATATATATATATATATATATATATATATATATATGTATATATATATATATGTATATATATACATATATATATATATATATATATATATATATATATATATATATATCTATATATAAACCTACAGTATATATATAAATATATATTTATATATATATATATATATATACATATATATCAAATATTTATATATAAACCTACAGTATATATATATATATATATATATATATATATATATATATATATATATATATATATATTATATATATATATAGATATGTGTGTGTGTGTGTGTGTAAAACTGCTGGTTCTCACCCCGTCCCATGGTTAGAGGGGAGAGGGAGTTGTCAAACTGGTGAGAAGTGTTTATATAAATATTTAGCCGTCATTTTTGTTGGATTGCGTACGCTAATATATATATATATATATATATATATATATACATATATATATATACATATATATACATATACAGTATATATATACATTGTATATATATATATATATATATATATATATATATATTTATATATATATATATATATATATATATATATATATATATATATACATATATATACATATATATACATATACAGTATATATATACATTGTATATATATATATATATATATATATATATATATATATATATATATACACCTCTGCTCTGTATATATATGTACATATGTCTGTATATATATATATATATATATATATATATATATATATATGTGTGTGTGTGTGTGTGTATGTGTGTGTGTGTGTGTTTGCTCCCTTTAGTAGGGGTAGAAGTGTTACTCTTCCGGTGTTTCAGCAAGCAAATACTTATGGAGTGAGGCTGCTGGTCCTACACCCTAACACATGGATGTTCAAAGGGCTTATAAACCAGCAAAATTTATCTTCTCTTAAAGGTTTAAAGGCCGCTCATGAATGGCAGAGGCATGGGACAGTAACATTGCCCTATCAAGCAGGACAATGCCCTAGATACTGACCATATTACATATGATCATCGTCCATGCCCCTTCTCCACACAAGGTAGGACCAAGAAGTGCCTGGCAATGGCTGCTGATGACTCAGCAGATAGACCTATAGGCTCCCCCAAACCCCCATCCTTAGCTCACAAGGATGGTGAGGTTGCAGCGACCAAAGAAACTAAGGAGTTTGAGCGGGACTTGAACCCCAGTCTGACAATCACCAGGGAAGAATGCTATCACCAGGCCACCACAACCCTCTTGCGGTACAATATCGATCCTAAGCAGAGTTGAACTTGAACAACAAAACCAATGAAATAAATCTTTCTCTGTATTTGTCAAGATACAGTGTAAGGTCGTTTTCTCTAACAATGCTTTATATATTGTGATAATGTGATTACCCCATAGTTTTACTTTTCTTTGTTTATTTACCACTTTTTACGATTTTTTGTCGCGTATAAGTATCTGGTTTAAATATTACAGTTGATAACTAGAAAAGCACCCTGAGAGTGCAGGCCTCCGCCACGGCAGCTTATTTCTCGAAACCAACCAACCAGTTTAGACCGTAGGCGTATTTGGAGTTTGTGTGACAACCATATGCGAACTTGGGGTTAAGGTTAGGGTTAATTCAACCTTGACCTTTGATCTTGGACTTTCAAAATTGAATCATTTCACGTCTCAATATATCGATTAATTCTTGAAAGTTTCACTACTCGGAGTAAAATTGTAGCCAGGAAGTTGTTCACAAATAAACAGACAAACTGGGTGAAAACATAACCTCCTCCCAACTGTATAGCTCTGCATTATTGAGTGGATTTTTTCTTTTACTTACTGTTCGTTGACTGGAATTATAATTCTACCGTGATTGTGGTTAGGAACAATTAATTGCTGATATTTATACATTTTCTCTCTCTCTCTCTCTCTCTCTCTCTCTCTCTCTCTCTCACAAGCTGGAATTTAAAAGATACAACGCCAGTCAATGTGGCAATTTCTGTTACGGGAGAAGGTTGTGACTCAAAGACAGTATGAAAACAACTGAGTGAGTTTATTATAGAATACTCTCCTTTATATACAATTACTCAAAGCAACAAGAAATTTCATGTTAAAAAAACAGACACTGTTACAGATGAGAAAAGCAGACATGTTTATTCTGGTTCTTTTTAGTGCGAGGGAAGAGCGAAGATACAAGCATAATATATACACAAAATGAACTATGTACGATCGTGTGACACACGGTGGGTACATGGCTCCCCCCCTAAAAATGACATACTGTACATGTTAAATAAGGCGCCCCGATCTACAGAGGCGAACTGTAGGCGGGTCATCTGGCAGGAGATAAGCAGGTTTTAGACGATCAATGGAGACCCAGTCTTCTTTGCCACGAATGTTTAGTAGGAATGCTTTCGGACTGCGTCGGATCACAAGGAAAGGGCCCGTGTAAAGGGACGTTAGCGGAGGCTTGCTAGTGTCGTTGCGCAGGAAGACGTGCGTAGCAGAGTGCAAGTCTGTTGGTATGTGGTGCTTTGCTGGGGGCTTTTAAGTCTGGCGGCATGGAGTAAATTTTCCTACGATGTGGCGTATGCGCTGGAGATCGTCGGAGGAGGTTGTAGAAGGAAAAAATTCGGCAGGGACGACCAACGGGTCGCCATACACCATTTCAGCTGCCGAGATGTCGATGGTGTCTTTAGGAGTGGTCCTTAGTCCTAGGAGGACCCAGGGAAGCTGAGTAAACCAGTTGCAATCATTGCAGCAGGACATCAAAGCTGCTTTGAGGGTGCGATGAAAACGTTCAACCATTCCATTGGCAGCGGGGTTGTAGGCCGTTTTCTGATGTAGGGTGATGCCCAGGAGATTCGCTAATGATGTCCACAATTGAGAAGTGAAAGTGGTACCCCTGTCAGAAGTAGTATGCTCAGGGATACCGAATCTTGCAATCCATCCTGAGAGTAAGGTAGATGTACATGAGGCAGACGTTGCGGTTTCCATGGGAATGGCTTCAGGCCAACGAGTGGAGCGGTCGATGATGGTAAACAGGTAACGATGTCCTTGTTATGTGGGTAGGGGGCCTACAACGTCGACGTAAATGTGTGCGAAACGACGCTAAGGTTGAGGAAAGGTACTCACTCCTGAATCCGTGTGTCGATGTACTTTGGAAGTTTGGCAAGAACGACTGGCGCGGACCCAATCCTTAGCATCCTTAGAAATGCCGTGCCAAATGAACTTCGCCTTCAGCAGCTGTGCAGTAGAACGGCATGAGGGATGTGAAAGGTCGGGAATGAAATCAAACACCTGCCGGGGCATGGGAGCAGGAATCCAAGGTCGCGGTCTACCAGTACTGATGTCACAGAGGAGGGTGGTGTTGGAGTCTTCGAGGGGGAAGTCTTCCCAACGGAGGGACGTGCAGGATGTCCAACATGCTTGATACTCTGGATCCTGTCGTTGGGCTTCAGCCAGGCCGTTGTAATCCAATCCCAGTTGAACGACAGCCAACATGTTTCTTGACAGGGCATCGGCAACAGGATTCATTTTCCCAGGGACGTATTGAAGGGTGCAATTGTATTCAGCCACGGCGGAGAGATGTTAGCGTTGCCGGGCGGACCAGGCGTCAGACTGTCGAGTGAAGGCGTGCACCAGAGGCATGTGGTCTGTGCGAATGACGAAGGGCGAACCTTTTAAGAAATGGCGAAAGTGATGGACAGCCAAGTGCACCGCCAGCAATTCTCGATCGAAGGTAGAATAACCCGATTCTGCCTTGGACAGTTTTCTGCTGAAGAAGGCCAATGGGCGGGGCGAGCCGTTGACCAACTGTTCGAGTACTGCACCAATAGTGACGTCGATGGCATCAGTGGAGAGAAGGAGAGGGGCATGTGGTATAGGAAAAGTGAGAGCCGCAGCAGTTGATAGGGCCTTCTTTGCATTGCAGAAGGCCACTTCTTGAAGGGGACCCCACTTCAGGTCCTTTGGCTTGCCCTTGAGGGAGGCGTAGAGGGGAGCAAGAGTGGCGGCAATAGCTGGCAGAAAACAGTGATAGTAGTTGATCATGCCCAAGAATTCCTGCAGAGCTTTGACGGTCGAGGGCGCAGGGAAGTCCTGAACAGCTGCTACCTTCTCAGGGAGGGGATGGACTCATTCAGGAGTGATGCGATGCCCTAAGAACGACACTTCGTTGGCGCCAAAGGTACACTTGTCGTACCGGACTACAAGGCCGTTTTGTTGCAGGCGGTCGAGCACGATGCGCAGGTGACGGAGGTGTTCCTCTTTTGAGGAGAACACAAGTATGTCGTCCACATAACATACACAGAAAGGGAGGTCCCCTAAGATGCCATCCATGAGACGTTGAAACGTTGCCCCAGCATTACGAAGTCCAAAACAGGAGTAATTGAAGGTGTATGTACTAAACGGAGTGGTGATGGCGGTCTTGGGGATGTCTTCTGGGTTCACAGGCACCTGACAATACCCCTTTAGGGGGTCGAACGTAGAGAAAACCTCCGCTTTGTGCAGGTAGGAGGTCACGTCGGCAATGTTTGTGAGGGGGTAGTGATCCGGTTCTATTTGCATGTTCAGTCACTTGTATTCCCCGCACGGACGGAGGGAGCCATCTTTCTTGAGAACAATGTGTAAGGGTGACGACCATGGGCTGGCGGCCTTTTGGCAAAGGCCCATTTCCTCCATTTCGGCGAACGTCTGTTTGGCGGCTGCCAATCGTTTCGGTGCCAGACGTCTGAATTTTGCGAAGACTGGGGGTCCCGTCGTCTTGATATGGTGATAAATAACGTGCTTGGCAAGAACCGTGGGCGTTTGGCGAAGTTCTGGACGGAAAACTTCCTGGTACGACATGAGGAGGTGGGTGTAGGGATCCGTGGTTGCGCTGATGTGGAGAGCGAGGTTAGAAGGGGCGGGTTGAAGAGGTGTCGACAAGTATGAGTCTGCGTTGACCAATCGTTGATGGGCGACATTGATCAGAAGGTGGAAATGAGAGAGGAAATCCGCACCGAGGATTGGCAATGTGACGTCAGCAACGAGAAACTTCCAATTAAATTTACCGTTTCCGAATGATAATGTGAGGTTCTCGTAACCGTAGGTGGGTATCGCAGATCCGTTGGCCGCTACCAAGCGGACGTCGGCAGACGTAGACAGACTACGTCGTGTCCTGAAGAGTTCCCTTGGCAAAAGAGAACGACAAGCACCCGTGTCTACTAAAAATCGCACGCCCGTTCCTGCATCATGTAAAAAGAAAAGATTAGAAACATGGGAGGCCACCGCCACGAGCGATGGCCTACTTACACGTTTTTTGGCCACTGACAATCCTTGGCACATTTCTTCGCGGTTGCCCCGAATCTGAAGTGGTAGTAACAAAACTGCGGCGGATGGGAGGTAGTAAGTGGCTGTAGAAGTCGTTGGTTGGGGTGCGAGCGAGTGGTGGGTGGTGGGTGGTGGTTGGCTTTGTCGCCGCTTCGGCACGTCACGGGGTAGGCGTGCATGTCCTACGGCATTCACGTCAGCTTCGGTTAACGTTGAATAGGCATCCTCTTCATCAGGGGTGGAGGCGTTGATGGACGTCTTGAAGTGGCTGTCCATAATGGCGTCGGCTTTGGTCATCAAGTCCTTTATGGGTAAACTATCGACATCGGGCATGGCAGAGCGTATAGGTCCGGGTAAACGACGTATCCAAAGGGCACGAAGTAGGTTCACCTCACGAGGAGAGCTGTCTGTGACAGGTTGCAGGCGAGCAATACTGGTCATTTCCCTGAGGGCGAGAGATGCCCTTTGGTCCCCCAACGGTTGTTCCGAGAGCTGAAAAGGCTTTGCTATACGGGCGGCTGGCGACGGCGAGTACTGCTGCAGAAGGTATGCTTTGAGAGCGTCATACGCTATTGGGGTGTCTCCTTGTTCACAAAGCCAGTCGGATATTTCCGGGAAGGTGTCCTCGTGTATCGCTGCGAGTCACGCCCTTGATGCGGAACTGGACTTCTGCGCGCTGAAACCAAGCAAACGGCTCTCCGCTGCTGAACGATGAAAGTTTCAATGGGGCAGCCGCAGCGCCAACTTCTGTAGAGTCTGCCATAGTACCAACGATGGAGGGGCGAGGGGGGTTGGAAGGCGGGAGGAGCGAGTCAACTTCCGGGGTCACCAATGTGATGGGCCGAGAGAAGGTTGTGACTCAAAGACAGTATGAAAGCAACTGAGTGAGTTTATTATAGAACACTCTCCTTTGTATATAAAAGCTCAAAGCAACAAGAAATTTCATGTTAAAATAACAGACACTGTTTTAGATGAGAAAAGCAGACATGTTTATTCTGGTTCTTTTTAGTGCGAGGGAAGAGCGAAGATACAAGCATAATATATACACAAAATGAACTATGTACGATCGTGTGACATGCGGTTGGTACATTTCTTTACATTCAAAATAGCAAATACACCGAACAGACTTCCAGCGGATGGAGACAATATTAAGACAGTAAATGAAGTTAGACAAGATTATAAAAACTCCCTAATTATTTAAACTAATTCACTGATGAACTGAGTCTTTTGAGAGATCCAAAATCTCTCTCTCTCTCTCTCTCTCTCTCTCTCTCTCTCTCTCTCTCTCTCTCTCTCTCTCTCTCTCTCTCTCGCAGATATACAAAACCATAATTTCCCCAGTTAAATTTACCATTATAAATTTTAAATTGTTAAGTGATTGCACTTTTATGCAATTATCCGTATTCATACTTCATGTTTGCCTTTTGATTATTTAAAACTTCCCCAACGGAGCTTGATTTCAAAATTGTATTAAATTCGAAAGCCTTTGAGTTTTAATGCATCTCCTCTGCAGATTAATTTGATTTTCATAGGTTTTCTATGAAATCCTTATGAATAAGCCTTTTATGTTTGGCCTGGTGAATTGAACCTTTGATCTTATATTTGAACTTCTATCCCTTGATTAAGGATGTCCATTTTATACTAATTGCATGTAAATATTTCATACGTTCTGGCTTATTTCTTACCCTTCCAGTTTCCCGAAAGTGATATGATATTTAAATTTTTTTTGGAGATATTATGCTTTATGAAGAAAAGATTCTCGGATAATAAGAGATACATCTTGTTTCTCTTCCTCTCGTTATTTTGAAGTTTGTTTAGTTTATATAGGAAAGATTTATTTTTAATGCTATTATTGATCTTAAACTTTTGTGGTTTTTTCCTTATTTCCTTTCCTCACTGGGCTATTTTTCCTGTTTGAGCCCTTTGGACTTGCAGCATCCTGCTTTTTTAACCAGGGTTGTAGCCTAGCAAGTAATAATAATAATAATAATAATAATAATAATAATAATAATAATAAGGATGATGATGATGATGATAATAATAATACAGTGAAATGTTTAGTTCTGTAATTATTTGTGAGTTTTCATGTCCAGACTATTGTCTTCGGTTTAACTTTCAATACTAGTGTACCTCATAAGAATCATAATCTATTTAAAGATTTTAGATAAGATGATAGAATTCCTTCATCTAACACAAAGTAATCATCGTTACGGGAAAATCTGTGGTTAATTAAAGAAAGAAATGAGCAAGGAAAAAAAAATACTTTGTCAGGGAGTGTTTATAGATATCTTATTATCCTACACGAAATGGTAAAAGATATGTAAAACAAGAGATTTATCTAGTGTACGTTGACGATTGCTTTCTCAAGAGGGTGAACGAGGAAAGAAGCCCTGAGAGTGGTCACATGACTTGGAGTTCTTTTCCGTTTAAAGGAAAGTCATGATACCAAATGAGAGAGAGAGAGAGAGAGAGAGAGAGAGAGAGAGAGAGAGAGAGAGAGAGAGAGAGAGAGAGAGATTTTCTAAGTCTATACCAAGGTTATTATATTGAGAATTTCTCTCACTAAAATAAGCCAAATGGGTGAGGGTAATAATTTTTTTTTCTTTTAAGAAGAGGTGATTTTTTCCCGTTCCTATAACTGATCTTTATCAAGCTATTGTAACTTTTACCATGATCTAGGTTTATTACGTAGGAGGCTTTTAGCCTGATCAGAAATCGGTTTTCCAAATATTCAACGTATCATACTTGTTGGGAATTATTATCGGTACTGAGACCACTTGAGGTTGTAAAAGGGATTCATTGTTTTAAGCCAGCTCGATTCTTTAACAAAACTGAGCTACTTGGCTTTGTTTTTCTTTTTTTTTCTTTTTTTCCCTTTTTGCTTGTATCTAATTTTAACACTTCTTTATTTACAATTTCTCTTACATGTAGTCCTCCTCAGTCAGCCACTCCGATCAATTTTATCCGCTTTTATTTATCAGGTTAAAAATTTTAGTTTCTTTTGTCTTCCAACAAAAGACATATCATCTTCTTCCCTACTTCTCTACCCAGGCTCTCCGCTCATAAGTCTTTGTAAATATTCGCTGATCTTAAAAACATGGCATTCTGATGTCTTTCTGCCTGTAGTATATTACATCAGTGCATCAATTTATAGTGTCTCCAATCCGGACATTTCCTTACACATGTATGACTGATTGCAGCTTAACCTAACCTCACCTGCCCTAATCCAAACTACAGCTTGGCTCTGGATGTGTAACTGTTCCCCTTGCTCTAGTACATTGAACATCAGTATTGTCTATCTTCCTGTACGGCTGCCATAGCTTTGTATGCTTTGTCAGTAGTCGGTCAGCTAGTTTCTTATGTCTAGGCCGTTTGAACCAGTATAAAACATTGAGAAATTTTAGGACCAAAATGGCTCTGTGTATTCTTGCACGCTCACGGCTCTTCGCATTGCCAGTCCAGCTGTTGGGAAAACCTTTTCATATTAATAAGTTGACTATATGAAAAGAACCTGTGTGTTCAAGGTATTATTTCTTGTACGTTCTGTCCAGTGGCAGGGTTGTGGTGGCTTGTTGGTAACGTCCTTTCCTGGTGATCGCCAGACTGGGGTTCGAGTCCCTCTTAAACTCGTTAGTTCCTGTGGTCGCTGAAACCTAACTATCCTTGTGAGCTAAGAATAGGGGCTTTGGGGCAGCCTATAGATCTATCTGCTGAGTCATCAGCAGCCATTGTCTGTGCCCTCCTTGATCCTAGCTTGGGTGGAAATGGGGGCTTGGGCACTGATCATATGCATATATGGTCAGTCTCTATAGGGCACTGTCCCGCTTGATAGGACTATGTCACTGTCCCTTGCCTCTGCCATTTATGGGTGGCCTTTAAACCTTTAAGAGACCATATCAACGTGTGTTCTTGCTTGATATAAAATAACCCCCCAAGATTTGTCAGAGTTATAAATCAACACAAAAACTGCTAGTTAACCTAGTGTGCCTGTCCTACACTGGCCCATATTCACTTACACACAAATATATTTGTAATATATATACATATATATATATATACATATATATATATATATATTATATATATATATATATATATATATATATATATATATATATCTATATATATATACATATATATGTATATATATATATATATATATATATATATATATATATATATATATATATATATACACACACACACTCGAGTACACTATTCTATCTTATTTTTTTTTATCTTCCTCTTGTTTTTTAGAAATGGTGTATTGGGCAGGCTGAATAGAAGGGCCATGGATGCGTGATGGTTTAGCAAGAGGTTGTCTTTTCCTTGTCTCTTTCTTTTTCTTCTCAAAACCATCCTTACTGTTCTCCCTTCAGTTGAAGTGGCTATCCTGGAGGGTATTAAGCCTTACATGGTGTATCGGCTCCGCCATGTTGACCAGTTTATCAAACTTGTTATATACAGTCTTTGGGTTTTATCAAACACTTTATTTGTATTTCTGTACATATTATTTTTGTTATCATTATTGTTAATTTGGTTTTTAAGTATGAAGGTTTGTTGCCATTATTCGTATCCTGTCTGGAGGCATTGAGGGAAATCTTGGACCAGTACGTCCTAGACTTCGTCTGTGTCGTCTACTGTATTGCAATATTCGTGATCTGCATGCAAATTTTCAAGACCTTACAGTTGCGTCCAGACAGTATAATATTTTTTTGTGCTCAGAACTTTGGTTTCTAATATGAGGCACTCATCTGAGCTCCTTATAACCGGTTTTAAGAAGCCAATAATTTGGAGATGGCATGCTATTCCTCGGGCCAGGGGAATGGAGGTGTATATTAGGACTAAGCACTCTTGTTCTCATGAGTCATGCTATGAATGTCTGTTTACGGCAGACATAACAACTTCTATTTGTGTTCGATCTACTGGAATCCAGACATGGATGCTACTATCGTCGTCTGTCTTCTTACCATTGTGGCTAAAGTATAAGATGATACAAAGGCCTCTTTTGTTTTTGTTGGTGATTTCAATGTTCACCATAGGGAGTGGTTAAATTCTGTTTCTCCTACTGATTACCATGGATTGAAGAACTTTGGAGTTTGCCTCTGAGTCAGACTGTGAGCAAATCATAAGTGAAGATACTTACAGATCTGGTAACTACTTGGACCTCGTATACACTGACTCCCCTGGCGTTATAACAAATAAGGTTGGTTCTCCAGTTGGGACTTCTGATCATGCCTTGGGTTCATTAGAAGCGAAGACTGAGCAACCTGTCCCTGATGTATCATACTCATGTAAGATTTATGTGAAATCTCAAGTAGACTGGAATGGTATTATGAGTGATCTTTTGAGCTTGAATTGGTCATTATTGTATAGTAGTGATGATGCTGCTGAACCTTTGTATAAGAATCTAGTCAACATAATTGATAGGTGTATCCCTTCCTTCTCGTGTGCTAAGGTATCGAGTGAAAGACAAACCCTGGTTCCATAATTATTGTAGGCATGCTTATTTGGAGAAAAAGGCGGCCTATCATCTTTGGAAGGGTAACAGATCAGATTTGACTTAGAATAAACATACTTAGCTTAGAGCTTTTTCTCAGGGAGTTTATGATTCAATCGAAAAGGAATGAAATTTAATCATAAAAGAATCTTTTTCTGGTACAATTCTGGAACATAAGTGGTGGACTACCCTTAAATCTGCGCTCTTTGGTGTAGATGCAACAGTTCCTCCTTTGCTTAAACCAGATGGCTCTGTTACTCACTGGCCAAAGGAAAAAGTAACCCTTTTGGCTGTAATTAGAAACTTGATTTTCCTCATTTCTGTTTTTCTGAAGCTAAACTAACTAGTTTAGCTTTTAGATCTCATAAAATCTCATAGACCTTGATGCTTATGGAGGTATAGATCGAAATGGTATTTTTCCATTGTTATTTATAAAGACTGCAGATTTCTTAGCTCCAAAGTAGTCTGTTATTTTGCGTAAGATAGCAGGAGGAGGAGCTTTTAGCACTTGTTGGGGAATCGGTATGTTACTTTATGTAAATGTATTTGAGGTAGCTCAAGGTCAACTGATTACCGCCCAATTTCTATAACTCCCATATTATCTAAAGTTTTTGAACGTCTGAATAGGTTTGCGAAGGCAATCATCAGTTCCCTAGTTCGGCTTTCGTAAAGGTCTTGGAGCACGTGGTGCCCTTCTTACAATCTCCAATGCTGTACAGAAATCTTATGATTGTGGTCAAGAAGTTCGTATGATTGGCTTTTATTTTACTGCTGCCTTTGGCCATATTAATCATGAGGCCCTTGTTTTCAAACTCAAACAGTTTTTGGGAGTGGGTGGGTCTTTTCTTACCATCCGTACTGAATTTCTAAGTAATAGGTCGCAAAGAGTTGTTGCTGATGGGCACCATAGTGAGTATAGGAATGCGATATTTTGTGTTCCACAGGGTAGTGTTCTTGGCCTATTACTTTTCATACTATAAACACATGACATGTGGTTTGTCCTAGAAAACAAGCTTGTTGCATATGCAGATAATGCTACACTCTCTTCATCAATTCCACCTCCTGAGTGTAGATCTGGGATACTATACAACCTGTAGTTTTTCAAAAAAAAATTTATGCCGGGATTGCAATATAGAGGAAGTTGATATCAACAAGCACCTCAGAATTACATGGAAATACCTTTCCTTGTTTCATCCAGCCTCAGGTATATTATCAATTAGCAAACATGTTGCAATTTCTTATAAACCTCTCCATTATATTGCTACTTACAGAATTCTTTTTAAGAGAAGCAATTGAATCCAGTATCCAGTTTGTGTATCGTAGTTTCCTGTCATTCACGTTTTAGTTTTACATATCTTTTTTAAATAATCAAGAATTTCTTCAATAAATAGCAGTAAAGCAAAAAAAAAAAAAAGCTGACAAGATTAGATATTTTGAGCCCGGTTTCTGAAATTTATGACAGATCTACAAAGGTGAGAGTTTTAGATATATATATATATATATATATATATATATATATATATATATATATATATATATATATATATATATATATATATATATATATATATATATATATACATGCATGCATACACGCACTCATATATATAATATATATGTGTGCGTGTCTGTGTGTGAATATATATATATATATATATATATATATATATATATATATATATATATATATATATATATATGCCAAAACAATTATGGAAATGGTAAAACTCTATGTGGATCCTTAAAGGTTTCGTCTATCTTCATGATATCAACTATACTAGAGGGGGTCGTGACAATAGACGAAACCTAGGGATTCACATAGGGTTTCATTTTTCTTAGTGGGTTTTTATATCTGAACATCCCATGATCTTGTGAGTATTGCGCGCACAAACACACACACACACACACACACACACACACACACACACACACATATATATATATATATGTGTGTGTGTGTGTGTGTGTGTATAATATTCACTATAAAGATGCTTCACTGATTGTCTGAAGGTCTCATTATGCGTTTTGGAATTGAAAATTAAGTCCCTGGGCTGGGCCAAGTTTTATGGATTTTTGTTTCTTTATTTATCCCATTCATAGGTGGGCGAACAGATTGCCACAAGTAAAAAGTTATTCTGTATTGAAATACTGATTTAAAGTTATCATTTAATTTACGGGGGTTTTGAATTTGTCGAAAATGAGAGAATCAAAACTTTTGTTGGTAGAATAAAGTTAAACTTATACAGTGAAGTTTGGGAATATTGTAATATTAATTTTGTATGCGGGCGAAATTTGCGATAAGGTTGAGTGGATTTATATGTGCAAAGAGGGGTTCATATACTGTTTTACTCAAAACTAATTCTCTTTCTCTTCAACACAATCAAACTTTTGAATAGTTGAAAACTGTATATTCTAATGATGTAACCACACACTTGTGCATGTGGCAGTTTGTACGTTTTTAGTTTGTGTATTTTTACCCAGATTTGAGAATATAACCTGGAATCTGTGTAAGTATCTTTTTTTTGTGTCTATTTGACCGGGTGCAGTTTTCAAACTTGTGAATCAGAAATCTCAGGAGCTCTTTGGTTACTCTGTCCACCACAGCCAAAGTTTGTTTTATATTAATTTTCAAATCAATGGGTTAATTCAACTGGTTTTAGCTTTGCTGAGGTTGCATTGCTAACAATTTAACACCATCTCATTGCTCCTCTATCATTATTATTATTATTACTTGTTACGCTACAACCATAGTTAGGAAAGCAAGATGCTATAAGCCCAGGGGCCCCAGTAGGGAAAATAGCCCAGTGAGGAAAAATATATTCTAAAAACAATGAAATCTAAATAAATATTTCCTATATGAACTATGAAAACTTTACCAAAACAAGAGGAAGAGAAATAAGGTAGAATAGTGTGCCCGAGTGAACCCTCAAGCAAGAGAACTCTAACCCAAGACAGTGGAAGACCATGGTACAGAGGCTATGGCACTACCCAAGACCAGAGAACAATGGTTTGATTTTGGAGTGTCCTTCTCCTAGAAGAGCAGCTTACCATAGCTAGAGTCTCTTCTACCCTTACCAAGAGGAAAGTAGCCACTGGACAATTACAGGGCAGTAGTTCACCCCCTGGGTGAAGGAATATATGCTGTGTTACATACATTATCCTAATCGGGGAGGACTAATTTACTAACTTGCCTCTAAGAACCATTGGATTATGCTGGCACAGTTTCATGATAAAACCCAATGATTGAGATTTGAGATGAATGAATGATTGGACATTATTGAAGATTTTTTCTTCATTCTTGAAAAATAGACCAAAAAAATTCAGTATGCGCACAGGCACTACATAGGTGTGCCCTAGTATCTGTGGATCAGGTTTCAATTCCAGGTCCGATCTAACTAAATTTGTTATTGTCTATTTGTCCACTTCGTACCTGGTGTTAAGGGAACAGTAAATTGCTTCACTGACCTGGTGGGATTTATTGCATTTCGTGACCTAAATTTCTTTTCGTTACACCATCGCCTTCGATGTTCATTCTAAATTGGTCCGTGGTTAGGGGTGTTAAAATCTAAAGAGAAGTTTATTAAAATCATTTTCAGAATTTGATCGAAATTGCTGATTTTCATTATACAGTATAACATAACTTCAAAGAAAAATTGAAATTATCGTTAGCGTTTGATCTTATATTGCTGATATGTACAGTATGTATATATATATATATATATATATATATATATATATATATATATATGTATATATATATATATATATATGTATATATAGTATATATATAGTATATATATTATATGCATACATATGTATATATGCACTCTTATACAGTATATATATATATATATATATATATATATATATATATATATATATATATATATATAATATAACATGACCTTAAAGAAAAATTCATAAAAATATTTTCAGAATTTGATCCTAAATTACTGCTTTTCTAATATATTCATATATGAATAATAACAAATAGGCAAATCCGACAAAATGATCTTACTCTATTATTCCAATGTAATTGCTTGTGATAGCAGGAATAAATTCTTTGTTTATTTTCCTGCCATCGGAAAATATTGGATTTTGACTTGTATCATTCACTGTTTATTTTACAGTATGAATTCGGAACTGTTTCTATATTTTGATTAATGCTTACATAGAGAATGTTTCCGATAGAAAAAAACATTAAGTGAATGTTCTGAAAAAAAATCCCTCAATAATAGAATAGACTAAATAGGGTAACATGATTATAGAAAATATGTACACTTAAAAAAAAACCGTAATTTTAATCAGAAATTCTCCGTAAATAATATGCTGTGCTCAGCCGCATTTCAGTAAAATACAGGCGACCGTATATTTTTACCCTACTTTGTTATTATCTTTTACGGGTTTGTGACCGTAATATCACTCCTTAACGTCAATATATCCGTTATTAAAACGGTAAATGCCTGGTAACACTTATTCCAGGATTTTTACCGTTTTTTTACGGCAAATTTTTAACATTGCACACAACAGACCAAGGCAGTCTTCCAAAGGAACCAAATTGTGCCAAAAAGCGAGTGGATATTTAGAAAAAAAAAATAATAATAATAATAATAATAATAATAATAATAATAATAATAATAATAATAATAAGAGGATACTTGAAAGCCATAGAGTAAAATATGGTAATTTCTTTGGTTCCAAGCATTTAGCTGAGAATAGCCATATTCATCATATAGAAATGCAGATTTACGGAATTCTCGTTATGTAGCCTCACAGTTCGGGTATGTTCTACAAACCTGGAATCCTGGAATGTATTACGGATGCTAAATATTCTGAAATCCGAGAATTTAACATACTGATGGCTACGTTATTCTAAGCTAGAATAGAAGAATGCAATATATCAATAAGCAATTAGAATCCGAGTATCTGACATACGTTTTGATTCCTAATGACGGCTAAATATTTAGATAGATATGCACAACCACAAATTCAACCCTCGCCCACTCCTTCCCCCTTTCATAACTACAACCCTTCTGGTTATAAGTAGTTATACGTCTGGCTGTGTCGCTGAGCGCGACTAAAAAGAATTATATTTACAAGGTAAAAGTTAGGATCTGTAGCACAGTAATAAGACCAGTGTTAATGTATAGATCAGAAACTTGGGCTTTGATACGAAAAGAGGAAGCAAAGCATAAGAGAATAGAGCTGTGATTGTTAAGGTGGATTATGGGAATATAATTGTTTGGAAGATTGTAAAAGGATAAAATAAGAAGAATGGCAGGTGTAGTGGTAAGGTTACTGATATAAGTGTCACGACTGAGATCATGTGGGCACGCGTTGAGGATGGATGGTGGGGAGGGAGTGAGGAGGGCTTGGGAGGAACCTGTTAGAGGGAGAAGATCAAGAGAAAGGAAGAGAATTAGATGGCGAGATAATGTGAAAGATGATATGGAGAGCAAAGGTTTGGTGGAAGAGGATGTCTATAATCAAAGGCATTGGAGAGGGCGAATCAGGCAACCGACTCCTTAATGTAGGGATAACGGTGGGGAAGAAGATATATATATATATATATATATATATATATATATATATATATATATAGAGAGAGAGAGAGAGAGAGAGAGAGAGAGAGAGAGAGAGAGAGAGAGAGAGAGAGAGAGAGAGAGAGAGAGAGACTTGTTATTTATTATATAAGGGAGATACATGGCTAAGCATAATACCCTCTCTTAGACCTAGCTTAAGAAAAACCAGAGAAAAGAGGAGCGGTGTTGCGTGACCGGGAATAAAGGGACGAATATCACTTTTGAGTGATCAGCACATCTAGTAGGGGAAAAGAGAAGCAGAAAGAGAGTTCCGGACTTTGGTTTAAAGAAAAAGAAATATTCAGTGAACTGTGCCAGTGAAGACCTAAAACCAACTCTAGTATATGCAATGAGTAGAAAATCAAAGAATGTTTTTGTATCAAAAAATGTTTTTAGATTTTATGAAACATCAGAACCTTTTAATTTCATGTTAAATTATGAAAGAATATCGAAGATTATACTTGATGTCACCATTAGCTATGACATATGATTATCTTAGCTCTTAAAAACTCTAAAGTGAAGAAACCGATGAAGAATTTTATTGAAGAATTTCTTGTAAAACATATAAGATTTTTTCATTAAATAAACTACTAGTATACGTGACCCGGCAATCTGACTGTTAATTATTAAATAGATATACATACATGCATGCGTATACACCCAGATTCAACCCCTCTCACCCCCCCCCCCCCGTCCCAACTAGTACACGGCAGTTTGGGCAATTTGTGGAAGATAGTGGCTTCGAGTGGTTGCCGCTCAGCGTGACAAGAAATATATATATAAATATATTCGTTTATATGTGTATATATATGTATAAATATACATATATATGTATGTATGTATATATATGTAAATATATGCATATATATATACATATATATATATATATATATATTATATATAAGAGAGAGAGAGAGAGAGAGAGAGAGAGAGAGAGAGAGAGAGAGAGAGAGAGACTGACTTGCTCTTTATTATATAGATATATGAAACTGGTGTATGTGTTTAATAAAGCAGCCAAATATGCAGGTACTTTATTATGGCCTGTTGGTAACGTCCCATCCTGGTATTCGCCAGACTGGGGTTCGAATCCCGCTCAAAGTATTTAGTTCCTTTGGTCGTTGCAACCTCACCATCCTTGTGAGCTAAAGATGGGGCGTTTGGGGGGAACTTTTAGTTCTACCTTCTGAGTCATCAGCAGCCATTGCCTGACCGTCCTCGGTCCTAGCTTGGGTGGAGAGGGTGCTTGGGTGCTGATTTCATGGATATATGGTCAGTCTCTAGGGCATTGTCCTGATTGCTGGGGCAATGTCACTGTCCCTTGCCTCTGCCATTCATGAGCGACCTTTAAACCTTTAAGCTTTCAAACCAGTACCATCGCGTATGATGAATGGATTATCCAATTATTTCATTAAAAGTTAATCAACTCAAACCATATCCTTCGTTGGATTACGTTATTCTTCTAAACAAAAGAAGCGTCTATTTATGTAATTCTATCTTGTCCTCAGATTACTCAAATTCATCTGGCCCATGGACATTCAACGATTATGCAACAAGAAGTGATATTTGTATAGTAAATTCCATACTTCAACTTACAACGAAGGTCTGGTTTTGGCCACAAATTTATCAGATATATTTTATCAGAATCATAACCCTTTTCGGCTGATCTAGAAATCGATTTTTTTTTCTGTAAGAATTTCAAATTGATAAATATAATTGTATTTTTACAAATATCATAAAAAAGATTCAAACGTTTTGACAGAAATGATAAAAGGATAGCAAGAATAATAAACATTATTCCAGATATTTATATTCTTTAAAATATATAAATCATTCTTTTCTAAGCCGTGCCATTGTCTAATCGACGTAAAATTACCTTTATTATTATTATCATTGTTATTCTTATTATCATTATTATTATTATTATTATTATTATTATTATTATTATTATTATGAGAATGATGATGATTAGACTTATTCTGTAATTTCATATTTCATAGTGCGTTAAAGTTGTTATACTTTCTAGAATATTAGTTGGTTTTTTGCTTATTTATGATTGATCTTTCCCTCCTATTATTCATCTTTGCTCTGATCTATCTCTCTCAATCTATAAAAAGTTATTTTTCCCTAATAATCAATTTCAGCTTTTGTAATGGTTATTTTATTTTCATTTGATACCGTATTAAATACACTACTATTCCTGAAATTACACTAATTGCAGTTTTTTCCATAGCGTATGAAAGTTAAACAAAACTTTAACATTATTAGATAAACTTTTAGCTGCTCGGAGAAATGATAGTCATGGCCACGCGTATTCTTTCAGAATAAAAGAATCAATCGTATCTCTCACGAATATTGCTAATGATATATTCCTCACTATGAAACATGGTTGATGAAATTCTAATGAAAGCTAATTAATAGAGACAACTAGTATCTCGAAAGCAATTTACCGGGACTACCGTCCTCCTCGCCAGCTGGGACCGGGACAGGTAAGCTAACAACAGTCACCAGCTGGAGCGCATGCACTCTCAACCCAGAGGTATGCTGTAATCGTCGTTCAGTGTTCGCCAGGCTGTGGCCCTGGTAAGAAGTGCCACGGTTCTCTGCGTCGGGTCTTTCATGCAGTCAGCCAGAAGTTACGCTCCGGTGCTAGGAAGGGCATGAGTTTATCGAACTTTTATTATTTCGTAAAAATGGGAAATAATGATAAAAGTTATACAATTTAATGCTGACTATTATAGTGTGTCTTATTAATTAATTTTTGGTAA
>NC_090727.1:15232114-15234614 GCF_036898095.1 Palaemon carinicauda | reverse complement strand
ACATTTTCTTCTAATAAGATAAAGAAATAAGCTACATTTCATAACGTTTTATTCGACCATTTTTTTCTAATAAGAAAAATAAATAAACTACATTTCATGACGTTTCATTCAAACATTTTCTTCTAATGTGATAAAGAAATAAACTACATTTCATGACGTTTCATTCGAACCTTTTCTCTAATGTGATAAAGAAATAACTACATTTCATGACGTTTCATTCGAACATTTTCTTGTAATGAGATAAAGAAATAAACTATATTTCATAACGTTTTATTCGAACATTTTTTTCTAATATGATAAAGAAATAAACTACATTTCATGACGTTTCATTCGAACATTTTCTTCTAATGTGATAAAGAAATAACTACATTTCATGACGTTTCATTCGAACATTTTCTTTTAATGAGATAAAGAAATAAACTATATTTCATAACGTTTTATTCGAACATATTTTTCTATAAGATAAAGAAATAAACTACATTTCATAACGTTTTATTCGAACATTTTTTTCTAATATGATAAAGAAATATACTACATTTCATGACGTTTCATTCGATCATTTTTTTCTAATAAGATAAAGAAATAAACTACATTTCATAACGTTTTATTCGAACATTTTTTTCTAATATGATAAAGAAATAAACTACATTTCATTACGTTTTATTCGAACATTTTTCTCTAATAAGATAAAGAAATAAGCTACATTTCATGACGTTTCATTCGAACATTTTCTTCTAATAAGATAAAGAGGTAAACTACATTTCATGACGTTTTATTCGAACATTTTTTTCTAATATGATAAAGAAATAAACTACATTTCATGACGCTTCATTCGAACATTTTCTTCTAATATGATAAAGAAATAAACTACATTTCATGACGTTTCATTCGAACATTTTCTTCTAATATGATAAAGAAATAAACTACATTTCATGACGCTTCATTCGAACATTTTCTTCTAATATGATAAAGAAATAAACTACATTTCATGACGTTTCATTGGAGCATTTTCCTTTAATAAGATAAGGAAGTAAACTACATTTCATGACGTTTCATTGGAACATTTTCTTGTAATGAGATAAAGAAATAAACTACGTTTCATGAGTTTCATTCAAATCTTTTCTTTTAATAAGATAAAGAAATAAACTACATTTCCTGACGTTTCATTGGAACATTTTCTTCTAATAAATTAAAGATGTAAACTACATTCCATGCCGTTTCATTCGAACATTTTCTTCTAATAAGATAAAGAAGTAAACCACATTTCATGCCATTTCTTTTGTATATTTTCTTCAAATAAGGTAAAGAAGTAAACTACATTTCATGACGTTTCATTGTGACGTTTTCTTCTAATTAGATAAATGAATAAACTACATTTCATGACATTTCGTTGCAACATTTTCTTCTAATAAGATAAAGAAAGAAACTGCATTTCTTGACGTTTCAGTGGAACATTTTCATTTAATAAGGTAATTAAGTAAACTACATTTCATGATGTTTCATTCGAACATTTTCTACTAATAAGATAGAAAACAACAGCTGTGACAATGAAATATTAAAATTCATATCCGATTCCGTTAGAATAAAAATGTTGGATAATAATATTTAGATTAAACGCGAACATGGAAGACATCTGAATAGATTAAATTGCAACATATCTCTCCGGCCTCAGGAATTTAAAGGAGCAAGGAGAGAGGAGAGAGAGAGAGAGAGAGAGAGAGAGAGAGAGAGAGAGAGAGAGATAGAAAACGGGGATTGAGAGGGATATAATAGTAAAAGCCAATTATTATCATTATTATTATTATTATTATTATTATTATTGTTGTTGTTATTGTTGTTATTATTATCATTGTTATTGTCATTATTATTATTATTATTATTATTATTATTATTATCATTATTATTTTTAACAAATATACATGACTAGTTGGAAAGCAGGATGCTATAAGCACAAGGGCACCAACAATTGAAAATAGCCCAGTGAGGAAAGGAAGTAAGTGTACCCTCAAGCGGTGGAGAACAATAACGCAAGAACTTTTCGAATATCTTAGTGTTGTGAGGTGTATGAAAGAGGAAATTGTGGAAGGAATATGCCAGATTATTTCATGTATTTGTAGACAATGGAAATTGCGTAGGCAATGCAAATTGAGCCGTAACCAGAGATGGATCCAATGCATTACTATATGGCTAGTCAAGATACACAGTAAATCTCTTGCGGCAGAATACGTTTAAAAACTGAGGATAGTTCTTTTAATTTGGAAAATATCATATTTGGTGGAAATGAATAGCATGAAACGTGAAAATAGAAGCATACCACATACGAACAATATTTCCTAGAAATGGTCGAGGAAGTTTATAATTATTATTATACCAAGTATCTGGGAGAGCTAAAAATACGTTCCTTTTTGATAAATAATAATGAAAGTTTTATTGGAGATTGAAGAATTGAAGAATTTCTTTGTTATTTTGGGTTCTATTTCTGTTTTAGTTTTCTTCCTAT
>NC_090727.1:15226638-15229591 GCF_036898095.1 Palaemon carinicauda | reverse complement strand
GGGAGTTCCCCAGGGTATTGCGCTGAGTGTAACACTATTTGCATTAGCCATCAAAGGGTTACCCTCGGTCATTCCATCTTCATATCATTTGCTGGAGCTAGAATGTCATTTGTTGAGAGAAAATTACAACTCTCAATTGACAAAATAATTCAATGTTCTGATATGAATGAATTTAAGCTTTCGACAAACAAAACTTGTTCATTTCTGTCACATCCGGGAAATACATCCAGACTTGGATATGTACATCAAAGGTCAACGGATCCCATATGTAAGTGAAGTCAGATTTTTAGAATTGATATTTGATTGTAGGCTTTCATGGGTTCCTCACTTGAAAGCTTTAAAAGTAAAGTGTCTTGAGACTGAATCTTTTAAAAATTTTGTCCCATACATTCAGGTGGGGAGGCAGACCATGAAACTACAGTATATTAAAGTTATACAATGTCTCAATTTAAAAAAAAAAAAAGATAATAGCTATGGGTGTGAAATATGCTCCTCAGCCACCCCAAGACGACTAAAGATTTTAGATTCTATGCGCCATACTGGTATCAGATTGGCCACAGGAGCCTTTACAACTTCGTCTATCCCATGCCTTCTTATTGATGCTGGAGAGTTATCTTTAGAGCTATACCAAAAGTCTTCTATTGTTTGGTGTTGGTTTAGGTTGTAGACTTCCTAATCTTTAGCCTATCAGACTGCGAACCTTGTAAGGCACTCGACATACTTTGAGTTACACCCAAAATCTCTTCAATCTTATGCTTTCGGGTGAAACAATTGGTACACAATCTTAATATACTGTAGTTAGAAGTAAGGGGATTCCATTCAAGATATCATCAACCCTTCCCTGGAAATTACCAAAGATAACGTTTTGTAAATATTTTATTGATGTTGAAAAGAATATAACTGACTTAGAAGCCAGGTCTCTTTTTATGGAACATGTAGCAGAACATAGGGAATAGACTTTTTTTATATACTGATGGCTCCAAATCTGATGCTGGCGTTGGATTTGGAGTATGTAGTAATGCTTTTAATTGTAGAGGTGCACTTCCTCTAATAGTTTCCATAATTACCGTGGAACTATATGGTATACTAACCACTATTGACAAAATAGCGTTGGAAGAGGATGGTAGTACCATTTTCAGTGATGCAAGGAGCATCCTTCAAGCATTAGAAGTTTTCAAGTTCAGTAACCCATTAGTTTTAAAGATTTTAGAATGACTTTTTATTATTGTACTAAGAAGTATAAAAGTTCTATATTATTGCATTCCAGCACATGTATGTGTTTCAGGAAATCAGAAGGCAGATTTACTGGCAAAGAATGCTGCAGCTGAGTTGCTACCAAGAAGGTATCCCATTCTCTGTGATAATTGTTTACTCAGCACTAAGAATTTGATTTTTTAATAATTGGCAACGGCATTGAGATAGTTTAGTTGAAAATAAAATGAGAGAAATAACTAATGTTACATCCCTTTGGAAGTATAACATAATGCCCCGAAAGTGGGAGACTACTCTTTGTTGTCTCCGCATTGGTCACACTCGGTTGGCGCAAGAATTTCTGCTAACTGGCCAATACCAGCCATATTGCGACGACTGTTTGGTACCCTTGACAGTGAGGTATTTGTTAACGGAATGCCCCACTTATAGTACCGAAAGAAATGGATATCTGTATGAGGCTCGAGGGGAGGATGGCAAGTTCATCCTTGCTAAGATTCTTAGACATGATGTTTCATACTATACTAGCGTTTTTTTTTTTTTTTTTTTTATAGATTTATTTCTGAAGTAAGTCTTCTGAAAGCCAATTAGCTTTTGTAATGACACACGCACACATCTATACATATATATATATATATATATATATATATATATATATATATATATATATATATATATATATATATATATATATATATATATATATATATAATGGTTGAGACGAGGAAAACCGAGAATAAAAAACGATTTGGAAACTCCCGGGGCGGCGGTTGGGGTACAAGGACACCACTTATTAATGGGAAGGAACCCAACTTGAGTTTTGGTTTCCTACATTTTCAGACCACACATTTATATATATATATATATATATATATATATATATATATATATATATATATATATATATATATATATATATATATATATTACTGTATATATGTATATATATACATACATGTATATATATATATATATATATATATATATATATATATATATATATATATATATATATATATATATATATATTCCGTATGGACCAGCGAATTTCCGAGTATATTATCTTTTTAATTTAAGGTTAATGGTTGAATTTTGCAAATATAAGATATCTGTAAAACAAAATATAGATATTAGAAGCTAAAAAAAAGACAGGATTTTTTAATACATTAACTGCATTTTAAATTCAAATATATGAAAGGAGAAGATTTTCTAACCAAGAGTTCAAGACAATGGTCACTAATGAATGTAGAAGAAATAAAGCAAATTTACCTTAAGATGGAAGGACAGACGATGCGCTGGTTTCTTAAGAAGATCAAGGCCTAAAGAAAGAGAGGTAAATGTAATTTGAGTTAACTAAAACGTTATGACTAGTAGAACGGATAGACGGAAATTCATAAGTGTCTAAGAAATAAAGAAAAGGGGAAGGAACAAAACTTCAAGAATGGGAGTTGGCTGGCCAGGGCACCAGCCATTCGTTGAGATACCACCACCAGAGAGTTTTTAGGTCCTTTGACTGTCCAGACAGTACTACATTCGATCCCTCTCTCTGGTTACGGATGATTTTGTCTTTGCCCACACATACACCGAATAGTATGGCCTATTCTTTCCACATTCTCCTCTGTCCTCATACACCTGACATCACTAAGATTACCAAACAATTTTTCTTCTCTCAAGAGGTTAACTACTGCACTATAATTGTTCTGTGGCTACTTTCCTCCTCTTATTATTATTATTATTATTATTA
>NC_090727.1:15214138-15221638 GCF_036898095.1 Palaemon carinicauda | reverse complement strand
GATCGACCAGACTAAGTCCTGTTGCTGTTCTCGGGGAGGATAAAATCTTCCCTTGGGAGTAGCAACGCCTTCCTTGCTTTGGTGCTCTGGAAGCTGGCAGGTATTATACTACTGTGCTGGCCCTTTCCCTTAGATCTCCCTTAGGCTAAGACAAAGTTCTTGGCTGCGGGTGATCTGTCACTAAAGCAAGGTTGGCAGGACCCTCTTGTCCCTTCCCCCTCTATCTCCGTAATGGCCTAGCCATTACTGTACTGTACCTTGCCGGCCGGCAGAGCTGGCCGGCAAGGGTATTACTGTACTGTATGTCATTCTACTTCTGGACCTAGTATAGGTTGGGATGTGGAATTGACTAAGCCCATTGCCGGCCGGCAGAGATGCTGGACGGCAAGGGTCTTATGTTTTCGAGTGCTCTCTTGGTCCCTCATCCATGCCTGCCGGCAGAGCCGGACGGCATTGATCAAGGAAGCCTGAATTAAGTTTCTCCCCTTCCTTGTATGCACTCTTTCGGTTGCCGGGCTTGGGGGGTTGTGTACACTCTTATCCCGGCATCCATTCTATTTTCTTCTAGTGCTGTACCTGTCCCGGCTGCCGGCCTATGAGGCCGGCAGCCGGGCAGGTGTAGTCTTCTGGTTCTTTTGCTGCCGGCTTGCATCGGTCTTGTACCTTTGCCGGCCGGCTTATGTCAGTCCTTGTCTGCCGGTCACCAAGAGTGTGGCCGGCAGCTGGGTACTACCTTGTGTAGTTGCTGGCCGGCAATCATTGCCGGCCAACACTGGCTGTTGCTGGCCGGCAGCTGCTGACGCCAGCACAGGCATTTGAACCAGAGGGCTGCCGCCCTATAGCTGTTAAGTAGTATACTTTAAAGCTAATTGTGGTGTGTGCCGGCCGGCAAAGGCAGGCCGGCACACATCCTCCTATACTGTACTAGTATTCTTCTGTATAGCATATACAGTAAGAAGAAAACTATAGTAAAAGTTTAGGTACAGCACTGTATCTTCTAACACTATTGTGTTTTCTTGCACGGCCCTTTGCTGTTGCCTTCAGACAAGAAGCAGAGTTCTTCCCTGTCTATTATCCCGGATTTTAAAATCATTGCCTAGGTGTGAGCTCCACCTGTTTCCTCTGGAAACTTTGCACTGGTTACTCTAGTAGAGATAAACCATTTTGATTTTATTATCTGGAAGGCTGCAGCAATGGGTTGTGAGGGAAACACAAGTGTGTGTCTTTAATTTCTGAATTGTTATGCTATACTATGCATATCCAGTGATACATAGTTCACTTGATACTCATGGAAATTTCTTCTCTTTACAGAAGGACACTCCGAAGTGGGGAAGTGCTTTCTGCAATGTCAGCAGCAAGAACCTCTGCGGACATGAGTTTTGTAGGAGACACGCAGCATACGCTGTCTCCAAGGATGATCTCCGGTATTGGGACCCTCAGGTATGTACTGTGTGCACTAACCTGATTAATGAGACATTTAAATAGCTAGGAAGAAGCTTCGTACCTGGGTAAGGGGCTTCCAAAAGTACACTTCTGGCCCTTATCTTCCAAGTGAGAAGATGAGGGCGTATCTTTTCCCTAAGGCATCAGCTGATGCAGTGATTCCCCAGCCTCAAGAGGAGATCCCCTAAGTTCAGATCCAGGTGGATGCTGAAGTCGCGGTCGCGATGCAAGACATCCAGCTAAATGACAGGATATCTGATGTGGACGGGTGTCAGGAGGAAGACCTCCTTGCAGAAGCCCAGGATGAAGTTCAAGTCCCTCTACATCGGCCGGTCTCCCAGTAGAGCTGGGACAGGCCCTCTCTTCTATTGTTGGAATGATCCAACAAATGCAGAAGGAGAATCAGGAGAAGGCGGCTGCAATGGAACTGCGAATGCAGTGCCTTGCAGAATCACATGGGCCCCAGAAAAGCTCAATGTGAAAGACCTTCCTTTGTGCTCGGATGCTAACCCATGGAGGTATGCTGAGCACATGTCGATGACGACTGGAAAGATCGTCATCTCGGATATGCTGGGCTCAGTTCCCCTGGAGGGTGGAATTCTGGCCCAGCAAGGCACCATATCCGGACTGTTATGTCCGGCTGAGGAAGGAACCAGCTTCAAAGGAGGAGGCAGAGCCGAACGAGGTCATAGTGATGACCATGCTAAGGCTCAAGCTCTACTTTCATCTTCGATGAAATAGAGGGGCTTCTCTAACTCAAAGGTAGCTGCATTGAATAGGAAGCTCCCTTCCTTTGTGTCCTCGCCTACTAGAGCCTTCCCCCTTTTACAGAAAGGGTTTCTGGCTGTACTAAAAGCAATCGAGGCCGGCAAGTCTTGCCCCTCCCTAGAGGAGTGTAAACCCTTGTCGCTGGCCCTGCCTATGGACCACAAAGATTGGAAGGACGTCCATCTTACGTTCTAAGTGGGAAAGTTGGAGGCTGATATTGCCGGACGTCAGTTCGGCAAGGACCTCCCTAAGCTGTCTGACTTTCTTTTGCGAAGTGAGTTCGATACAAAAGAAAGACTGACTGCCTCAATGTCTCTTCAGACTACTCTCGAGACGATGGCAAGTGACCCCAAGGTCCATGAAATGTTCATGGTAGTGGCCAAGCCTCATCTGGCCACAGTGACGAAGGACCTTTATGGCTTCGTCAAGGCAAGGAGAGCTTGTAGGGAGTTCGTGTTTACCTCGGCTACAGTGAGGCACGAGCTAAAGAAACTAATCTCCTCCAACATTTGGGGAAAAGACCTTTTTCCCTACCGACTTGGTCAAAGAAGTTTTTGATAAAGCCACCTTGGAGAATAGAAACCTTCTCCAGAAGTGGGACCTGGCTATCAAAAGAAAGTCTTCCCCGGATGAGGGTCCTCAACCAAAGAGGAAGACTATGAGGACTAGGCTACCGTCTCGGCCAGCCAAGCCTCTTAGACAGCAACAGCAACTGCAATTGCCATTGCCCCCAGTGCCCCAGATCGTGGCACAAACCCCGACCACCTTTCAGTGGGTACCCCAGGCCGTGTCGACACAGTCCACGGCTTTCAACCCAGCGTTCGAAGGGCAGTCTACTTCCTTCCGAGCAAAGCCTAGAGGAGCAGCCAGAGGCTCGTCTAGACGCCCCTCAAGGGGAAGGGGATTCAGGGGTGGTCGTGGTCAGGAAGGCAAGACCTCAGGACGGCAGTCCAAGTGAGGTGATACCGGTAGGAGGGAGACTTCTGAAATTTCGGGATCGGTGGACCTTCGTTCCCTGGGCCCACAGCCTACTCAAGAATGGATTGGGCGGGAGCTGGTACAGCACTCCACCCCCGTACCTTCGGTTTTTCCAACACTCCACCCCCGTTATGGAGGAGTACGTTCAAGAACGGTTGGAGAAAAAGGGTGAAGCCCATCAATTTCTAAGGGAGGCTGTTTTGTGTTCCCAAGAAAGACTCGGAAAAGCTCAGAGTCATTCTGGACTTGTCGCCACTTAACAAGTTCATAGTGAATTGCAAATTCAAAATGCTAACACTGCAACACATAAGGACCTTACTGCCCAAGAGGGCATATTCCGTCTCTATAGACTTGTCAGATGCCTACTGGCACATTCCAATTAGCCATCGACTCTCCCCCTACCTAGGGTTCAGGCTACAGCGAAGACTATACGCCTTCGGAGCCATGCCATTCGGGCTAAACATAGCCCCAAGGATTTTTACGAAGCTTGCGAGCGTAGCTCTCAAACAATTTCGCCTAAAGGGAATTCAGGTAGTAGCCTACCTGGACGACTGGTTGGTGTGGGCAGCATCCGAGACAGAATGCTTGCAAGCTTCCAGTCAGTGATCCAGTTCCTAGAGTACCTAGGGTTCAAGATCAACAGAAAAAGTCTCGACTTTCTCCATCTCAAAAGTTCCAGTGGCTAAGATCCACTGGGACCTTTTGTCACACCGTTTCTCCACCCCAGCGAAGAAAAGGAAGGAGATAGCGGGTTCTGTCAAGAGACTTCAAGATTCCGAAAGGATATCAAGACACGAGCAGGAGAGAGTACTGCGCTCTCTCCAGTTTGCTTCGGTGACAGACCCAGTGCTAAGAGCACAGCTAAAGGATGCAATCGGAGTTTGGAGAAGTTATGCATCAAACGCGTGAAGAGATCTGAGAAGACCAGCCGCTTCGGCTAAGTACTCTTCTCAGGCCTTGGTCCCAAGCCAGACATCTAAAGAAGTCAGGTTCTTCTTCAGCCACCTCCCCCGTCGGTGACGATTCACTCAGACGCCTCAAAGGAGGGATGGGGAGGTCACTCTCATCGGAAAAAAGTCCAGGGGACTTGGTCCAGGCTATTCAAGACCTTTCTCATAAAACTTTCTAGAAGCTAGGGCAGTGCTCCTTACCTTAAAGAAAGTCTCCCCGCGTCATTCGTTCCACATAAAGTGGTAATAGACAGCGAGGTAGTTGTAAGATACTTGAATTGACAAGGATCGAGGTCACCACCTCTCAACCAGGTGATGTTGGCCGTCTTCCGATTGGCGGAAAAGAAGAAGTGGTACCTGTCGGCATTTCACCTTCAAGGAGTCCGCAATGTGACAGCGGACGCTCTATCCAGGTTCACACCGATAGAGTCGGAATGGTCCTTAGACGCAGGATCATTCTCCTTCATTCTGAATCAGTCCCAGAACTGCAGATAGACCTCTTTGCGACGAAAGACAACAAGAAGTTGCCCCTGTACGTGCCCCGTACGAGGACCCCTTAGCGGAAGCAGTGGACGCGATGTCCCTCGACTGGAACAGATGGTCCAAGATTTATCTGTTCCCTCCTCACAACCTTCTGTTGAGGGTCCTCAACAAACTGAGATCCTTCAAAGGGTAGCGGCAATAGTGGCCCACAAGTGGCCGAACAGCGTGTGGTTCCTCCTGGCATTGGAACTGTAGCTGAAGTTTGTACCACTACCAGATCCAGTTCTGACCCAGCGAGTCCAGAAGTCAACTGTCTGCGCTTCATTACAGAAAACCCGGACCCTGCAGTTCATGATTTTCTCTCCCTAGCGGTGAGAAAGCGTTTCGGGATTTCGAAAGCCAGTATAGACTTCATTGAGGAATATAAATGCAAATCTACTAGAAGGCAATATGAGTCATCTTGGAGAAAATGGGTGGCCTTTTGTCAAGGCGAAGATTCCGCAGGAGATCTTGACAGACTTCTGCTTATCTTTTTTCCCCACCTCCATGGTCAAGGGTTGGCAGCGAACACGATTTCAGCGTGTAAGTCTGCTTTGACAAGACCCATTCTATATGCCTTCCAGGTCGACCTAGGTAACGAGATCTTTAATAAAGTCCCGAAAGCCTGTGCTAGGCTCAGACCTTCAGCACCTCCAAAGCCCATTTCATGGTCTTTAGACAAGTTCTTCATTTCGCTTCTCTGTTGAGCAATGAAGAATGTGCGTTAAAGGATTTGACACAAAAAGTTATTTTCCTAATTTGCACTCGCGTCCGGGGCCAGGGTTAGTGAAATTGTAGCCTCTCGAGAGAGGCAGGTCGTGTTCAGTTCCTGGATGGGGAAGAACTGAACCTGTTTCCGGATCCTACGTTTCTCGCCAAGAATGAGTTACCCACCAACAGGTGGTGTCCCTGGAGAATCTGCCCTCTGAAAGAAGATGCATCTCTATGTCCAGTAGAATGCCTAAAGGTCTATCTTCATAGAACTTCAGACTTCAAGGGTGGTCAACTATTCAGGGGAGAAACATCAGGCTCAAATTTATCTCTGAATCAACTCAGAGCAAAAATCACATATTTTATTCGCAGAGCGGATCCTGACAATACACCCGCAGGTCACGATCCGAGGAAAGTTGCCTCATTCTTAAATTTCTTTAATTGCATGGATTTTGAACATCTCCGTTCATACACTGGCTGGAAGTCTTCCAGAGTGTTCTTTCGCCACTATGCGAAGCAAGTAGAGGAACTAAAAGAGATCTGTGGTAGCAGTGGGTCGCGGTGTTAACCCTACTGTTTAACTCTGCGAGGAACAGTGGTCTTAATTGGGACGATTAATTCCAGGGTGAGTGTGTAGTTACATACTGTACTACAAACTAAGTGAGGGCACTGTGTTGCCCATCCAGACTGTTCCATTTCCGAAGGTGAACCTAGCATAAGTGCAGACATGTGTGCCGAGCGTTTCTAACGCTAATGTCATTGATTTGTAATACAGGCTTTTATGACTTTGATACCTCGGTATCTTAAAAGTGGCATCTAATGTTTTTCTTTCAGACAAACAAGCCCTGTTTACTATCATACTTATGCTTAAAGTTTTGGGTTATCCTCTTCTTATATATATATATATACATATATATATATATGTAATTGTGGTTAACCTGTCTATTTATTGCCTGTCAATAATCTGGTTCTTGAGAACCTTGCGTCTCCTTCACCTGTGTCAATTTACTGGTATAATTGAGCATTCATTCTATGTACCTTATCTGGGATAATTCTAATAGAATTGTTCCTTTATGCAAGCTATGTTGCATTGGTTTTCCTCCTATGCGGATATAAAACCTTTGTCCAATACAAGTATTGTGCGGAAAACTGGTCGATATTTCATATTGACGCAGTGGTCCTTTACAAACTATGCTTTACTTAATATAGGGCGAGACCACTATATTAGCTTGCCTGGTATTCGTACATAGATATATGTACTCTTCGAGACTTTTCCAGAGTCTAGTAGGACTCTTCCCTGTAGGGGGCAGGAAGCTCTAACATAGTTTATAGTTAGTTGAAAAGATGTATAACGGTAACATCTTAGGTCTCTAGGTCTAGTCGACCGGGAAAAAATTACTTCCGGGGAGTACGGCACGTTCTGAGAATCCACAGATACAGTAATGCTCTGGTACACTTCCATCAGGACGACATGGCTTGAGCCCAAAAAACGGATTTTGAGCGAAGCGAAAAATCTATTTTTGGGTGAGATAGCCATGTCGTCCTGATGGACCCGCCCTTGCCTTTCTAAGAAAGGGCTGTAGGACCCCTCCCTACATACAGTATCTGTAGCACCTCGTGTACGCTACAAGGAATACAGATGGCGCCAGGATTGGCGCCAGGCACGCATACGAATCGGGGGATAGGGAAGCCTTGGGAGCGGCTCCCCTTTTTCTTTCCCGAATTCGTATCTCGTCAATCTCCCTCCTACGAGACGAATCTCTGTTCAGGTCGTAGATTGCCATGTGACGTGTCTAGAATACGTCCTCTGATATGTCGCGATATCCCTTTCACGAGGGATACTCGCTCCAGGAGTTAGAATTCTGGTACCTTAAGGTAAATTCTCTGGGAATATCGCCGTAGTTGTAATATACCCTAGGAAGCTACCCTATAGGAACTTCCATCAGGACGACATGGCTATCTCACCCAAAAATAGATTTTTCGCTTCGCTCAAAATCCGTTATATATATATACATACATATATATATGTATATATATATTTATATATATATATATATATATATATATATATATATATATATATATATATATATATATATATATATCTTTGTGTGTCTGTTTGGTTATA
>NC_090727.1:15206638-15209138 GCF_036898095.1 Palaemon carinicauda | reverse complement strand
GTCAAAATTCGCCCGTAACTTTTTGAGTTAGGTTGGTGACAAACAAATAGACAGAGGTGAAAACATGATAATAGTAATAATAGTAATAATAATAATAATACTACTAATAATAATAATAATTGAACCAAAATGTAAATTTTGAGAGTTCTGACGAGGTGAATATTGGCCCGCGCACTGAGCCCTTTTATAATTTGCAATTGCAAAATATTTCTTTGGATTTATTAAACAGACTGGGCATAACCCATGTAAATACTGTAGTTCTTCTTACCTTTTATATTCCTGGAATTTATCCATTTTTCCAAACCTACCGAAACCTTGTAACCCTTCCAGAAACCACATTATTATTTCCATTCTTGCCTGTTTGTCTTTCAACAATTCCAACTCTTCGTGAGATAAAGATCCACTTCACTAACATCATGTTTCGAGAGAATGGTACTTGTAATGTTTCTCAAGATGATATTTATTCTGAAATTTAGTTTTATGTAAGTGAGCGATATGAACTCGACGCTATCTTTTATCATTTATTATGGGAGAGAGAGAGAGAGAGAGAGAGAGAGAGAGAAAGAGAGAGAGAGAGAGAGAGAGAGAGAGAAGAGAGAGAGAGAGAGAGAGAGAGAGAGAGAGAGAGAGAGAGAGAGAGAGAGAGAGAAAGAGAGAGAGAGGGGGGGTGGTTGGTGAAGAATTGAGAAGGGGTGAAAGAGTCCGAGGGGGGTGAGAGCGAGAAGGGGTGAGACTGAGAAGGGGTGAGAGCGAGAAGGAGTGAGAGAGGGAGAGAATATTGAGAGTCAAAGAAGATTGGGGAGCCAAGATGTTCATTCCATACCAGTTATGTTACAGATGAGCTCTTTATTAGTTGGTAGCTTGACTCCGCGTTATCCATTTCAGTGTTGAAATTACAAACTACATTTCTAACTAAGCTGATATTATCTAGTTACCGATAATCTGTTGCGCTACATCTTTATAGTGCGATTTTCCAGCGGGAAGGGATGAGCCCCGTCCTCCCAGCAGGAAGGGGGGAGCCCCACCCTGCCAGCAGGAAGGGCAGAGCCCCGACATGCCAGCGAGAAGGGGAGACCCCCGCCCTGCTAGCGGGAAGGGGGGAGCCCCACCCTGCCAGCAGGAAGGGGGTAGCCCTGCCCTGCCAGCGGGAAGGAGGGAGACCCGTCCTCCCAGCAGGAAGGGGGGAGCCCTGCCCTGCCAGCGGGAAGGGGGTAGCCCCGCCCTGCCAGTGAGAAGGGGGGAGCCCCGCTCTGCCAGGGGGAAGGGAGGAGCCCCTCCCTGCCAGCGGGAAGGGGAAGGCCCTCCAGGCTAGCAGGAAGTGGGGAGCCCCGCTCAGCCAAAAATAGAGAGTTCCTGTATCTAGCTTATTTTAAAAAAAACACGTAGTAGTGGAATCAGGAAGGCATTCATGAAAAGCAAAACAAGAATCTTGAAGACTTCTTCTTTCTCTCCATGAGGAAGAAGAAATCTTCAAGATTCTGGTTTTGAAGACTTCTTCTTCCTCATGGAGAGAAAGAAGTCTTCAAGATTCTTGTTTTGAAGACTTCTTTCTTCTCAGAAGAAAGGGATCAACGACAAGTGGAATTAGGAAGGCAGTCATGAAAAGCAAAACAAGAATCTTGAAGACTTCTTCTTTCTCTCCATGAGGAAGAAGAATTCTTCAAAATTCTGGTTTTGAAGACTTCTTCTTCCTCATGGAGAGAAAGAATTCTTCAAGATTCTTGTTTTGAAGACTTCTAACTTCTCAGAAGAAAGGGATCAACGACAAGTGGAATCAGGAAGGCAGTCATGAAAAGCAAAACAAGAATCTTGAAGACTTCTTCTTTCTCTCCACGAGGAAGAAGAAGTCTTCAAGATTCTTGTTTTGAAGACTTATTTCTTCTAAGAAGAAAGGGATCAATGACTAAGGGAATCAGGAAGGCAGTCATGAAAAGCAAAACAAGAATCTTGAAGACTAATAACTGATTTATATGAAAGGATTCGGACAAAAAATCCAGGAAGAACAGGGAGACAGGAAGGAGAACGGGAGAGAAGAAATAAAGTATCCGAAAAGGAGAACTAGTTGTTATTAGTTGATCACTTTACGATTGTGCGAATTTGAAATGAGTAAGTATAGCCCATAATGTTGAAGATCCAAAAATAAAGATTGTGCAGAATACAGCGGAAACTGTTCAGAAGTAGAGAATATATCAGGACCAAATCCTAATTAGTCTTCAAAATTCTCCCAACTCGTTCTTTGACTCCAATTTGTTTTTCTTCATCAATAGCTAAGTTGAATGCTTTCCTATCAGAGCTCCAAAAGATTCTTTGTATCTCTGCTAGGAGAAATGTGGAATACCGGTGTGTTTCCAAATCGGATTCAAATTGTCATTCATCTTGAGCAGGAATGTTAGAAAAGGTAAAAAGATGGTTTTAATTGTTTTATTGATCAACTCAAATTTGCAAGATTTTATCACCGACTTGCCTCTGAGGCCATGAAAAAGGAAGCAAGATTTGGGTG
>NC_090727.1:15176638-15201638 GCF_036898095.1 Palaemon carinicauda | reverse complement strand
TCCTGATAAAAAGAAATCTCTAAAGGAAGCGTCGGAAAATCAGCTTTGTTCGTCTAGTGGAACTTTTACTTCAAATAAACCGGTGCAGTCTAGATTTTCCATATTCATTAGATATGAAATTTCATCGTCATCATCATCTCCCCCTACGTCCATTAAGGCAAAGGGCTTCGGTTAGATTTAGCTAGTCGCCTCTATCTTGAGTTTTCAATTCAATACTCTTCCATTCATCATCTCCTACTTCACGCTTCATAGTCCTCAACCATGTAGGCCTGGGTCTTCTTACTCGTCTAGTGTCTTGTAGGGACCAGTTAAATTGAAATAAGGAAATATTTTAAATAGTGCCAAGTACAAGGCCTTGCGACATTCGCATGTTACATATAGACACGACCATCATCAAAACCCAAACAGAACTAAGAGAGAAAATTAAGCAAAACAGTTCTATTCGTTTTAATTTTCAGCATCCTAATTTCTCCCTTCATATTTCCTCCCTCTATCACCTTCTTTGAGTTTAATATTCAACTTTTCCTTTTTTTTTTTCTTTTTTTTTTTTTTGTTTCCTTCGAACCTGGGTTAGTTGAGAACATAAGGTTGTCGGACTCGCTTTCTTCAACTTAAAATAAAATGCTGAAATATAGAGTTTGGATTCTGGTTCATATACCTTTTTGAAGGTTTAACTGCCGCTCATGAAGATCAGAGGCAAGGGACAATGACATTGCCCTATCAAGCAGGACAAAGCCCTAGAGACTGACCATATATACATATGATCGGTGCCCAAGCCCTCTCTCCACCCAAGCTAGGACCAAGAAGGGCCAGGCAATGGTTGCTGATGACTCAGCAGTTAGACCTATAGGCTCCCCCAAACCCCCATCCTTAGCTCACAAGGATGGTGAGGTTGCAGCGACCCAAGGAACTTGCTTGAGGGTACACGGGCACACTATTCTATCTTATTTTTCTTCCTCTTTTTTGTTAAAGTTTTTATAGTTTATATAAGAGATATTTATTTTGATGTTGTTACTGTACTTGAAATATTTTATTTTTCTTGTTTCCTTTCCTCACTGGGCTATTTTCCCTGTTGGAGCCCCTGGGCTTATAGCATCTTGCTTTTCCAACTAGGGTTGTAGCTTAGCAAATAATAATAATAATAATAATAATAATAATAATAATAATAATAATAATAATAATAATAATAATAATAATAATAAAACACCCTTTCTAATATGAACAAAACACCCTAAGAGAGTCTGAGATTGTAGTTCAAAGTTATAAAAAAGTCGATCAAACCACTGAGAGAGAGAGAGAGAGAGAGAGAGAGAGAGAGAGAGAGAGAGAGAGAGAGAGAGAGATTTAATGCATATATAAATATTCTTTAGAAAAATAAAACTCCTTAGAGAAATAACGCAATACCTTACGGCCACAGAATCAAAGAGAAAAGCAATCGATAGAGACTGGAGACTCGTCCGTATAACGGAGAAACTTCATCCGGGAAAGCCAAAGAGAAGATCGAGTTAAGGAAACCCAGGTATCGGTCGTGTCTAGAGAGAGTGAAAGTCAATCCTATTGTTATTTATTTATTCGATCTCAAGTGATTTATTAAAGAACTGTTACATAGAATGATGAAGAGTTTTCGAGAGGTCATTTCTTGCAAGAGATATGAGTTTGCATCGGTCACGTGAACATCTTTTTATTTTATATAGTTTCCATATTTCTGTTCCAAGGGAGAGTTTGTAAGATTTATCCTTAACCTTTAAATAAAAGATGGAGATTAGCAATAACAGACCATCAAATATTATGTGAATTGTTCTGCTGCAAAGTATGGTATAATGTACCATGATTAACTCATATTTAGAAATATTTGTCTGAATCATACAGCTGTTTTAGAAATGACTTTGGTCTCATTTATGATTAATTTGTTGTTTACCTCAAAGTCTCTAAAGTTCAGCTGCATTCAGTAAACCTCTGGAAAAAATCTCTGATTGCATAAACATTGAAACATCAGATAACGACAATTCGTAATCAGAAAAATCTTGAAATACAAATTAGGAACACTTATCATCATCATCATTATTATTATTATTATTATTATTATTATTATTATTATTATTAAATGGAAATGAAATTTATTTTATTTCTTACTAGTAAATGTTAAAATTGGTTTTAGACTGATATTGATGAATATCTGTTTCATATACATAATGCAATGAAGATATCATTTTAAGCGACTTTCTACTTAATCAATATAATCCTTCTAATAAAATTAGTAACCTAAACATTTTTTAGTAAGAAAGATAAATTTAAATCTCCCGATAACAATATTTGAGACATTACATACAGTTATGGAACCTCATTATACCTCAAGTGAACTTAAAATGGCCCGTTTCTCTTTTCATAAGGTTATGGGAGATACACTAATTAGGAAGGGATATAATGAGTGCCTTAATTAAGATGGGGATATAGTGAGTGCCTGGAAGGGATGGCCGAAACATGGGTCGTTTTAACTTACTTATTCTTTAATCTTCTCTTTCATTAAGGTTTAATGGAATCTACATGTGACCCTTTGCATGCCAAATAATGTTTTCTTTTTTCTTCCAGAAAACAGACTCTTGCAAATAACCTTTGCAATTTGCGAAATTATTAATTTTTAATACAACGTAACTGAAGCTGAAAAAAATACATTTATTAACTCATTACATACTTTGGAATGAAACAAGTCGTTATATTTTATTTTATTATTAATAATGATTGTTTTAATCTTCAAGTTTACAATGCAGTCTCCGATAGAGTAAAGTACGTGTTTGCCAAAGATTATTTTCGTGCTGTATCAGATTGTCATAGTAGTAGAAGTAGTAGTAGAGGCAGAAAGAGTTTTATTATCTTTCACCTACAAGAACTTGGTACAATATTCGCCTCAAAGTTTACTCATAAATGTTTTTTGAAAGTTATTAAAAGTAGGGATGTTATTGTCTTGGATATTTTACTCGGTTTGCTAAAGTAATTAAATTCGCTAATTGTCGTCAGCGTGAGCAACAGGTTGAAGTGAAATAACCTTTGTGATCATGTAAACATCAATCACAGAAACCTCTCCCATTAAAAACTACCAGAAGAAAATCAAAGTAAAGAAACGAACCTTTCACCCGGAGTCCTGTTCTTTGTACATTGTGCTATAACTTGTAGTGCAAGAGCCCGGCCCGGAGATAAGTTCCGAGCAATCTGAATGCAGACACGTGGATTGTGAGTATCGTTAGTCTACATCCGTGACTTCCTCATTGATAGTAACATTTCGCGATGGCTCGGATGATGGATGGTAATCTACAAGATATTTATGTACCATTTTTGTTTACCATTGGATCTAGGAGCAACCTCTAATGCATTTCCCTGTTTATATCTTTGTTTCTGTGTTGACCTGTGACGCCCGGTGAAAAGGGTCCTTCTTTACACTTTTCTGATATAAACCTTCCAAATATACCAGAGAAAGATAAAAGCATGGAATGAAGAGGTTACTACCCTCGCGCGAGCACCCTGTGGGTGTCGTGTATAAAGCAGGGGCGTGTGAAAGCCACTATTCACAGGCTGTCTTCCATTTAGATAATTCCTTCATCAAAGGGAAGGGCTGTAACTGAGGCCCTAGATACCACACTTGAACCACGCCACCGACACCTAACACGAGCGCCCTCTAGGACATCCTTCTGTTTCGGACTTGCTCGCTGGTCGTAATTTTTTTGTACTCTTGGTGTTTTTCCTGTTTCTGGATTTAATTCATCATGACTGAAGCTACTACTTCACCTTTACCAATGTTAAGTACCATAGTTTGTTTTGACAGCTTTTTACAGTACCGGGCAGTTGTTCTCTTTCCGGTAGTGTGGTTTTTAATTATAGATCGGCTTGGCCTTCCTCGGCGTCGGCAGCCATTGTTGTTTTGATTTGCCTCGCTGGAATTTCACGTTAATCTTGTCCATTTGGTACTCTTTCATCTAGGTTCTTGGTTAAGTCACTTACGATTTTTGAACCATTATTATTATCATTATTATTATTATTGTTTTACTATGGTATTTTTTGCTAGCAAGTCCAATTTGGACGAACGAAGAATAGCGTCCTTGGCTCTATTATAGTTTAATACCCGCCTCCGGAAGGCGTTCGTTAATAGACTATATCTTTATATTTATTTTGTTACACAGTCGGTATTCTTCGTTCTTAGTCTTGATTGACTTTACAATTTTATTGTTATACTTATATCATATTATAGTGTGTTTTTGGTTCTTTATAGTGTAACCACGAGAGCGGGACCATGGAGTTCTCGTTTTCTGTTGCTACAGTCACGAGTTACCCTTTCTCTCGTTTTCTTTCTTAACCTCGAGTAAGAGAGGTGGATTTCCCGTTTTCCGTTTTATACGATCACGGGTTATCTCTCCCCCCTCTCCCTCTACGGGTTTATGATATTTACGTTTTATTTTATTATGTGGTTACTGTTAATATAGCTAGCGTTATTAATAGGTCCCGTTCGTTAGTGAGTCATTATTTTGGGCCAGCTTTATGCCGCCACCCATTCCCCTCGTAGTTCCGTCCTCTCCCCGCTCCGCCTTGGGAGTAGGATTGGAACGTTCATCCTCTCCGCCTTGAGTTCTACTCCGCCATAAGGGATACTCATTGAGTTTGGAACCTAGTCAGATATTATTTGGAGTGCAATGGTGACCCCTTGCACTCGGACTCTGGCTTCGGCCATATGCACACGAACTTTTTCATTATTAATCACAATTTAATTATTCCGGACCTCTTCACCGGACCTCCGGCTTCACCGGAGATCACCCAGACGATCAGCTTTGAGATTAACATTAACTTTCCGCTGCTGCTTATAGTTACATATTACTTGGTTACAGACCTATCACTGCATCCTCGGCTCGTCCGTGGTTCCGCAGTGTACATTAGTTTATTCTTATTTTATATTAATATATTAATATGGAACTCTAGCTCTCAGTTATGGAACCATTCTATGCACACATATTTAATGTTATCTAGACTCTTTTGGTTGATCTGAATCACTGACCAGAGTCTCAAGGAATATCCAGACTTATGTCTCTTTTCTTTTACAGAAGGTCCGCTGCGCTGCCAAGGGCTGCCCCGCTGCCTTTAATGATCCCGTGGGCCATGACCTATGCCGGTCCCATGCGCATTGCGCCATATCCTTCACTCGGTAGCCGGGACAAGCCTCCTACATGGTGTGGTTCCCGGAGTCGTGCACGCTCTGCTACGAGCTGTCCTCCCTACTCCTGAACGATGATGTAAGTTGGTTCTAGTTTGTTCCTTTTTATCCTTTGGCGATGATTTAATTTGTTCCTTATATATGTATACATCGCTTATTGCGGAGAACGATTTTCTCCTTCATCATTAATCCCCTCCCCTCTTTCAGGCTGATGATGACTCTCTCCGGGCTGCAAGAGCTGCTCTCCGTCCTTGGGTGTCAGGCTTTGGAAGGAATGCTCCGTCTGGCGCACCCTATCTCCTCGACGGAGACATGGCCTCTCGTCTGTTCCCGGGCTCTACCACTGCAGCAGTTCCGTCGGAGACAGCGGCCCCGTTAATTGAGGCGGTTAGAGCAACCATCCCAACGGAAGAGGAAGCTTTATTGGCGAGGGACGTGTCCTCTCTAGATTTGGACGTCGAACCCATGGACGAGCAAGTAGGTGGTGCTGAGTTGGTGGATCCCCTTTTATCTCTCACTCCTTCCTCTACCTCTTCCTTTCTCGGCTTTGATAAGCCTACGGCTTCTCCTCGGGATCCCTCCGTCCCTGTACGACCCAAGGTGAAGCCACTACGTACCTTTAAGCCTTCAGCTTTGCCATTATCTGCGTCACCGGTCCCCGGACGCTCAAATGATCCTGATGTTCCTATTACTTTACGTAAAACCGTGAATGCTAAAAAGTCGAAGTCCGCTAAGTCCGAGGCTTCGTCAGCGGGTAGTGCTCAGGAACCCTCCTTCCCCATCAACCTGATCAGGGATATTGTAAAGGAGCAGATACAACAACATTCTAGGGCAAGCCAAGGGGTTATGACGGAGCTCAAAGATATGGTGGCGAATCTGATCCGTTCAGGAACTCAGATGCCTCCTCCTTCAGCCCCAGACGCGTCGAAGTTACCCCCCTTCGATAAAAACAACCCATGGAGGTGTGCCTTGCATGCTCCATATATAGATGGTACCATAACTCTGGATAGCATAGGCACCCGCCCTCTAGAGGACCTAGAATTTTACCCTCCGGGACTAGAATTCCCATTCAACGGCTTCGTCCGTTTGAAAGAGCATGCCTTGGTTAGATTGGACAAGGTACCGAAGGAAACGGTAATATTTCCTAAAGAACAGGCCCAAGTTGTCTGGGCCAGGACTTTGTCTGAATGGGGGTGCGTTAACTCCAAGCTCACCCCACACAAAGGGGCCTACACCATTTTTACAACTGCTCCTGCTATTACCTTGCCTATTACGGATAAATTGACAGATCTCACTATTCAAGCTGTCAAAGAGGGCTCTGCCATGCCGGATCTTAAAGAGATGGACCACACCTCCATGCTCATCCCGAGTACCTCTGCTACCTGGGACGATGCTTCCTCTACTTTCACAGTAGGGAAGTTAGACCCAGACTGCGCCTCTACTCTGTTTTCCGAGAAGCTTTCCAAATTACCGGAGAATCTTCTCAGGACTGAGTTTGAGGCACGGAATAGGTTAGCTAGGTCTCTCCACTCCATTACCTCCACGGAGTCCCTAGCCTCGCTTTATCCGACTGATACCTTGTTTCGGATTTTCACAAAGAACCTGTCTCTGTCCTACCTAGTCGACCTACACGATTTCTGGTCAGCTCGGGTTAGTTGCAGGGAATACATTCTGTCTGAGGTCTCTATCAGACATGAACCGAACAGGTTGATAGCTTCCTCCTGCTGGGGTAAAACCCTCTTTCCTCAGGAGGAAGTGAACAAAGTTCTTCAGGACACTGCGAGGGCAAACCAAAATTTGCAAGTAAGGTGGGGCCTCACTGCCAAAAGGAAGATCGAAGCCCAAAAACAAGCTTTCTTCAAGAAGAAGCAGAGATTTACCCCTTACAAGATGAACCGGGGTCACTACCATCAATCGACAGTTGCCCACTCGTCATCACAGTCTCCCTCTGCTTCGACGTCTCAGCAACCGAATCCCCCTCAACAGGTGGTCTACCTCACTGCTCCCCCAGGTACACAACCCAACCCCGTTTGGATGCCCTCTCCTGCATACAACCATAGCTACGAATCCTCAGGTTCCTTTCGTGGACACCAGAGAGGAAGCTACAGGGGTAGAGGACAGTTCCGCCAATGAGGCGGGCCTAGGACAAGGGGTGCTCGGGGAGGGAAGGGACCTAGATTCACTCCCTCGCAATGATGTGGTCCCGGTAGGGGGGAGACTTTACCACTTTCGAGACCATTGGACCTTCAGTCCGTGGGCTCACAGCATAATCTCCAAAGGTTTGGGTTGGAAATGGTCACAGGGTTCTCCACCTCCACCAGTGACCTTCTTCCAGAAACCCACTCCCATCCTGAAAGAGTACACCACAGAGTTACTCAAGAAGAAAGCAATCAAACGGGTTTGATCATTGAAGTTCCAAGGCTGCCTGTTTACAGTTCCGAAGGAAGACTCGTCGGCATTGAGAGTGGTCCTAGACTTGTCAAAACTAAACTCTTACATTCTCTGCGACAAGTTCCGAATGTTGACTATCTCTCAGGTGCGGACCTTACTTCCCCGTGGGGCCGTCACCACCTCTATCGATCTTACCGACACCTATTATCATGTGCCAGTAGCTCGAAACTTCTCTCCTTACCTAGGCTTCCGCCTAGGCAGGAAAGCCTTTGCGTTCAAAGTCATGCCCTTTGGTCTCAGCATTGCCCCCAGGATATTCACGAAACTGGGAGAGACAGTGCTAGAACAACTCAGGAACCAAGGGACACAGATCATAGCTTATCTGGACGATTGGCTCATTTGGGCTCGGTCGACCCAGGAATGCAACAGAGCTACGTCGAAAGTACTTCGATTTCTCACCAACCTGGGATTTCAGGTCAATCTCCAAAATTCCCGCCTGCAACCATCATGCCACTTCGAATGGTTAGGCATTCAGTGGGACCTTTCAAAGCACAAGCTATCCCTTCCTCCCAAAAAGGTAAGGGAAATAGCTTCCAAGATCAGGAATTTTCTCAAACACAATAAGGTGTCCAGAAGAGCCTTAGAAAGAGTCCTCGGCCTTCTCCAATTCGCTTCAGTAACAGATCTCCTATTAAAAGCCAAACTCAAAGACATCAATCGAGTATGGAGAAAAAGAGCTACAGTACCTTTAAGAGACAAGGTCTCGAAGATCCCCTCTGTCTTGAAAATGAGACTACGCCCATGGTCCGAACCGAGGAGCCTCTCCAAATCGGTTCCTCTACAATTCCCACCTCCACAAGTGTCTCTGAGTGGATGGGGGGGTTACTCCAAACATCAGATGTTTCAGGGCTCTTGGTCACCCACCATGAAACAGTTCCATATCAATGTTCTCAAAGCCATGGCAGTGTTCTTGACCCTGAAGAGACTCTCCCCTCCGGGGTCGACCCACATCAGAGTAGTTTCAGACAGCACAGCCGTAGTACACTGCGTCAACAGAGGAGGATCCAAGTCACCCAACCTGAATCAGGTCCTGGTCACTATCTTCGCCTTGGCAACAGAAAAGAACTGGTTCCTGTCAGCAACTCACCTAGCAGGAGTCCAGAATGTGATAGCGGACTCACTATCCAGGACGAAACCACTGGAATCAGAATGGTCTCTAGACATAAATTCATTCCGGTGGATATTCAGGCTGGTTCCGGGCCTCCAGGTAGATCTATTCGCAACTCAGCTGAATCACAAACTTCCTTGTTATGTGACCCCAAACCTCGACCCTCGGGCTTATGCCATGGACGCATTAACCCTGGATTGGAACCATTGGAAGAAGATTTACCTATTCCCTCCAGTGAATCTTCTAATGAAAGTTTTACACAAACTACACTCCTTCCGAGGGGCAGTGGCTTTAGTAGCATCTCACTGGCCAAAGAGCAGTTGGTTCCCTCTCCTCCTCGAGTTGAAACTCCGTCCCTTCCGGATCCTGTTCCCCAAACTGACCCAAGTAGTCCAAACTCAGACTGTGTCAGATTCTTCAAGGAAAGCCAAAACCCTAACTTTGTGGACTTCATGAAGTTTGCAGCTCGTAGAAATGCAAACATTGACTCGGAAAACGTCCTCTTCATGGAATCAGACAAAATGGACTCGACAATTCGTCAATATGATTCGGCCATTAAGAAACTAGCAGATTTCCCAAAGAATTCAGACCATACTCGTATGACTTCGAATTTAGCCATCTCTTTCTTTAGGTTCCTATTTGACAAAGGCCTAGCAGCTAGCACTATAACAAACATCAAGTCAGCTTTGAAGAAAATCTTCCTTGTTGAGTTTAACATTAACCTAGCTGATTCCTATTTCTCATCTATTCCAAAAGCGTGTACTAGGCTTCGACCTTCGGCTCGTCCACAAAATGTCTCTTGGTCTCTGAACGATGTCCTCAAACTTGCGTCAGACACGGACAAGGAATCCTGCTCTTATATCACTCTTCTTAGGAAGACTTTATTTCTAACGACTTTGGCCTCAGGTGCTAGAATCTCAGAACTAGCAGCTCTCTCACGAAACTCAGAAAACATAGATTTCCTCCCTTCAGGTGAAGTACTTCTTTCTCCAGACAGAGCTTTCCTAGCTAAAAATGAGGACCCACAAAACAGGTGTACCCCTTGAAAGATTATTCCTCTTCCCCAGGATACTTCTCTGTGTCCAGTCACTACTCTCAGGGCCTTTTTAGCTAGAACTGCCACCCGCTCGTCTGGCCCCTTGTTTATCAGGGAACAAGGAGGTACTATTTCCATTCAAGGTATCAGACAACAAATCCTCTACTTCATTAAACATGCTAATCCGGAATCATTTCCCCATGCTCATGATATCCAGTCAGTAGCTACCTCCATCAATTACTTCCTGAACATGGATTTTGATGACCTTAAAAAATATACGGGTTGGAAATCTCCTATGGTTTTCTAACACCACTATCTAAAGAACTTACAGGACCCAACGGTTGCAGCTTGGAGTCTTATCTCTCCCCATTAATTTCTTGTTCTTCCTTTCTTCCATCTCTTCTCTTCTCCCTCCTACCTGCCACTCACACCATGTCGCCACTCTCCTGGGTGGTTCGTTAGCCCTAAGATTATTACCATGTTTAATTCCTATGGTTTAACTGTTATTGTATTTACCGTTACTTTAATTTTTGGATATGCTTAGACATGTAAGATTTGATGCTTTTTGCGTTTGAACACTCGGATGATTCCTTGTCTTCATATTTATTTAGCCTTACGTTCACTATGACCTTTGGCAAGTTTGTAATTTTATGTTTACTTACATTATTATATTATATTATTTTGTTACATGGTGTTTGTATTCTCCTCATTATGTTATTGCTTTATTGGGCTTAGAACGCATTCTCTGGTACATTTTCACCGAGCGTCACATGTCGATCTAGAAAAGGGATTTTGACGAAGGAAAAATCTATTTCTGGGGAGTGACCTGTGATGTCCGGTGAAACCCTTCCCTGTTATTTTGTACGTTCCCACCCTTTCCTTTCCAAGCCATGTGTTCTTGCCGAAGGATGTCCTAGAGGGCGCTCGTGTTAGGCGTAGGTGGCGTGGTTCAAGTGTGGTATCTAGGGCCTCTATTACGGCCCTTCCCTTTGATGAAGGAATTTTCTAAATGGAAGACAGCCTGTGAATAGTGGCTTTCACACGACCCTGCTTTATACACGACACCCACAAGGTGCTCGCGCGAGGGTAGTAACCTCTGCATTCCATGCTTTTATCTTTCTCTGGTATATTTGGAAGGTATATATCAGAAAAGTGTAAAGAAGGACCCTTTTCACCGGGCGTCACAGGTCTCTCCACAGAAATAGATTTTTCCTTCGTAAAAATCCCTTTTTTACCTCTCTGTTCTCTTTTTATTGTTACTCGTGTTATGAGGAGAAATGGAAAATGCAAATATGTGACATAGACAGAATTTATATGTAGGCCTATACACATACACACACAGACACACACACACACACACACACACATATATATATATATATATATATATATATATATATATATATATATATATATATATATATATATATATATATGTATATATATTACTAATTTGATACCTATCGACAGATAGGTACATGCTTGTATGTTAGTGTTTATATACACAAACGCACACACACATATATGTATATACAGCATATATATAATATATATATATATATATATATATATATATATATATATATATATAGAGAGAGAGAGAGAGAGAGAGAGAGAGAGAGAGAGAGAGAGAGAGAGAGAGAGAGAGAGAGAGAGAGATGGATAGATAATATTTTATATACGATTTGAATGGCTAGAGCTTTACGGTGCAAGAATGGAAAGTGTTAAGAGGAAGTATGAAAATGTTAGTGGAGATGAATATTGAGGGCGATTGGAAAATGGAAGAATGTGAAGTAGTCACCCAGAGTTAATGGGATTTCTGGTGATGGGGAAAAGGGAAGTTGGCGGAAGTAATCCACTGCTATTTTCCCTTTTGAAGCCCCTGGGCTTATAGCACCCTCCTTTTACAACTAGGGTATTAGCTTAGCTAATAATAATAATAATAATAATAATAATAATAATAATAATAATGATTATAATGATAATAATGATGATGATGATATAACAGGATAATAAAAATTGTGGAACTAACTCGCATTGGATGAGAGCAGAATCCGGTTTATTATCTTCACGGATAAAGTCATAAAATTTTGACTTTTGTTATTTATTTTATTTGTTTAAAACATATTATTTTATTATTTATGCTTAATAAAAACCTCACGATATTAAAGTAAAGAATATCAAGACATTGGGGAAGTTGAAAAGACTGACATAAATCTCTCTTTATGGCTTATATATGAAAGATCTTTTTTAATGTTTTTACTCTTTTTAAAAATTTCCTATTAACTGCTCATTACTTCTCTTATAGTTTATTTATTTCCTTTCCTCCCTGGGCTATTTTCCCTGTTGGAGCCCTTCGTCTTATAGCATCCTGCTTCTCCAACTATTGTTGGAGCTTAGTTAATAATAATAATAATAATAATAATAATAATAATAATAATAATAATAATAGTAGTAGTAGTAGTAGTAGTAGTAGTAGTAGTAGTAGTTGTAGTAGTAGTAGTAGTAGTAGTAGTGGTGGTGGTAATAATAATAATAATAATAATAATAATAATAATAATAATAATAATCATAATTTGAGACTTTTTTTCATAACCAAGAAATGCACCGAATGATGACTATAATTGTCACAATTGCCCGTGGAACATCCTGAGGGAAGGAGGGCATTGTTGCGCCTGTTCTTCATATTATAACTTCCTTTGGAGCCAATTAGGGAGAGTTCTCCCATCAAGTATAAAAGTTTCGACTCGACATGATATCAAGTATGAAAAAACTTGTAAGATCCTGAACTGTTGTTAAGTTTTTGTAGTTTATGTAGGAAATCCTTTTTTTTTAGTTTTGTTACTGGTTTCCTTTCCTCACTGGGCTATTTTCCCTGTTGGGACCCCTGAGCTTAAAGCATCCTGCTTTTCCAAGTGGGTTGTAGCTTAGCAAGTAATAATAATAATAGTAATAATATGTTAGTCGCTAGAGGCAAGGATTTAGCAATTTCCACACGGGCTTCAGCTATGCTTTGTAAGTTACGTATGATTTAATAATTGTACTTTTTAATATACTGTATATCCCTTTCTGAATGGGGATACCTTAACGTGGTGAAAGGGTTTTCGTAATGCCATGATCAGCAAAGCTAGACTAGTCAAGGTCACCTATACTAGGTTGGTTTGCTGTGAGCGATCAGACGAATATCTCCCTTCATCAATTCGCACTGGTCAACGTGGTGATGAAAACTGGCTAAACCTCAGACATGAATTGGCGACATGTCTGAGGCTTTTGTCATACAGTGGACTAGAAAAGGCTTTTCTGTAGAGTTAATCATAAAAAGTACCTTGATTTAAAAAAAAATAAAATGCGTTCTACATATATATAATATATATATATATATATATATATATATATATATATATATATATATATATATACATATATATATATATATAGTTTATGTATGGATGTATCGTGAATGTATTTGATCTGAAATATTGTATGCCTACACTTCTGAAGCTTTCTGATTTTGTAATCATCTCTTATCACTGGTTTATCTTCAATCTTTAGGTATAACTCATCCGATCATCCATATGTTGGTCTTGCACTGACTTCTTCCTCTAAAATTAGGCAGTTTTGATTAATCTATTAAATGTTAATGAATTATATACGAGTTACCACGGCAAGCGATATGTCCGGACTGAATATATATCACTTTAATAACAATTCCTCGTTAGAGATGACATTTTGAAGAGGTATTATTGAATATTCGTAACAGTATTGGGTTTGGTGTTCTATTTAGAATATTTGTGTGATATATTCAACAGGACAATCAGTTTCAGGAGCATTTTAAATAACGTTTCATGCAAATTGATCGTTTTGGAAACTGAATAAAAATCGACTCTCGGTAAATTAACTCGTCATGAAAACATCATATATTTACTTTGGCAGCGTCGGGAGGATTTGCCTAATCTATTACAATTGCCTGGACATGTAAATGGGGTATTATTGTAACGCCACCAAAAGACTGGTATTGTTTTAGTTTTCAGGTACACAAATTACATTCATACATACGTAGGTATATCTTTATATATATATATATATATATATATATATATATATATATATATATATATATATATATATAAATTATATATATCTATATATATGTGTGTGTATATATATATATATGCAAATATATGTTTGTGTGTGTATGTATATAAATGTACATACATTCTCTGGTAAAGGGGAGAAGGGCTCTGTATAGCATGTAAGAGGGGAGTGCGTGTGCGTGTGCGTGCGCGTGCATATATATCTAAATATATAACCGTCATTTTTGATGGGTCACACACGCTAGTGTATCACAACTGGAAAGTTAGTATAAGTGAAAGAATTGAATCATTCTAGATTTTCGTTTCGTAAGACACAAAAAATTAATAAAGATGGAATATGGTTTTGAAAACGATAAAAAAAGAAATGATGTTCAGGCCAGTTACGAAATGCAAAGGCTGATATTAACTTGATATGTAGTAGTTCGTCTTTATATACGGCCTGGTTTCGGTGTGAAATTGAAAAGGATAACTATGACAGTCGTTAAAATTTTATTTCTTATATAATAATGTCATTCAAAGAAACTGGACTGGTATATAGATTCTATTCCCCCCCCCCCTCTCTCTCTCTCTCTCTCTCTCTCTCTCTCTCTCTCTCTCTCTCTCTCTCTCTCTCTCTCTCTCTCTCTCATATGAATATATATATATATATATATATATATATATATATATATATATATATATATATGTATATATATATATATATATGCAGTATATTTATTCATAAATCAAATAGCAGCTTCAATTCAAGAGATATAGACTGACACTGGAACTCTAACACCTGATACAGCCTCTCAAAGGAGAATGTCAAAAGGCGTAGGAGGAGATGATGATGATAATGACACGCACACACATATGTATATATATATATATATATATATATATATATATATATATATATATATATATATATATATGTGTGTGTGTGTGTGTGTGTGTGTGTGTGTGCTCAGTATGTATATATTTTTTCTTTACTGGTTGGAATCAAATCCCTGAATATGCTGAGGACTTATTCCTCGTGAATAGTTCTAACCAAATGGTGATCCTGGAGACGAATCTGGCAATATTTCCTTTTGCTCTTATTATTATTTATTAGAAAATATGTTCGCCTTTGCTTCTCCCGCTTCATATAATCGAATTTCCTAAAAGAACGTAGTAAACTGATAGAACAAAGCTTTTCTTGCAAAGCTTCAAAAAGAGCTTTATCTCTTCTTTTGTGTCCTGGAGAAGAGCTTTAGCTTTTGCCTCTAACGCCGAAAATAAAATAAAAGACATTTTCTTGTCTATGTTTTTCCCTGTAACTTGACCATGTAACACTAACACCCTGGAATTGACAAAAGATTTCTAACAACTGTATATTTATATTTTGCTCCGACATCTCTCTCTCTCTCTCTCTCTCTCTCTCTCTCTCTCTCTCTCTCTCTCTCTCTCTCTCTCTCTCTCTCTCTCTTTAATTTCCCTTACTTGGTGTTGAATACACAAATATATAGTTTTGTGAGTGTGCATTAATATATAATATATGTGTGTATGCATTTATATGTAAAATGGTATATTGTAACTCTTATATGTGATAGATTTGTCTACCAAATATGTTGATGAACCGTCAGGAATTGTTCGTGTGAATATCAAGTGTAATATTCAAGACGTGAGAAGTCGCAGAATCCATTGTCAAAAGAACTGGGTTGGAAATGTCATAGATCGTGGATTTTTTTTTCTATTCTCTCTATCTCGTTGACAAAAATATCTTCTATCTAAAACCGACAACATGAATAATTTCAGCACCTTAAAGTTATTAAGTCACATCAACACTATTCCGATATTTCCCAGTGAATATTTCCGTTACTTTTCCAGCACAAAATTTTTTCCCGTTAATATTTTCTTTTTACGTTTCCTGCATAAAATTTGATTTATTTCCTTTCTCATTCGAATATGATTATGAACTTTCATGAAAATTTTTATAATACTGATAAGTAGAAATAAAAGAATAAGACTATCAGACATATAAATGATATCATAAATCAAAATGCTTGTTTATGAAGTCAACATTATACTAGATATTATTACTTATTGAAAAGGAGCAAATTATACTGTATGCTTTGGGATCTCATAGATCTCTAATTTTTTTAAACAGTCACTAGAATTTCCTTATTTAAAATGTCATTTTACTTGCTAATAATTGCAGTTTCACATTAATTGATTATCACACTATCTGTTGTAGATACCGTTAATAATTTATGTAAGCAGACCTGATATACTTTAATATGTCTACTCGTATGCTCAGGTCACAAGCATCAAAATATGCAAAACGTTTTCCTGCTTAGCGTAATGAAATAACGTGATTGATTTGTCCAGTAACCATGTTTTCCGAAGTTCAGAAAACGAGCGAAGACCTTAATTGTTGCGAAAGAAATCGAGTTCGAAGTTGTTGGAAAAATGAAGTTTGAAGCGAATTAAGGAGGGATGAATTTTGAAATTATTGATAAAAGGGACGTTATCATTGAATAAATAAGGAATAAAGTATGAAGTTATCTAACAATGTGTTAAACGTTCAGAATTTGTATTCCTTCCACAAAGTTCAGAATGGCGATGGTAGTTGTGAACTCTCATTAAGGTTTCAATTTGCATTGAAATGCGGTAAACTTGGCATGACTTGGTCGTTACCTCATCGTGCCACAATTTCTCCCAGCAAAGATTGGGTGTATCTTTTTTTCATCTCCTTTATGGCCTACATAAACTGGCATCCTGTGACAAGCGCACAAAGACATCCCACTGATAAACAGCCGGGTTCTGGAATACTGTATCACAATCGCGACAGCTTGAATACCGGAGAAAACGCCAGGTGTACAGAATCATGCCGACCACTTTTCTTCCCCTTCATGCAGTACAGTTGGACACAGGTATTCCTGGCACACTTTGCTATGAGAAAGTGCACCATGTTTAAGGGTTTAAGGGCCTATCGTGAATGGCGGAGGCAAGGAACAGTGACATTACCCTATCAAGCAGGGCATTGCCCTAAAGACACCATATATGCATATGATCAGCACCCAAGCTCCCTCTCTACCCAAGCTAGGATAAAGGAGGGCTAGGCAGTGGCTGCAGATGACTCAGCAAATAGACCTTATAGGATCCCCCAAACTCCGCATCCTTAGCTCACAGAGATGGTGAGGTTGCAGCAACTAAAGGAACTAACAAGTTTGAGCGGGACTCCAGTCTGGCCTTCGCCAATCAGGAACTTTACCACATCGGCCACCACAACCCTTTCTGCATGGTTAGTTCTTGTGTTTAGTCTGGAGCACCACCTAACCCATTTCTTCTTACACTAGCTGTTTGATTAATCTCTGTGCAGTTAGGGTGTGACAGTGTACTTCCTCAGAGCTAGCTGTGCCAGGAATTCCTGTATCCAACTGTACCAAGTCTTTGATCAGCCAGACAGGAGTAGACTGATATAAAGCAGGAATTTACATAGTTTCTATCGCAAAACAAAAAAAAAAGTTGTTACTAAGAGACTGTATTACGTTACGATAAAATCATCCTCATTGATTACCAATGATATAGGTATTTTCTTTCTAAATAAGTCTGAACACAAATACAAGCTTACATTTCTCTCTCTCTCTCTCTCTCTCTCTCTCTCTCTCTCTCTCTCTCTCTCTCTCTCTCTCTCTCTCTCTCTCTCAAATTGCCTATTATCCTTTTGAAAATACCATCGCCTCCTTCCTTCGCATCGGTATCTTCCTTTGCAGGCATCAGATCAAAGGGAAGACTTGCCATAGCCAGGGAAAGTGAAGTGGTGAGATGACAAAGAGGAGCAAATTTGAAATTGGGTTGCAAGCCCTATTTGAGAGGCACAGTAACATTCCATTTCTAGGAATTAGGTAACCCTATTACCCGGTAGGCAAGCGAGAGGAAGGGGAGCTGAGTGTAACATCTGGGGAACTTGCCTTAGAAGTATTATATTGCTGCCCACGTCTCTTTGGTAGAAACGTACGCTTCAGAAAAGAACCTACTTTATTTGGAGTTTATTTCATTTTTTTTTCTTAAGAATTTGGTTGGTCTTGATACGGTGGAATAAAGTATTATTCATAGCAATGTTGACATCACTACCACCAACAAGGAGATCGTGAATAATACATTCTAACTTAATCTTATAAGATTAGATTAATTTTCACTTTAATTTTGATGTCGTGACTACATAAAAGATAATGTCTGCAATAAGTTTAATTGTAGAATATTGAGTATAATACCATTAGATTTCTTATGCATTAATTGGTTTTTGCCTTTATTGCTTTCATGAAACATTTAGTTTCGAGCGTTTCAACAAACACATCGAAAATTTCCGGACGCCACGAAGGTATTGATTGTACATTATATATATTTGCATATAACACACTCACACACACATATATACTGTGTGTATATATATATATATATATATATATATATATATATATAATTTTATGGCATATACAGTATGTGTGTATGTGTTCATAAATTTATATGTGAATTACATACAAATGCATGCTGTCAACATATACGAGTGTATATATATATACATATATATATATATATATATATATATATATATATATATATATATATATATATATATATATGTGTGTGTGTGTGTGTGTGTGTGTGTGTGTGTGTGTGTGTGTGTGTGTTTGTGTATTAGTGTGCGTGTGTAGGTAAAAGTATTGTGAACTATTTCTGATACAAGTTAATGCCAATGTTAGATAATAGCTCTAAAACCATGTTTATTTGATTGATATGAAATTCAAGATTTCCGTAAAATTTCAAATTTTGAGTAATGAATTGTATCACTTTTTGAGATTTTTCCATAAGCTGACAGGATTATCGCTTAGTTTATCAAATTCTGAAGTTAGATATTGATGAGGCAGGATCAGCAAAGCTGTACTAGTCAGGACCACCCATACCATGTTTCCCACAATCATCAATTTACAGTGGCTAGCATGCTGACATGACTAAAGACCTATATGAGGTCTAAAAACGACTGCATTTGATGTTGTTGTTGCTGTTTTATATATATATATATATATATATATATATATATATATATATATATATATATATATATATATATATATTTATATATATATATATATATATATGTGTGTGTGTGTGTGTGTGTGTATGTGCACATACATATGAGTGAGTATGTGAGAGAGAGGGTGAGAAAGAAAATCATGACGTCTAAGATCCGCATGGAAAAGAAAGGGTCTTGAACCTGAAGTGGAATAAGGATTGAAATAAAACCTGAATCAACAGAAGTTGAGAAAAGATGGGACGTTGAGACAAAAGGTTCTTCTCTTCTTCTCTTGCCGGAAATGACGACCATAAAAGCGAATTGAGTCTCGAAAACTACAGTATTATTTTTACAAAATCTTTTTTTTTTCTTATTTTTAAAAAATGTTTATTCTTATTTCTGTATATTTCACTTAAGTAATTATTGGGTGTTTATTTTACACTAGTTTACGCAAGCCATAAAGAATGATGGCTAAATATTTAGATAGATATGCATGCACACACACACACACACACACACTGATTCAACCCTTCCCACCCTCCGCCACCCCTCTTTCCTGACTTCAACCCGGCAGTTTCAGCCATTTGTGGGAGATTGTGGTTTCAGAGTGTACCTCTCGAGATAACCCCCCCCCCCCCCCTCTCACCAGGGTATAACTACACCCACTGTCTCTCATCCGAGGGACTGAGAGAGACCGAGTAGTTATACGTCTGGAAATGCCGCTGGTCGTGACAGGAATGAAACACCTTTATATACTCTACATATCCAGAAATGTTGCCCTTTATTATATAAGGGAGATACTGAAAAGGTAGGAAACAATACACTATTATGTGTTATATTGTAACACAATATTGGAATTGAAGGAGAAAGTAAAACATTGATTGACAGTTTGCTATCTGGCGTAAATTAACAGAAACACTAACCACCTTAAACATTCATGTGAAAGTGTTCCATTTAATATAGCTGAGTGCAGTGTCAATATTGGCAACAATATCATCTACTGAAAGTATAAGATATTTAGCAGTGATTTATTTAAAGTTTTTGTTTTTATCACAGAATGAAAAAGGTGTAAATTTCTGTGTCTGGTTTGAGTATGGCATTATGGATTAGAATTCAATTTAAATTTGGAGACAGTAGGTTGTCAATCGTTAGAATAAAAGTAATAACATGATAATCTCATATCTCATTGTAATGATGAAAGTAGTTAACATTCAATAATGAAGGTATTATTGTTTATATCATAATTCGTGACGATAATTATAGTATTGTTAACATTTTAGACATTCACGTTCTAGTTTTTATATAAAAAAACATCAAGTGAAGTTTGTATATTTACATTCTTGTTTATACACCATTTATAGTTTTGTTTACAAATGTAATGATAATAAATTTATTATAAAATAGAATGCACGAATCCTCCGTCTTCCTCTTAAAGGTTAACAGATAACTCATGAACGCCAGACACAAGAGGCAGGACAATGTCCTAGAGACTGACCATTTCATCATATATTCAGCCCCAAGACCCCTCTCCATCAAACTAGGACCAGAGAGGGCCAGACAATGGCTACTGATGACTCGGCATGTAGACTTATAGTCTTCTTAAAATCCCCATGCCTAACTCAAAAGGATGGCAAGGTTATAAACACTACTTGGAACTATCGAGCTTGAGCGGATCTGGAACTCCCGTCCAACAGACTGGCAAACAGGACAATTTCAATATGCTAGGAAATGGCTTTTTCCCATTTTCCTGGTTGGTTGATTTGTCGCTTCACGTATCTCGTAAACATAAAAGTTCCGCCTGTTTCTGGCAGGTGGAAGAATGTGGTGGACATAAACACAGGAGATGGCTTTTATACTGCAACACACGTGACTTCGGATGATGTCAAACACTGAAAGGAGTTCTCACTTGGTGGAAGTTTCTTGTTCAGTGAATTTAGTCTCCGCGAAGATGAAGCCGTTTTATGAGTCCGAATTTCGACATCAGCTCCGTAAGCACTGGTTGTGTTGACCCCAAAATTATTCGAAAGGAAAAATTCACATTATTATTATTATTATTATTATTATTATTATTATTATTATTATTATTATTTGCTAAGGTACAATCCTATTGGATGTTATAAGCTCAAAGACTCCAACAGAGAAAAATAGTCCAGTGAGGAAAGGAAATTCTAATGAGTTAATATTAATTCAACATTGTGTGATATATCTGATATAGTTTTAGGAAAAAAATGTGTTCATAGCAATTAGAATACCCCTTGTTAGTTCGACTTAATTTTGTGAATAAGACCGAGATGAGATGGGGTCATGTTAATTTCGAATTTCTATCGTCAGCCAAATAAATAATCGTTAAGATAATGAAAAAACGTCGGCACATGAACAGTCTACTAATTAAATAAATTACCGAATTAATTTACGAATAGGTGAAAATTCTTATAACTGATTTTCAAAACAGAGGAAGTGGTTTAAGCAGGTCGTGGAGTAACATGTATCCTGTATATTATCATCATTATCATCATCTCCTCCTACGCCTATTGACGCAAAGGGCCTCGGTTAGATTTCTCCAGTCGTCTCAATCTTGAGTTTTTATTTCAATACTTCTCCATTCATCATCTCCTACTTCACCGGATTAAATTTAGTTTATACTGATATTCTCATAACACTGTATTGTAATTTTTCTTTAATTACGTCATAAAATAATTTAACTTCCAATTCTCAGTTTCATTACAAAATCCCTTTATGTTCTGTGTTGATAACAAATTTCCGTGAAAAGTTCAAATCTAAATTAACTCTCTCTCTCTCTCTCTCTCTCTCTCTCTCTCTCTCTCTCTCTCTCTCTCTCTCTCTCTCTCTCTCTCTCTCTCTCTCTCTCTCTCTCTCCTTTGTTCACCATTTAATTAAATGATTAATAACAACTGAATCACATGAATTGTCTGTGCGACTGAAAAAGAACATTGAATCTTTTTCTTGGGAAGAGGGTGAGTAATTAAACCGTGAGGTTTTGTAAAAGGTTAATTACATATAGATGTTGTGATTCAGCTTTGTTACTTAAATGGGATACGAAATTGTTTAATTGATATCCACATGTAGCACTCGTTATTAATCTGTTAGAGAATATTTTTTTTTCAACTGATAAGTGAATGAGAAAAGTTTTTTTTTTTAATATTCACAGAGATCAATCTATCCTGAGGACGTTTTTATTCTTACCCTTTACCTTGTTTCAAGTAGTTTTCTTTAACTGCTGATTCGACTTGTTAGACAAGAACTTGTGGTCTATCAGTATCTATTCCTGATTTGGATATTAGTTTTTTTTCTGCATGTTATACAAAATTGTCTTTATATTGTAATTAGCATTTTTTGCGTTCAGATTCTCCCAGTTTATACCATTCTGTAGTAATGTTTCCTAAGATTTGTTCATAATTCTGATCATCCTTTACATTCAGATCTTCTTGGAAAGTTTTATCTCAGCTGTGAACAATTGTGGAATAGTTTTCCTTATTAAAGGTTTAAAGGCCGCTCATGAATAGCAGAGGCAAGGGTCAGTGACATTGCCCTATCAAGCAGGACAATATCCTAGAGACTGACCATGTAATATATGATCAGCGTTCAAGCCCCCGCTCTACCCAAGCTAGAACCAAGGAGGGCCAGGCAATGGCTGCTGATGACACAGCATATAAACCTATGGGCTCCCCCAAACCCCCAATCTTTAGCTCATAAGGACGGTGAGGTTGCAACGACCAAAGGAACTAACGAGTTTGAGTAGGACTCAAACCCCAGTCTGGCAATGGGCACCCAAGGACGCTTCAACCCGGCCACAACCCTGGTAGTTGAATCTGTGAAACTTCGTAAATTCAAACTTGTTGCAAATGTTCTTTTTTTTTAACAGGTTGACATAAATTCCCTTTCATGGGTTATATATGACAAATTTACTTCAACGTTGTTACTGATCTTAAAATATATAGTTAATTTCTTATTTCATTGTATTCTTAAATCATTGGACTGCTTTCCGTGTTGGGACCTTGGGCTTGTTAGCGTCCTGCTTTTCCAACTATGAATTGTAGCTTTGCTAAAAATTATGAAATTAACAATGTTAACCTTGTTGAGAACTGCAATGCACCACCTCAAAAAATAAGTAACCATGTATGTTAAAAAAAATTATAGATACATATATGTATATATGTGTATATATATATATATATATATATATATATATATATATATATATATATAATAATATGTGTGTGTGTGTGTATATATGTATATATATATATATATATATATATATATATATATATGTATATGTATATATATATATATATATATATATATACATATATATATATATATATATATATATATATATATATATATTATATTTATTTTTTATCTTTAACAATTATTTCCACTCTAATATATATTTTTATCAATAAGTCAAATGTTGGTCAAATGTCACGATAAGATTTTATTCCAAAATTAAAGGTAGTAATTTCTACAACTATCAATCGTAGTAAAATTCGTAGTAGCGGTTTATTTTAAATTGTAAGTTATAGATAGCAAATTTTTAGGTAAAATTAAAATATCTGACATTGACCACGAAAATCTAACGTAGATGGCGCTAGGAGTTTTCACCCAAGGATCAACAACGCTGAAACAATGGACACTTCACTCCTCTCCTTTTCTGTCCTTGATTCTTTGAGAAACGCCCACCTCCCACTTTGGCACCCTTTTCGGACCCTTTGCTCTTCCGTCTGAATAACAGGTATGTTGTGTTATATTTTATTAGGGTTTCGGAATCTTTCCGTGTATGTGTACGTAAATTTAATGAGATATTTTAATCGTACATTTCCCATATTCGTAAGTTGGTTGAGCGATTTTAATCATATTTACAGATTGTGCCGAGATTCAGTTAAAGGTAAGCTATCAGTCGTAGGCGAGGGAAAAAAACTTTCAATCTTTGTTAGATATGTAATCTAATACTGGTATTTAATATTGAAATATATGCGTTTTAAGCTCAATTATTTTAGATTTGTAACTTTGCCTTAAATATGATACTGCTGTTACTGCTCGAACCGTCATGCAACTTTTCCCAAGTATGATTTTACTTGACTGAGCGATGCTTCAGCTTAAAATGGCGCTTTGAACCGATCAGATTACGTCGCCCTTGATTTAATTCTTAATAAGTAGTTAAACCATAAGTCTTGTTGATTGAGATACTTTTTAGTTCAGTTACGTATGTTTATAGTTTTGCACTTTTTATCAGTCTAATAAATGTAACAACTGTAGATTACAAGGTCAAGTTTGAGAGTTCATAACTTCAGCGCAATCATGGCCTGGCTCGTGTGTATAGCTTGAAAAAGTCAGTTTTAAGGTACAAATATTTTGTTTTCCGATCAATTACTATATACTGATGGTGTTTATTTGCCAGTTTTTTTTTTTTTTTAGGTATATTTATTAGGGGTAATTCTACTACAATAAGCTTTAGCTTGACACTCTAGCTGTTCAGCTGTGTTTAAATAGTGCAAGTCTAAGATTTGTGATGCATAAAGATAATTTACTCAAAAAGAGAGAGAAATATGTCTGATTGAACTTTGGAAATGAGCAATTTAAAACCCGGAATTAGCTGAGCGTATTCAAAGTTGAGAATGAACGATAATTGTATCCACTTATTCTACAAAGTAATTCATGAACTGGATACTTTATAGATTTATCAGGATACTTTATAGATTTATCAGAACATGTTAATTAAATATTTAAGAACTTTTTTTTTTTCATTAACGCCTGGGTGTTTTAAATGTACGTTTGTTAACTGTAGACCTTGCTTTTTATGGTCCGTAAAAGTAAGGATGGTGTCAAATGACGTAATTTCCTTTTTCGACAAAATTGTTTTGACGTAGTGCTCTAAGTAACTCTAGGGTTACTAACAAGGGGGAATTAAAATAGTCGACTTGATTAAACGTTACTTGCTATTGTACGTTTCCCTAACATGTTTCCCTAACTGATTGGGTCCTTAACTACAGTTATATCCGCATCAGTAGTCTTCATAACCGCAGAATTTAGTGTTAAGTGCTTCTGTGGGCCATCT
>NC_090727.1:15163127-15168127 GCF_036898095.1 Palaemon carinicauda | reverse complement strand
TCCTGAGGTCTTGCCTTCCTGACCACGACCACCCCTGAATCCCTTTCCCCTTGAGGGGCGTCTAGACGAGCCTCTGGCTGCTCCTCTAGGCTTTGCTCGAAAGGAAGTAGACTGCCCTTCGAACGCTGGGGTGAATGCCGTGGACTGTGTCGACACGGCCTGGGGTACCCACTGAAAGGTAGTCGGGGTTTGTGCCACGATCTGGGGCACTGGGGGCAATGGCAATTGCAGTTGCTGTTGCTGTCTAACAGGCTTGGCTGGCCGAGACGGTAGCCTAGTCCTCATAGTCTTCCTCTTTGGTTGAGGACCCTCATCCGGGGAAGACTTTCTTTTGATAGCCAGGTCCCACTTCTGGAGAAGGTTTCTATTCTCCAAGGCGGCCTTATCAACAACTTCTTTGACCAAGTCGGTAGGGAAAAGGTCTTTTCCCCAAATGTTGGAGGAGATTAGTTTCTTTGGTTCGTGCCTCACCGTAGTCGAGGTAAACACGAACTCCCTACAAGCTCTCCTTGCCTTGACGAAGCCATAAAGGTCGTTCGTCACTGTGGCCAGATGAGGCTTGGCCACTACCATGAACATTTCATGGACCTTGGGGTCACTTGCCATCGTCTCGAGAGTAGTCTGAAGAGACATTGAGGCAGTCAGTCTTTCTTTTGTATCGAACTCACTTCGCAAAAGAAAGTCAGACAGCTTAGGGAGGTCCTTGCCGAACTGACGTCCGGCAATATCAGCCTCCAACTTTCCCACTGAGAACGTAAGATGGACGTCCTTCCAGTCTTTGTGGTCCATAGGCAGGGCCAGCGACAAGGGTTTACACTCCTCTATGGAGGGGCAAGACTTACCGGCCTCGATTGCTTTTAGTACAGCCAGAAACCCTTTCTGTAAAAAGGGGAAGGCTCTAGTAGGCGAGGACACAAAGGAATGGAGCTTCCTATTCAATGCGGCTACCTTTGAGTTAGAGAAGCCCCTCTCTTTCATCGAGGATGAAAGTAGAGCTTGAGCCTTAGCATGGTCCATCACTATGACCTCCTTCGGCTCTGTCACCTCCTTTGAAGCTGGTTCCTTCCTCAGCCGGACATAACAGTCCGGATATGATGCCTTGCTTGGCTAGAATTCCACCTCCTCCAGGGGAACTGAGCCCAGCTTATCCGAGATGACGATCTTTCCAGTCGTCATCGGCATATGCTCAGCATACCTCCATGGGTTAGCATCTGAGCACAAGGGAAGGTCTTTCACATTGAGCTTTTTCTGGGGCCCATGTGATTCTGCAAGGCACTGCATTCGCAGTTCCATTGCAGCCGCCTTCACCTGATTCTCCTTCTGCATTTGTTGGATCATTCCAACAATAGAAGAGAGGGCCTGTCCCAGCTCTACTGGGAGACCGGCCGATGTAGAGGGGCTTGAACTTCATCCTGGGCTTCTGCCAGGAGGTCTTCCTCCTGACACCCGTCCACATCAGACATCCTGTCATCTAGCTGGATGTCTTGCATCGCGACCGTGACTTCAGCATCCACCTGGATCTGAACTTAGGGGATCTCCTCTTGAGGCTGGGGAATCACTGCATCAGCTGATGCCTTAGGGAAAGGATACGCCCTCATCTTCTCACTTGGAAGATAAGGGCCAGAAGTGTTCTTTTGGAAGCCCCTTACCCAGGTACGAAGCTTCTTCCTAGCTATTTAAATGTCTCAGTAATCAGGTTAGTGCACACAGTACATACCTGAGGGTCCCAATACCGGAGATCATCCTTGGAGACAGCGTATGCTGCGTGTCTCCTACAAAACTCATGTCCGCAGAGGTTCTTGCTGCTTACATTGCAGAAAGCACTTCCCCACTTCGGAGTGTCCTTCTGTAAAGAGAAGAAATTTCCATGAGTATCAAGTGAACTATGTATCACTGGATATGCATAGTATAGCATAACAATTCAGAAAGGAAAGACACACACTTGTGTTTCCCTCACAACCCATTGTTGCAGCCTTCCAGATAATAAAATCAAAATGGTTTATCTCTTCTAGAGTAACCAATGCAAGGTTTCCAGAGGAAACAGGTGGAGCTCACACCTAAGCAATGATTTTAAAATCCTGGATAATAGACAGGGAAGAACTCAGCTTCCTATCTGTAGGGCAACAGCAAAGGGATGTGCAAGAAAAAACAATAGTGTTAGAAGACACAGCGCTGTACCAAAACCCTTACCATAGTTTTCTTCTAACTGTATATGTTATACTGAAGAATACTAGTACAGTATAGGGGGATGTGTGCCGGCCTGCCTTTGCCGGCCGGCACACACCACCACTAGCTTTAAAGTATACTACTTAACAGCTATAGGGCGGCAGCACTCTGGTTCAAATGCCTGTGCCGGTCGGCAGCAACTGCCGGCCGGTAACAGCCAGTGTTGGCCGGCAATGGCTGCCGGCCAGCAACTACACAAGGTAGTACCCAGCTGCCGGCCACTCTCTTGGTGACCGGCAGACAAGGGCTGACATAAGCCGGCGGGCAAAGGTACAAGACCGATGCCAGCTGGCAGCAAAAGAACCAGAGGACTACACCTGCCCGGCTGCCGGCCTCATAGGCCGGCAGCCGGGACAGGTACAGCACTAAAAGAAAAATAGAATGGATGCCGGGATAAGAGTGTACACAACCTCCAAGCCCGGCAACCGAAAGAGTGCATATAAGGAAGGGGAGAAACTAATTCAGGCTTCCTTGATCAATGCCGTCCGGCTCTGCCGGCAGGCATGGATGAGGGACCAAGAGAGGTCCGGGCAGCACTCGAAAACATAAGACCCTTGCCGGCCAGCAGCTCTGCCGGCCGGCAAGGGGCTGAGTCAATTCCACCTCCTAACCTATACTAGGTCCAGAAGTAGAACGACGTACAGTACAGCAAGACCCCTGCCGGCCAGCTCTGCCGGCCGGCAAGGGGCTGCGAAGAAAGAGGGGGAAGGGACAAGAGGGTCCTGCCAACCTTGCTTTAGTGACAGATCACCCGAAGCCAAGAAACTTATCTTAGCCTAAGGGAGATCTAAGGGGAAAGGCCAGCAATACTTGCCAGCTTCCAGAGCACCAAAGCAAGGAAGGCGTTGCTACTCCCAAGGGAAGAACTTATCCTCCCCCGAGAACAGCAACAAGGACTAGTCTGGTAGATCACAAAAGAAGGAATCATATCCACAGAAACCTTCGGTAGTGACCTAAGGGAGCTAAGCTCCCTTTGTATGTGTTAGGTCAGCGAGGGGGACTCAGCCCCAAGCCAGACAACACAGACTCAGACTAAAAACTCTGTTGTTCTGTCCCTCTTGAACCATAACTACAGGAACAGGAAGGTACAGTAACACCCTAGTATAGTTTTATCGAAAATAAATTCGGAAAAAACCACTTAGGGATAAGCCCAAGGCTTAAACAGAGGGAAAGGGATTGCATACCTTCTCCGAAGAAAAGAAAGCAACCGGGGAGTATGATAAAGTATACTAAGGCTCCATAAGCAACTAGCCTAGGCACCAAGAGAATCGATTACCTAATTCACCGAAACTCACTCGTATACTATCTTGGAAATATTCCACACAGTCTAAAATGTATAAAATATAGCCTAAAGCTTCAATAAAATTTTAATACCACTCGGAAAAACCATAATCATGCATTAAGTACTAGGACCAAACGACTAGGCTACATGGCCTAGCGTAGGCCAGAATGGTGAATACTTCGCCAAATAATACTAAGCACGAAAGGAAATCCTATGTAATGCTAAATAGCTAAAATTTATTAAAGCAAAACAACCAGGAATGTCGCTCTGACTAACTAATTTATACCTAGCGAGCGACAGCGTCCAAGATGCCTCTGGTAGGCTACGGCTCTTGTATCAAAGATTAATCCTATTAATCACTCAAAATTTTACCAAGAGCCTACATTTATTATTATTATTATTATTATTACTATCCAAGCTACAACCCTAGTTGGAAAAGCAAGATGCTATAAGCCCAGGGGCTCCAACAGGGAAAAATAGCCCAGTGAGGAAAAGAAATAAGGAAATAAATAAATGAAGAGAACAAATTAACAATAAATCATTCTAAAAACAGTAACAACGTCAAAACAGACATGTCATATATAAACTATTAACAGCATCAAAAACAAATATGTCATAAATAAACTATAAAAAGACTCATGTCCGCCTGGTCAACAAAAAAGCATTTGCTCCAACTTTGAACTTTTGAAGTTCTACTGATTCAACCACCCGATTAGGAAGATCATTCCACAACTTGGTAACAGCTGGAATAAAACTTCTAGAGTACTGCGTAGTATTGAGTCTCGTGATGGAGAAGGCCTGGCTATTAGAATTAACTGCCTGCCTAGTATTACGAACAGGATAGAATTGTCCAGGGAGATCTGAATGTAAAGGATGGTCAGAGTTATGAAAAATCTTATGCAACATGCATAATGAACTAATTGAACGACGGTGCCAGAGATTAATATCTAGATCAGGAATAAGAAATTTAATAGACCGTAAGTTTCTGTCCAACAAATTAAGATGAGAATCAGCAGCTGAAGACCAAACAGGAGAACAATACTCAAAACAAGGTAGAATGAAAGAATTAAAACACTTCTTCAGAATAGATTGATCACCGAAAATCTTGAAAGACTTTCTCAATAAGCCTATTTTTTGTGCAATTGAAGAAGACACAGACCTTATATGTTTCTCAAAAGTAAATTTACTGTCGAGAATCACACCTAAAATTTTGAAAGAGTCATACATATTTAAAGAAACATTATCAATACTGAGATCCGGATGTTGAGGAGCCACCGTCCTTGACCTACTTACAATCATACTTTGAGTTTTGTTAGGATTCAACTTCATACCCCATAATTTGCACCATGCACTAATTCTAGCTAAATCTCTATTAAGGGATTCACCAACCCTAGATCTACATTCAGGGGAAGGAATTGATGCAAAGAGAGTAGCATCATCTGCATATGCAACAAGCTTGTTTTCTAGGCCAAACCACATGTCATGTGTATAT